>NC_044989.1:56757405-57067804 GCF_008728515.1 Papio anubis | reverse complement strand
CATGTTCTCACTCATAGGTGGGAATTGAACAATGAGATCACTTGGACACAGGAAGGGGAACATCACACACTGGGGCCTACAGGGCCTATTGTGGGGAGGGGGGAGGGTGGAAGGATAGCATTAGGAGATATACCTAATGTAAATGACTAGTTAATGGGTGCAGCACACCAACATGGCACATGTATACATATGTAACAAACTTGCACATTGTGCACAGGTACCCTAGAACATAAAGTAGAACTAAAAAAAAAAAAGAGAGAGAGAGATAAAACCCTTTCTCAGACAAACATGCATTAAGAGAATTCACATACAGCAGACCTGCCCTGCAATAAATTTTAAAAGAAGTTCTTTAGGCAGAACATAAATAATGTAGATCAGGAGCTTGGATCTACATAAATAAAAAGTATGAGAAATAGAATAAATGAATGTAACAAATTCTTTAATTCTTAATTGACCTAAAAGATAACTCTTTGTTAAAAGCAATAATAGCAACAATGTATTGGGTCATTATAGCATATGGATAGGTGAAATGAATTGCAGCAAGTTCACAGGAACTGAAAGGAGGAACTGGGAATACTTTCTTATAAAGTATCTACACAACATGTGAAGTTGTACAGTGTTATTTGAAAGTGGATTAGGCTATAGGTTTTTAAAGCTGCATATTGTAAACTCCAAGGCAGCTACTAAATATTTTTAAATGTTTCATGAATATTGATACAAAACTTCTCAATAAAATATTAGCATATTAAACTCAACAATGTACAAAAAGAATTATATGCCACGATCTTGCATGTTCTACTCCAGGCATATAAGGCTGATTCAACAGCATTTAAACATTTAAAAAATAAATACAATTCATCATATCAACACACAAAAGAATAAAACCATGTGATCACATCAACAGATGCAGAAAAAAGCATGTGTAAAATTCCACTCCTATCCGTGATAAAAACTCCCAACAAACTAGAAATAGAGCTGAACTTCCACAACTTGTTCTAAAAATTTGTTTTTTAAACCTACATCTATTATAACACCCAATAGTGACAAACTGGCACATTCCTTTTAAGATTGGGAATAAAGCAAGAATGTCCCCTCTCACAATTATTATTCATCATTTTACTGGAAATCCTAACTAACGCAATAAGAAAAGAAAAGGAAATAAGATGTACAGATTAGGATACATGACTGACTATGTAGAAAATCTAAATGAATTAACAACAACAATAAAATTTCCTGGAACCAATAAGCAATGATAGCAAGGGTGCCGGACAATGAGATTAATAAACAAAATTCAATTGCTTTCCTGTATACTAGCAGTGAACAAGTGAAATTTGACATGAAAAACAGCATTTACATCAGCACCCATCAAAAAAATTAAAATCTTATTTACAAAGCTAACAATAAGATCTGTATTATGAAAACTATAAAACTATGATGAAAGCAATCAACAAAGATCTAAGAAAAAAATCTGCACACAAATGTTTATAACAGTTCTATTCATAATTACCCAAAATTGAAAGTAATAAAGATGTGTTTCTTTACATCAAATTTCAATTACACACTTCTGGTACATTCACAAAATTTAATATCATTTGCTGATAAAAATAAATGTGTTAGCAAGCTATGAAAAAACTTAAAGAACTTAAGAAGGACTTTAAGTGCATATTGCTAAGTAAAAGATGTTAGTTTGAAAAGCCTGCACCCTGTATGATTCCAACTATACAATATTGTATAAAAGGCAAAACTATAGAGACAATAAAAGGATTGGAAGTTGCCAGAAGTTCCATTATAGGCTGGAAAAAGAGGGGAGAGATAAATAGATGAATCACAGGGGATTTTTAGGGCACTGAAATTATTCTGTATGATACTATGATGGTGGATATATGACATTATGCATTTGTCAAAACTCATAGAATGTATAACCCAAAATTGGACCCTATAATAAACTGTGAAATGTAGTTAATAATGTCTCTAAAAGTTAATAAAGTCTCCAAAACTAATAAAATAAGATATAGATATTGTCAGATTGGATTAAATAAAAAAATGAGATTCAACTGCATGTTGTCTATAAGAAACATAAGAAATATCTTAAATATAAAGATTCAGATGGGTTCAAAGTACAGATATGGAGAAAAATATATCATGCTAACTCCAATCAAAAGAAATTTGGGGTAATTATATTACTTTCAGACAAATCAGACATTGAAACAAAGAAAATTATCAGAATAGAGACAGTACAGAATGATTAAGGGATCAATTCTCCAAAAAGACATAATCCTGTGTATGCACTTTTCAGAAAAGCATAAAAACACAAGAAGCAAAACCAGATAAAACGGCAAAAATAGATGAATCTACTCTTCCAGCTGGAGACTTCAACATATCTCTGTCAGTAATTGATAGAGCAAGCAGGCAGAAAATCAGTAAAGATATAGATGACCTGAATAGCACTATCAATGTGATCTACTTGACATTCATAGAATACTCCTTCCAATGTCAAAATACACATTGTTTTCAGGCATACATGAAACATGCATCAAAACAAATCACATTGTGGGCCATAAAGCATACACTGACAAATTTAAAAGAATAAAAGTCATGCAAAGTATGTTCTCAGGACTCAATGGATTAAACTAGAAATCAGTAACAGAAAGGTAGCTGGAAAATCACTGAATATTTGAAAAGTAGACAACACACATCTGTTAACTCATGAGTCAAAAATGAAACCTCAAAAAAATTTCACTTGTCCAAAATGGCATGAAAAGTACATTGAACTCTAGTGTATGTTGTCATATGAGAATGATAGGAAGTAGGGCTGGGGAATGGACAGAGCTCATAATATAAAAGGTCTTCCAGATCATAAGGAAAATGTTAGTCTTTATTCTCTAAGTGAAATTGTATCATTGATGTCACTGAGATCATATATGCAGTTTAGAACAATATCTACCAGATATACACACCAACCTATCAACTATACAGTAGGCCAGATATTATAATTCTGAACTAAGGCTGAGGCAGCATGATTGGAAAGAAAGAATGCCAAATGATAACCAGGAGGTATAACCAACAGAACCTCACACTCCAGTATGGGTTGAAGATAAAGAAAATGGAAAGTGATTCTCTGGTTTAGGCCTCTAGACAGATGATGATGCTATTTACTGACATAGGAAGTGAAAACGTTTGTTTTTAACACAAAGATATTAATTTCTAATAACATAAGTTAAAAAATGGCTATTGTATTGATCAGCTGGTAATCAATTTATTCTCATTGTAAGGATTCTAAAAGATTTATTTTGAAATTCTCAGGGGTCCCTTCCAAGATGGCCGAATAGCAACAGCTCTGGTCTGCAGCTCCCAGCGAGATCAACGCAGAAGAAGGGTGATTTCTGCATTTCCAACTGAGGTACCTGGTTCATCGCATTGGGACTGGTTGGACAGTGGGTACAGCCCATGGAGGGTGAGCTGAAGCAGGACGGGGCATGCCTCACTCGGGAAGTGCAAGGGGTGGAGGGGATTTCCCTTTCCCGGCCAAGGGAAGCTATGACAGACCATACCTGGAGAAACAGTATACTCCTGACCAAATACTGCACTTTTCCCACAGTCTTAGCAACCAGCAGACCAGAAGATACCCTCCCATGCCTGGTTCAGTGGGTCCCATGCCAATGGAGGCCTGCTCACTGATAGCACAGCAGTCTGAGATCTACCTGCAATGCTGCAGCTTGACAGGGGTAGGGAATCTGCTATTGCTGAAGCTTGAGTAACTCACAGTGTAAACAAAGTGGCCAGAGCCCAGCGCAGCTCAGCAAGGCCTACTGTCTCTATAGATTCCACCTCTGGGGGCAGGGCATAGTAGAACAAAAAGCAGCAGACAGTTTCTGCAGACTTAAATGTCCCTGACAGCTCTGAAGAGAGCAGTGGTTCTCTCAGCATGGCATTCAAGCTCTGAGAACAGACAGACTGCCTCCTCAAGTGGGTCCCTGACCCCCATGTAGCCTGACTGGGAAACACCTCCCAGTAGGGGCTGAGAGACACCTCAAACAGGTGGGTGCCCCTCTGGGACAAAGCTTCCAGAGGAAGGATCAGGCAGCAATATTTGCTGTTCTACAGCCTCCACTGGTGATATACAGGCAAACAGGGTCTGGAGTGGATATCCAGCAAACTCCAACAGACCTGCAGCTCAGGGGTCTGACTATTAGAAGGAAAACAAACAAACAGAAAGGAATAGCATCAACATCAACAAAAAGGACATCCACACCAAAACCCCATCTGTAAGTCACCAAAATCAAAGACCAAAGGTAGATAAAAACACAAAGATGGGGAGAAACCAGAGCAGAAACGCTGAAAATTCCAAAAAACAGAACGCCTCTTCTCCTCCAAAGGATCGCAGCTCCTCACCAGCAATGGAACAAAACTGGACAGAGAATGAGTTTGACGAGTTGACAGAAGTAGGCTTCAGAAGGTCATTAATATCAAACTTCTCCGAGCTAAATGAGCATGTTCTAACCCATCACAAGGAAACTAAAAACCTTGAAAAAATGTTAGATGAATTGCTAACTAGAATTAACAGTGTAGAGAAGACCTTAAATGACCTGATGGAGCTGAAAACCACAGCATGAGAACTTTGTGACTCATGAACAAGCTTCAATAGCCAATTCGATCAAGTGGAAGAAAGGATATCAGTGATTGAAGACCAAATTATTGAAATAAAGTGAGAAGACAAGATTAGAGACAAAAGAGTGAAAAGAAATGAACAAAGCCTCCAAGAAATATGGTACTACATGAAAAGACCAAATATACGTTTGATTGGTGTACTGGAAAGTGATGGGGACAATGGAACCAAGTTAGAAAACACTCTACAGGATATTATCCAGGAGAATTTCCCTAACCTAGCAAGGCAGATCAACATTCAAAATCAGGAAACACAAAGATACTTCTTGAGAAGAGCAACCTCAAGACACAATTGTCAGATTCACCAAGGTTGAAATGAAGAAAAAAATGTTAAGGGCAGCCAGAGAGAAATGTCTGGTTACCCACAAAGGGAAGCCCATCAGACTAACTGCAGGTCTCTCCACAGAAACCCTACAAGCCAGAACAGAGTGGGAGTCAATATTCAACATTCTTAAAGAGAAGAATTTTCAACCCAGATTCTCATATCCAGCCAAACTATGCTTCACAAGTGAAGGAGAAATAAAATACTTTACAGACAAGCAAATGCTGGGAGATTTTATCACCATGAGGCCTGCCTTATGAGAGCTCCTGAAGGAAGCCCTGAACATGGAAAGGAACAACCAGTACCAGCCACTGCAAAAAACATGCCAAATGGTAAAGACTATTGATGCTATGAAAAAACTGCATCAATTAATGGGCAAAACATAACCAGCTAACATCATAATGACAGGATCAAATTTACACATAACAATATTAACCTTAAATGTAAATGGGCTAAATGCTCCAATTAAAAGACACAGGCTGACCAACTGGATAAAGAGTCAAGACCCATCAGTGTGCTGTATTCAGGAGACCCATCTCATGTGCAAACATGCACATAGGCTCAAAAGAAAGGGATGGAGGAAGATCTACCAAGCAAATGGAAAGCAAAAAAAAAGCAGGGGTTACAATCCTAGTCTCTGATAAAACAGACTTTAAACCAACAAAGATCAAACGAGACAAAGAAGGCCATTAAATAATGATAAAAGGATCAATTCAACAAGAAGACCTAACTCTCCTAAATATACATGCACCCAATACAGGAGCACCCAGATTCATAAAGCAAGTCCTTAGAGATGTACAAAGAAACTTAGACTCCCACAAAATAACAATGGGAGACATTAACACCCCACTGTCAATATTAGACAGATCAACGAGACAGAAGGTTAACAAAGATATCCAGGACTTGAACTCAACTCTGGACCAAGCAGACCTAATAGACATCTCCAGAACTCTCCACCCCAAATCAACAGAATATACATTCTTCTCAGCACCACACTGCATGTATTCTAAAATTGACCACATAATTGTTAGAAATACACTCCTCAGTAAATGTAAATAATATAAATCACAACAAACTGTCTCTCAGACCACAGGGCAATCAAATTAGAATTCAAGACTAAGACTATCACTCAGAACTGCACAACTACATGGAAACTGATCAATCTGCTCCAAAATGACTACTGGGTAAATAACGAAATGTAGGCAGAAATAAAAATGTTCTTTGAAACCAATTAGAGCAAAGATACAATGTACCAGGATCTCTGGGACACATTTAAAGCAGTATGTAGAGGGAAAGTTATAGCACTAAATGCCCATGAGAGAAAGCAGGAATGATCTAAAATTGACCCCTAACATCACAATAAAAGAACTAGAGAAGCAAGAGCAAACAAAATCAAAAGCTAGCAGAAGGCAAGAAATAACTAAGATAAGAGAAGAACTGAAGGAGATAGAGACACAAAAAACCCTTCAAAAAATCAATGAGTCCAGGATCTGGGTTTTTGAAAAGATCTACAAAATAGATAGACTTCTAGCAAGGATAAGAAAGAAGAAAAGAGAGAAGAAACAAATAGATGCAATAAAAAATGATAAAGGGGATATCACCACCGACCCCACAGAAATACAAACTACCATCAGAGAACACTATAAACACCTCTATGCAAATAAACTAGAAAATCTAGACATGATGGATAAATTCCTGGACACATACACCATCCCAAGACTAAACCAGGAAGAAGTTGAATCTCTGAATAGACCACTAACAGGTTCTGAAACTGGGGCAGTAATAGATAGCCTACCAACCAAAAAAAGTCCAGTACCAGATAGAATCACAGCCGAATTCTACCAGAGGTACGAAGAGGAACTGGTACAATTTCTTCTGAAACTATTTCAATCAATAGAAAAAGAGGGAGTCCTCCCTAACTCATTTTATGAGGCTAGCATCATCCTGATACCAAAGCCTGGCAGAGACACAACAAAAAAAGAGAATTTTAGGCCAATATCCGTGATGAACATTGATGTGAAAATCCTCAACAAAATACTGCAAACCAAATCTAGCAGCACATCAAAAAGCTTATCCACCATGATCAAGTGGGCTTCATCCCTGGGATGCAAGGCTGGTTCAACATAAGCAAATCAATAAATGTAATCCATAACATAAACAGAACCAAAGACAAAAACCACAGGATTATCTCAATAGATGCAGAAAAGGCCTTCGACAAAATTCAACAGCCCTTCATGCTAAAAACTCTCAATTAACTAGGTATTGGTGGAACGTATCTCAAAATAATAAGAGCTATTTATGACAAACGCACAGCCAATATCATACTGAATGGGCAAAAACTGGAAGCATTCCCTTTGAAAACTGGTACAAGGCAACGATGCCCTCTCTCACCACTCCTATTAAACATAGTGTTGGAAGTTCTGAACAGGGCAATCAGGCAAGATAAAGAAATAAAGGGCATTCAATTAGGAAAAGAGGAGATCAAACTGTCTCTGTTTAAAGATGACATGATTGTATATTTAGAAAACCTCATCATCTCAGCCCAAAATCTCCTTAAGCTGATAAGTAACTTCAGCAAAGTCTCAGGATACCAAATCAATATGCAAAAAATCACATGCATTCCTATACACCAATAATAGAGAGCCAAATCATGAGTGAACTCACATTCACAATTACTACAAAGACAATAAAATACCTAGGAATCCAACTTACAAGGGATGTGAAGGACTGCTTCAAAGAGAACTACAAACCACTGCTCAACGAAATAAAGAGGATACAAACATATGGAAGAACATTCCATTCTCATGGATAGGAAGAATCAATATTGTGAAAATGGCCATATTGCCCAATGTAATTTATAGATTCAATGCTATCCCCATCAAGCTACCACTAACTTTCTTCACAGAACTGGAAAAACTAAACTTCATACGGAACCAAAAAAGAGCCCACATAGCCAAGACAATCCTAAGCCAAAAGAACAAAGCTGAAGGCATCATGCTACCTGACTTCAAACTGTACTACAAAGCTACAGTAACCAAAACAGCATGGTACTGGTACAAAAACAAATAGATAGATCAATGGAACAGAAGAGAGGCCTCAGAAATAACCCCACACATCTACAGCCATCTGATCTTTGACAAACCTGACAAAAGCAATGAAGAAAGGATTCCCTGTTTAATAAATGGTGCTGGGAAAACTGAGTAGCCATATGTAGAAAGCTGAAGCTGCATCCCTTCCTTACACCTTATACAAAACTTAACTCAAGATGGATTAAAGACTTAAATGTAAGACCTACCACCATAAAAACCCTAGAAGAAAACTTAGGCAATACCAATCAGGACATAGGCATGGGCAAAAACATCATGACTAAAACACAAAAAGCAATGGCAACCAAAGCCAAAATACACAAATGGAGTCTAATTAAACTAAAGAGCTTCTGCACAGCAAAAGAAACTATCATCAGAGTGAACAGGCAGCCTACAGAATGGGAGAAAATCTTTGCAATCTACCCATCTGACAAAGAGCTAATATCCCGAATCTACAAAGAACTTAAACAAATTTACAAGAAAAAAACAACCCCATCAAAAAGTAGGCAAAGGATATGAACAGACACTTCTCAAAAGAAGACATTTATATAGCCAACAGACATATGAAAAAATGCTCATCATCACTGCTTATCATAGAAATGCAAATCAAAACCACAATGAGATACTGTCTCATACCAGTTAGAATGACAATCATTAAAAAGTCAGGAAACAACAGATGCTGGAGAGGATGTGCAGAAATAGGAACACTTGCACTGTTGGTGGGGGTGTAAATTAGTTCGACCATTGTGGAATACAGTGTGGTGATTCCTCAAGGATCTAGAACTAGAAATACCATTTGACCCAGTGATCCCATAACTGGGTATATACCCAAAGGATTATAAATCATGCTACTATAAAGACACATGCACAAGTATGTTTATTGCGGCACTATTCACAATAGCAAAGACTTGGAACCAACCCAAATGTCCATCAATGATAGATTGGATTAAGAAAATGTGGCACATATATACCATGGAATACTATGCAGCTATAAAAAAGGATGAGTTCGTGTCCTTTGCAGGGACATGGATGAAGCTGGAAACCATCATTATAAGCAAACTATAACAGGGACAGAAAACCAAACACCACATGTTCTCACTCATAAGTGGGAGTTGAACAAGGAGAACACATGGACACAGGGCGGGGAACATCACACACTGGGGCCTGTCAGGGGGTGGGGGACTAGGAGAGGGATAGCATTAGGAGAAATACCTAATGTAAATGACAAGTTGATGGATGTAGCAAACTAACATGGCACATGTATACCCATGTAACAAACCTGCACGTTGTGCACATGTACCCTAGAACTTAAGGTATAATAATAAAAAAAAGAAATTGTCATTTTTATTATTTGGTAAACTATTAAAGAAGAAAATTCTATTATTTTTAATAAGTATATAGTTTTTTTCCCTTTTTTCAAACAGCTTTATTGAGATATCTCATACACTATAAAATTTATCCTATGAAAGTTTACAGTTCATGGCTGTCTTTTGCAGCACATATACTAAAAAAGTTTACAATTCAATATTTTAGGATATTCGCTGATGTGCTTTGACTGTGACCCCACCCATATCTCAGCTTGAACTGTAGTTCCCCTAGTCTCCACTTGTTGTGGGAGGGACCTAGTGAGAGGGAATTTAATCATGGGGGTGATTACACTAATGCTGTTCTCCTGATGATAAGTGAGTTCACATGAGATCTGATGGTTTTATGAGGAGTTTTTCCCCCTTTTGCTTGGCACTTCTTGCTGTCACCACGTGAAGGAGGATGTATTTGCTTCCCCTAACGCCATGATTGTAAGTTTCCTGAGGCCTCCCCATCCATGCTGAACCGTGAGTCAATTAAATCTCTTTCCTTTATAAATTATCCAGTCTCTGGTATGTCTTTATTAGCAGTGTGAGAACAAACAAATACATTCACAAAGCCATGTGACAACCAGTTATCTAATTTTAGAATCTTTTCACCACCCCGCTCCACAAAAATTATACCCTTTAGTGTTATACCCCATTTCCCTCTCTTCCTAGCCCTAGGCAACTACTAATCTACTTTGTCTCCATTGACTTGCCTATTCCAGCAATTTTATATAAATGAAATTATATGATGTGTAGTCATGTATTTTTTTTATTTCTTTTTCACTTAGCATGCTCTCAAATTTGATCCATGTTATAACATATGTCAATACTTTATTTACTTTTATTGCCAAACAGTATTTCATGTATAATAATTTACTTTTATTGTCAAATGATATTTCATTACATGTGAAATATCGTTTGGCAATAAAACAATACCACATGTTGTTTATCCATTATTCAGTTAATGGACATTTGGATTGTTTTCTCTTTTCGCTATTATGGATAAAGCTAATAGGAACATTATATTCAAAATTTTGCATGATGTTTTTTACTTACTATTGGTCATGTATCTAGGAGTGGAATAACCTAATTTTAGAATGGGCAAGAAATTTGAATAGATATACAAATGACGAAAAAGCACATGAAAAGATGCTCAACATCATTAGTTATGAGGTAGTGTAAATCAAAATCACGATGAGATACCTTCTCATATACACTATATACCACCATAAGGGAGGGAGACCTAATATCTACATTGTTACTGATGTTACTATATTGTTACAGAATTATTTTTTCTAAGAATGTTCATAGTAGCAAGTTTCTATCCCTTGAAGTTATACTGAACATATATCATAAGAAGACAATATTCTATTGAGCAATACTGGCTTTATTGTAGCAAAAATATTTTAACATGTAATTTCACTTTTACAAAATTAATTTATTTGAAAACAAAACAAAAAAATACATAAAACAATTTAACAAACCCCATGTGCCCACTTCTCAGAATGGAAACAATAAAATTAAATTATATTTTTTTAAAAATCTTATTGGTGGATGTAAAAACAATGCTAAAGATATTTTCTTTTTATAAATCTCAAGATATATTCCTTTAGAGACAGAAAGGAATGAAATTCTAGTTGAACACGTGGGTCATACAACTTACCTGTGTCCAACTGCACTTGTGATGTGCATGTGAATCTCCAAATGTCATAATATATCAGGGACCATTAAAACAACCCTTAAAACTGACATACAAACTTTTGGTTATGAAGAAAAGATTATTATAGCCTTCTGTATCCCTGACTTTAAGACACATAATAATATGATCAGAAAAGATAACCCCGAAGTTCATATAGAAAGGTCATGTGCAAGAAAACCAATACCAATAGATAAGGAATTAGTAGTTCTTTATTATGCCTATTCTATCTGAGAGGCCTTTTGTAGGTCTATTAATCTATCTTAATTTCAGTATCTGCATAAGTAAAATGAAAGCTCTGTGTTGAATTACCCATAAAATCACTATCTCTTCTAAAAAATATGATTCTACATATGCTTTTATTTCAGAGTATTCAAAGAATTCTAAATATACATGCCTCAAAAATTTTTTTTGAATATTATCTTTTTAAGGAGTATTGTCCATAAGCTTTATTTTTTAAAAAAAAAAACTTACCAAGTTTCTACTTTAGATGGCTTTTTCTGAAATAGTTGGAGGAATGACAAGCAGAACAAATCTGAGCAATGCAATTTATGTCATGCATCAGTACAATTGGTTTTTATTACTATTCTATTCTTTATTATTTTATTTCACAAAGAAGCCTGAAAATTCAGCCAGTATTAGAAGCATTCCAATTTATTTGATTGGACAATAAATGATTATATGGCTCATATTTTAAAGACCAGCACAAACATCACAAGCTACAACCACCTCACTCTTGATAAGCAGAATAACATTTTCTTAATTTGTGCAAGCCACTGAAAAAACTGAAAGATGCCAATTAAGAAATCATTTCAATCTTGTAGCTGCACAGTATATTGAAATATATGGAACTTGGAATCAAATAAGAGCATTTGTGAATAGGTTTGGAATATCCTAAGGTAGGAAACACCTTATTAAAATAAGGACTCCTCTCTACAAATTTAAGCAATGAAAAAAAAATATATATGTAAAACAAAGTGATAATAGATTGGATTGTTTTAAGCCAAAGCGTAACAATTAACCCTGTGTCTCATAAAGCAAAGCATTTTGTAAATGCTAGCCACCAGTAATGCATCATGTCAAGTCCTAGAAAAGCATTAAACGAATTTAAATCCTTGGCATTTGGCCTTCTTAATTGAACATTTCATTTATTCATATCCCAATTAAGTAGCTTTAACCACCTCTCTGGGTATTATTCATCCTTTAATAATGATACAAGAGGAGTAGAGCAAGGAAGATTCTTATTCATAGGAATAAATATACACACATATGATGTCTTTCATTAATGAATGCCAGTAGTAATATTCGTCACTGATACAGGGTACACAGTTAATGCTGATCTATGTTAAGTTTCATTTTGGTCAAGGATTTACATAAAGTCCCAGGAGTGCCTTCTGTTTCAGAGAAGAAGAAACTGTTTTTCATTCATGGCAGTATTTTCAGCCTCCAGCATGGAAAAGTGGTTCACATATTGATACTGCTGTCAGAGTCAGAACATAGAAGGTGAGTCCCGTGACAGAATACTTCTGTTAAAAAAGGTCCCTACATCATGAGTTTTTTAGTATAACCCCAAATATATTTATATGCATAAAAACCTAATCCAAATATTAGTGAGCTTGCAGAATTATAGTTCGTTCACCATTTTTCCCCTTAGTGGTCCATGTAAGCATCTCTTTAGAACAGTTATTCTCAACCAAAAGCAATTTTGCCCTCCCTGGGGACAGTTAGCAATATTTGGAGACATTTTGGGTTTGAGTTGTCACAACTGTGTGGGTGGATACTACTGGCATCTAGTGAATCGAGGCAAGCACAAGACAGGCCCAGAAACAAAGAATTACCCAGCCCCAAATCAATAGCACCAACGTTGGGAAATCCTGCTCTGGAAGAATAAACTGTGTATAAGTATGTAACAGGCAAGCAGAAGGGCCTGGAAGGTGCGAGATTGTCTGTCATTTTAGAAGGGAGATGGGAAGGGGCTCAAGAGGTTATTTTTTGTAAGGCTGTACTTTTTCCAGAAGTACAAGCAAATTTTAGACTACTTGAATGTACCCAAGAATGTGTTTGATTCAATAGATGATAAAAGCAAAAGTCTTCAATAATAAATGGAATAACAACAAATGACCTTCAAGGCTCCCTCACGACCTTGATAATCTGTGATCAAAGTACTATACTATTCATATAAAGATAAATTCTTTCTGCAATTTCCCCTGTATCAAACAAGATACTGGTTGTGCTTGCTAAAAATGCATATCAGAAATACCCTGAAATGTCTGATTATAATTTTGCAAACATCCGTATAAAATTTATGAAAGGTATACTTTCATACAAGGAAAGGATAATCACATCTTTGAATCTTTCCCTCTTCTACTATTAAGCTCTCATTTGCTTTTTGTTTGGTTTGTTTCTTATTTATATTTCAACGGATGAATTCTTGAAACCTACCTCATAAAACATAATTTGTGTCTGATCTCAATGAATAAAACATATTAGTAAAATCTTAAATCTTGACTCAAGTTATCACAGATAGCTATTTTCTCCATAGGTCTCAAAAAAAACTGCTCAAAACTAAAATTATATTTACTTTAGTTTTAAACATATATTCACCTTTGATGATTTGGAACAAGAGATGGGGTTATAAATATCAAAACTGGCCAAGTATAGTGGTGCCCACATGCCTGCAATTCTAGCTACTTGGGAAGCCAAGATGGGAGGATAACTTGTGTCCAGGAGTTCAAGACCAGCCTAGGCAACAAAGCAAGACCCTGTTTTAAAATTTTAAAAAATATATAACAAAACTGGAAAAAAGGCTCAACTCCAATAAGATTGATTCAGAGTTGAGTCTCAAATGTCCTATAAGGTGAACCTTTTTTTCTAAAGCAGTCTCATTTGCTCGCTTTACTAATATTTAGTGGTATCCACTAATCTGTTCATACTCTGTTATATGAATAGGTTCAGCAATACAAGAATGAAAGCAGCAGCTTCTGTTACGTGCTAGGAATTTGATCAGGCAGAAATAAGTAGTACTATGGCAAAGTCTTAAGTAATTTTGGGTTATGAAGGTGGGAAAGACTGTTTGCTGTGCCTTCCTGCTATGACTAAAGATACATAAGAAATGAAAAACAAAAAGAAACCCCTACATCTAGAATTACCACAGAAATAAAATGACCACAAAGCAACCTGCGGCAAGTTCTGATCAGTTAGCAGCATCCACAGATGTCATCCTAGGGTAAAAAGTGCCTGTAATACACATTTTTCACTTGGATTCTTATCAATAACAAAAGCATTGCCCATCACCCCCTTTACAGCCCTCTCCAATATGCACATCAGCAAATTCTGTAACCTCTCTTTGGCATCTTTAGGCAACATCTTTTTTCTAACAGATGATTCTTGCTGCAAGCCTTGTTTCAATCCAATCAGCATTTCCACAGCTCAAAGCCCATGCTGCCACAGGAAGAATCAAGTAATGGATCTTTCCTACGCACTTCATGCAGGCCAGTTCATTATATTAATAATTTGTACAGACCATTTGAAAGAGCCTACATGTTTTATAAACAGAAAATTTTACCTTGGGATCTTCAGGAGACAAGCCACAAATACCTTCTGATGAACTTTGTAACAAAGGTTTCAGAATGCACTTAGTAGGACATACAATACATCAAGGAATGTTTCAAGAAATATAAACTATGAATATTAAAATTCAGAGAAATAGGGGCTCACCTTGCCCCCACCATCAGCCTGAGCCTTTCCGCATGTGTTTTCTGGCAATAGAAATCATTTATTTCCTTATTCCCTCAGAGACTCACGGCAGAAACATGATGTATCAGCCTTTTCCTAAATGTTTACTTTCAGTTTCTACAGACATCCATACAACTTTCAAAATTTCTTCAGATTCACTATTTTCATTCATATGCTACTGTAATAAGACTCAGTGGCATCTCACATCTGTATTATCCCCTGAGGCATTATCCAGACAGCAGCAAGCATAACTATTTAGAAAATTAAACGTTTAAAATATTTAGCAAAGTAGAGAGAATAACATAATACTTATAGATCTATTATCTATTTTGACATATGTGCATCAGATAGGTAGATAAGTTGATGTAGGGAAGGAGGGAAAGATAATAGATCCTTGTGAAACACTTCAGGGATACAAAATCTCAAATGATTTAATAAAAATCCAAGTAACACACTCTCAGCTTAAATAAAATGTTTCAGATAATTGAAGTTTCTATACATTTCTCCCCAGTTCTCTTCCTTTATTTTCCCCCAGAGAGAACATTGTCTTGAAGCTGGTATTCATCATTCTCATGCATGTTTTCAATCTATGATTATTCATGTATATATGCAGAAACATTATACAGAAGGGCTCTTCCTGCTTCCAAACTTTACATAAATAGCATAAGTTGCCCATCATTAGGACACTTGGTTTTTCTGCTCAGTGTTGTATTTTTGAGGTGTAATAACATAGTTCTAGTTCATTCATTTGAACCACTTATAGTATTCTGTGAAGTCATAACATTTATCTGTTCTTTTTAATGGACATTTAGGTATTTTTTAGTCTTCACTATGACAAGCAAGGTTGCCATGAACATCTTACTTGCTATCCTGTGCTATAAGAACTTTCTGTAGGATGTATAAATAATGTGAGGGTTAAGGCCAGAACTCACATTGCTGTATTGTGCTAAATTCTACTGCAATGTCTTCAGTGAACATTCCTACTAGCACAAATGAGAATTGTCATCGTTCCATATCCTTATCAACTCATTGAACTGTAAAACTAGATTTTAATTTTTCAAATTCCATGGTTTCGAATGGAATTTCAGTTTTTTTATTTGCATTTCCCCCAAACAATCAGTGAGACTGAGAATATTCATATGTGTAGACTTAGTTTCTCTTTCTGGTCCCTCTTTGTCTCCTTTGTTCACTTACTGGTGTATTATTACTTATATCCTCCCTCATTTGTAGGAATCCTTCATTAGCTCTAGATCCTAATTCTTTGTCAGATATATTTTAGATACTTTAAGACATTTCAGATATTTTTCTCTCAACCTATAGCATGTATTCTATTTTTGGTAATGGTGTGTCTTGAAGAGCAGAAATTTAATTTTAACAAAGTTAATTTAACCATCTTTTTTCTTTAGTATTTATTCTGTTTTGTAACTTAATAAATTATTCCTTAGCCCAAGACTATGAAAATCGTTTCTCATAACTTCTGTTAAAAAGGTCAAAAGTCAGCCTTTCCATTTTTAGCTTTTCAGCCACCTTATCGTTTATTCTGGATGAAATGGGATTCCAGTTGTTTTTCATATGGATAACTAATTTTCCCACAACTATTTATACATTTGTTCATTCTTTCCCAACAGTTTTAATGACACCTCTGAAATATATTAAGTTTCCACATAGATGTTTAGATTTCCTTAAAATTTCCCCATTTTTCTATTTGCCTAACTTCAAGCAATTTCTATATTACATGATCATAATTAATAAGTTGCTAAACAAGTGTGATAAAGTCCCTCTATCTCATCTGTCTCAAGATTGTCTCAGCTATTCTTGGTCTTTTATACCATCATATGAGTTTCATGAGGCGCTATCAAGACCCTGAATAAATCCATTTAAGTCTTGAATAGAGGTTGTGTTGAAAATATATATTTATTTGAAATAAATTGGTGCTTCTTTAAGAGTTTTTAATTCCTAAACTTTGTGTAGTTCTCCTTTTATTCAAGTCTTACGTACTTCAGGAATATTTTGAAAATACCCCCTTAAAAGTATTGAGACATTTTAGAGCTATTCATGAGTACTTCATCACTATTATGTAATAATATTATATTTATCAATTTCTTTTTAGTAGTGGATAGTAGTTATGTAATTTTTTTTAGTTTACCTAAAAATCTAGTAAAATTTCAAAATTCTCTTAGTAGTTATATTATATATATCTTTCAGTTTTTTGCAAAAGCAATCATATTGTAGAAAATTAAAGACTTGTTTCTGTTCCTTCATAATTTGTACAACTTTCTTTATCTTACTAGACAAACTGGCACTTGTAGTATTACATTGAGTAGAAAAAGTTATAAATGGCATCATTTTCATTCCTGAGTTTAAGTGGTAAACTTCTAACCTATTATCAATAAGTATGATACTTGTGGGAGAATTTGAATAGACACTTTTCTTACATTAAGGAAATTTCATTCTGTATCAATTAGAAATGCTTTTGACCAAAAGTAAGAATATCTAACATTTAGGTTTGCAATAAAAATATTTAATTATGTTATACAGAAATAATTTGAAGATTGGTGGTTCCAGGGGTGGGAGTTTCCCTGGATCAAGATGTCTGACATTCCTTTATGGCATATTCCAAGCATCATATCCACATACAATTATGGTCATAGGGAGGAAACAGGCTGTAAGCAGGGCACATAAAAATGAATCACCTGTCTCTTCTTTTATTAGGGAGGAAAGTCGTTTCTTTGCCATCAGAATTCTCCTTAAACCTCATTGGCCTGGCCTGAGTCATCTGCCCATTGTTACACAAGAGAAGCTGGAAAAGTGGGTAGTTGGCTTTTTCAGTCGTTTGTGTCCATATCCCCCATTTGATTCACCAAGCTTTTGCAGTCTCAATAGTGAGAAGTGGGTAAGGAAAAGGGGATTTAAGAATGAGTATGAGGTAGACATAGAAAACAACAGAAGTAGCATATTTTATTTGCTATGCTATCTGCTAAGAGCTTTCATTTTTAATATATAAAACCGTGTTGAATCATATTTACTTTTGCTGCTTCTACTGAGATAATCATGTAGATTTATTAATCTATTAATCACATATTATTATTATAACAGCATTTCTAACATTGAAGCATTCTGGCTTTGTAAGATTAATTATGCATGGTCATAATGTATTTTTTAATGTACTGCTTAGTTAAATATATTAGTATTTGGGGGAAATTTTCTGCATCTAATTCGTAAGTAAAATTCATCTATCATTTTCTTTCTTAGACTTTTATTGCCTCGTTTTGGTATCAGTATTATACTGGATTCATCAGAATGAATTTGGACATTTTCCCTCTTCTATTCTCTAGAGGATAATTCACAAACATTCTTGATTTGGTAGGATAATTTGGCAATATATGCCTTCCTGTGTTCTAGAATTGAGGCAGGAAGACATCCAAGGGAGCCTCCAGACAGCCCTTGGCCCCAAGCAATGAGCCTGGCTGTGGTTCCCCATGAATTCACCACAAGCAGTCCCTATTACCCTCCAGGAGCCAGTTCCTGGCCCCCACTGACAGTGCCCTGCTTCACATACTACCAAGCTTATGGCTTCAGCTTCATTCACTGATTTGTCTTTCTGCTCTGTTTTTGGTCTTCAGAAATATTTAGCTTGTTTTGGAGCCCAACTATTTTTGGTTTGTTGCTATGTTTTTAATGTTACATTTTATGTATCATTAGTTATTTGTTTAGAATTCAAGGGCTGAATATAAACTCATATGCAGTCTTGATCAGAAGCCTAAAAACACTCTGAAAATATGGTCTTGAACAGAATCCCAAAAACACTCTTTGTAAGTGTGGTCTAGCATAGTCTTCAAGATTGAGCTTTTGCCTGACTCTACATCCTGGGCTCCTACTTCTTTCCATCTTATTCCTTATGGTTCATTCAAATGGACCGACATTTGGTTCCTCAACTGAAACTCTTCCCAGCCTGAGGATTTTTGAATATTTTCTTACCTTGCTGACAGCCATACCCCTAACAGGTGAACAAGCCAACATGCAGAGAAAATCAGAGTCAAATGTTGAGGAAATTCTGATAGCATCTAAACCCAGACTCCAGCCACTCTTGTGCCATCTCCAACACTGTTCTTGAAATTTGGTTATATGGCTCAAACATCCCTGGTTTGCCTAAGGTGCTTCAATTTCAATCTCTATTACTTGCAAACAGAATCTTAATGAATGCACATTTTTATAATAGTAATATACATTAGTCTACTTTTTCTCAATTGAACCTATAGCATATTATCTGAATTAGAAGGAGCATTTCTAAGAACTATGACTTACTCTCCCCTTTCTAATGACAGGGCTGGAAAAGTGGCTGTGATTGCAGACAAACTACGGGAGAAGGGGCCACTAGGGTATCGCCTCTCAACAGCTCTACCTGATGTGACACACTCTCTCAAGAATTATTAAAATTACTGATATGGGTAATAAATGTACTTATGTCTATGGTTTTAAAATATCTTTCATACTTAATTCCCAGATACTCACAATGATCTTGCGAAGAGTTGAAAACAGATTAGCAAACCAAAACAAAAGGTCCTGTCTTGAAACCTATTTTTCCCCACCATCCATTCGGACATTCTTTTCCACAAAAGGCTGCTTCTGATTACTACCCTCATAGAGATTCAAAACACTGACTGCTCTTCAGGACAATAGATGGAGGTATTTCATTTCCTGTACAACTCAAATAGCAATAGCTTATTTTTAAAGCAAGCACATTTCTGTTCTCTTTGGTTGTCTAGACTTCTTATGTATTTTGGTATCTCCAAACTCTGATACATACAAATTTTAAATAGTAATATGACTTTTGTTTTCCCTCAAAGATGGAAATAAAAGCTTAAATAAATATAACCCAAGAGATACTTGAAATTTAGATAAAAACCAGCTTTTAAACCTTTCAGAGAGACTAACCCCATGGTTACACTTATTCCACAGACAATTAATTTGGGCTAAAACAAATATTCTTTGATGACTACCAAGAATAAAGCAGAGTGATTTCAGTATGATAGAATTATTATTGACTGGGGAATATCATGCAAAATTGGTATAACCAAGAAAAGATCAAAAAGGCTCTCTGATTATAAAACATCAAAGGTTTTAGGCAAGTTCTTCCTCAGAGACAAGCCTAAAATATTGGAGAATCCATTTATACCATTACATTAAGGAATTATTTTAATGAGAGTCCTCCTGGGATGATAGACTGGGGTAACATTTCAGAAATGCATTGCATTAATTCCATAAACTGCTTAATTAGAGAAATGATTCCTTCACTAAGCATCTGTCACCGAAGCATGTACACATAATTTTTAAATGTGTGGTACTGGAGAAAGTATAATTTGGAAGTAATTCCAGTTTGGGCAATTACTAGCCATTTGACCCCAGGTTATTCTCAATATCTCAGAACATTTAAAATATACTTTTTAAAAGAACAGCATATACAGAGATCATAAAAGTTTATAACTACATGATAAGTACATAAGTTCTCTTTTCAATTAGTGAGAGATAAAAAGAAACCAAAGCATGGAATATGACGTAGATTATATGCTTCTGTTTCATTTTGTAATAAACAAATGCACTATGTCAAGAAATTAATGTTTAGTTGACTCTTCGTTAGTGGATATTCAATATTATTTCTTCAAGTAAACGACGAGTTAATGGGTGCAGCACACCAACATGGCACATGTATGCATATGTAACAAACCTGCACGTTGTGCACATGTACCCTAGAACTTAAAGTATAATAATAAAAAAAAAAAATCCTCAAGGGGATGATGTTAACAGAAACAGCAAAGTAAGGAATGCCAAAAGTTTATCCCTCCATAAAACATTGGTGATATATGTTATAGTCAACATTTTTGAAATTCTGGAAATTAGCCAGAAGCTTGTGCAGCCAAGGGAATTCTTAAGAAAAAGCTGGTGAACTCTTGGTAAAGAAGAGCTTTGTGGTGTTTTAAATCACTCTGTTCCCATTATTCAATATCTGACTCAAATATAGCCTTAATGACAAAAGCTCACTTTCCAAGTGTTGTACAAATAGCAATGTCAGAGGGAACAGAACAGATCTCATTTTCACAAAGAATGTGGTTGTTCAGTTGACCTGTCTGGTGGATCCTCGAGTCAAAGGGCTTGCCATTATTTTATCTAACTTAGAAATTTTCATTGCTTAGGTGAATATCTGAGGAAGGATTTTTGTCAAATTACATAACAAATGTTATTAATCATGGCTACCTACTGGTAATCGATAACAGTTGGGACATACAACTAATTTAAAAACTTGGGAAGAAAGGCTAAAGGAGATACTTTGAGGAACAAGGGTTTTGAAGAGCTCCAACATCTTATTGAAAAACCTAGAAAGCCATATTCATGACCAGGATTGTCCGCATACTCAGGAAAGACATGTGAAGGCCCTAAATTCTCACTCCTGGCTAATCTTAAGGCTCTTCACAAGCAGTAATGAGAGATAAGACAGTTGTAAACTCCTTTGCTTAGTGTTGAAGGCATTCCCAAAACACAGAGAGCCCGTGAGAGATTTTGTTTTAGCTTCAGCCACCTAAGAAAATATCTGTCCAATCACCAGCTGGTCATGACATTAATAGCACAGAAAATTAAGTGGCCAAACTTGACAAGATCGTTTCAATATATACAGAAAAAGTGTCAATATTTTAACATTTTTATGATAAAAACACTCAACAAACTAAGAAAAGGTAACTTCCTTAGTTTGATAAAGGGCCTCTATGAAGAATGTATAGCTAGCATCATACTTAATTGTGAAAGACTGAAAGTTCTCTCCCTAAGTTCTGGAATAAAACAAGGATGACACTTTCCACAATTCAATTCAGCATCATACTATAAGTTCTAGTCAAGGTAATTAGTAAAGAAAAAGAGAACATATCTAGATTGAAAAGGAGGAAGTATAACTACATTCACAGATAACATAATTTTATATAATAAAAAACTGAAATATTCACAAAATAATTATTAGAGGTAGATAATAAGTTCAGCAAGATTCCAGAATATAAGATTAACACAAAATCAGTTGAATTTCTATAAATTAGTACTGAACAATCCTGAAATGCAATCAAGAAAATAATTTTATTTACTAAATCAAAAGGAATAAAATACTTAAATGAATTTAACCAAGGAAGTACCAGATGTGTACACTGAAAACTTTGAAATATTGTTGAAAAAATTTAAAGAAGTCCTAAATAAATGGAAAGGTATTCCATGTGTATAAATTGAAAGACTTAACATTGTTAAGATGTCAATAATCCTCAAATCGATCCACAGGTTCAATGTAACCTCTATTGATTTTCCAACTTCCTTTTTCTTTTGCAGATTTGGATAAGCTAGTCCAAAAATTCACATGGATTTGCAAAGGACACAGAGTAGCCAAGATAATCTTTAAAAAGAACAAACTTGGAGGAGTCACATTTTCTAATTTCAACACTTACTACAAGCTACTCTTACAAATCAACAACAAAAAGACCACCTGATTTACAACTGAGCAGCAGTCTTGAATAAACATTTCTCTGAAGAATATGGATGGCTATTCACAAAGTGTTGAGAGTGATGCAGATAAAATGAAACCGTCATGTACTGCTGGTAGAAATGCAAAATGATGCAACTGCTGTGAAAAAAAAAAATGGCAGTTTCTTTAAAAAGCTAAATACTCATGCCTGTAACCCAGCACTTTGAGCGGCCAAGGAAGGTGGTTCATGAGGTCAGGAGTTCGAGACCAGCCTAGCCAACATGGTGAAACCCCGTCTCTACTAAAAATACAAAAAATTAGCTGGGCGTGGTGGCAGGTGCCTGTAATTCCAGCTAAGGTTAACATATTATCCCGCAATTCTAGGTAAATAACTGAAAGAAATGAAAATATATGTCTAAGCAAAAACCTGTATATGAGTAAATATAGCAGCATTATTCATAATAACCAAAACATGAAAACAACCTAAATATCAGCCAATGAACAGATAAACAAGATGTGGTTTATCCATACAGTGAAACACTATCAGCTATAGAAAGGATTGAAGAATTGGTATATGCTACAACCTGAGTGAAATTTGAAGACATTATGCTAAGCGAAAGAAGCCAAACATATAATATTACATATATTATGTATTTAAAATATTCAGAATAAACAAACCCATTGAAACAGAAAGCAGATTAGTGCTTGCCATCATGAGCTTGGCAGGAGGGAAGAATGGGAGGGACTGCTAATAAATATATGACTTCTTTTTGGGATAATGAAAATAAACTAAAATTATTTTTAGTGGTGATAATTATACAAACTTGTTAGTATACTAAAAACACTGAGTTGTGACAAACCCACAGCCAATATAATACTGAATGGGCAAAAACTGGAAAAATTCCCTTTGAAAACTGGCACAAGACAGGGATGCCCTCTCTCACCACTCCTATTCAACATAGTGTTGGAAGTTCTGGCTAGGGCAATCAGGCAAGAGAAAGAAATCAAGGGTATTCAGTTAGGAAAAGAAGAAGTCAAATTGTCCCTCTTTGCAGATGACATGATTGTATATTGAGAAAGCTCCATCATCTCAGCCCAAAATCTCCTTAAGCTGATAAGCAACTTCAGCAAAGTCTCAGGATACAAAATTAATGTGCAAAAATCACAAGCATTCTTATACACCAGTAACAGACAAACAGAGAGCCAAATCATGAATGAACTGCCATTCACAATTGCTTCAAAGAGAATAAAATACCTAGGAATCCAACTGACAAGGGATGTAAAGGACCTCTTCAAGGAGAACTACAAACCATTGCTCAGTGAAATAAAATAGGACACAAACAAATGGAAGAACATACCATGCTCATGGATAGGAAGAATCAATATCGTGAAAATGGCCATACTGCCCAAGGTTATTTATAGATTCAATGCCATCCCCATCAAGCTACCAATGAGTTTCTTCACAGAATTGGAAAAAACTGCTTTAAAGTTCATATGGAGCCAAAAAAGAGCCCGCATCTCCAAGACAATCCTAAGTCAAAAGAACAAAGCTGGAGGCATCACGCTACCTGACTTCAAACTATACTACAAGGCTACAATAACCAAAAAAGCATGGTACTGGTACCAAACCAGAGATATAGACCAATGGAACAGAACAGAGTCCTCAGAAATAATACCACACATCTACAGCCATCTGATCTTTGACAAACCTGAGAGAAACAAGAAATGGGGAAAGGATTCCCTATTTAATAAATGGTGCTGGGAAAATTGGCTAGCCATAAGTAGAAAGCTGAAACTGGATCCTTTCCTTACTCCTTATACAAAAATTAATTCAAAATGGATTAGAGACTTAAATGTTAGACCTAATACCATAAAAACCCTAGAGGAAAACCTCGGTAGTACCATTCAGGACATAGGCATGGGCAAAGACTTCATGTCTAAAACACCAAAAGCAATGGCAGCAAAAGCCAAAATTGACAACTGGGATCTCATTAAACTAAAGAGCTTCTGCACAGCAAAAGAAACTATCATCAGAGTGAACAGGCAACCTACAGAATGAGAGAAAATTTTGCAATCTACTCATCTGACCAAAGGGAGGCTATGTCCGAGGCCTACAAAAGAGCTCAAACAAATTTACGAGAAAAAACAAACAACCCCATCAAAAGTGGGCAAAGGATGTAGACAGACTGTTTCTCAAAAGAAGACCTTCATACAGCCAACAGACACATGAAAAAATGCTCATTATCACTGGCCATCAGAGAAATGCAAGGTAAAACCACAATGAGATACCATCTCACACCAGTTAGAATGGCGATCATTAAAAGTCAGGAAACAACAGGTGCTGGAGAGGATGTGGAGAAATAGGAACACTTTTACACTGTTGGTGGGATTGTAAACTAGTTCAACCATTATGGAAAGCAGTATGGCGATTCCTCAGGATCCTAGAACTAGATGTACCATATATTATTAGCCATCCCATTACTACAGGTATAGACCCAAAGGATTATAAATCATGCAGCTATAAAGACACATGCACCGCGTATGTTTATTGCGGCATATTCTAATAGCAAAAGACTTGGAATCAACCCAAATGTCCATCAGTAGGCAGACTGGAATAAGAAAATGTGGCCCATATACACCATGGAATATACTATGCAGCCATAAAAAAGGATGAGTTTGTGTCCTTTGTAGGGACATGGATGCAGCTGGAAACCATCATTCTTAGCAAACTATCACAAGAACAGAAAACCAAACACCGCATGTTCTCACTCATAAGTGGGAACTGAACAATGAGATCACTTGGACTCGGGAAGGGGAACATCACACACTGGGGCCTATCATGGGGAGGGGGGAGGGGGGAGGGGGAGGAATTGCATTGGGAGTTATACCTGATGTAAATGACGAGTTGATGGGTGCTGATGAGTTGATGGGTGCAGCACAGCAACATGGCACAAGTATACATATGTAACAAACCTGCACATTATGCACATGTGCCCTAGAACTTAAAGTATAATAATAAAAATCAAAATAAAAAAACACTGAGTTGTATGCTTTAAGTTTTTAAAATTTTGAACTTTATGTTATATGATTATTATCTCAGTTTTAACAACCCTAATATTCATTGTTTAAAAATTAAACATTAAACTTAAATTAAATGTAAATAATTAAGTTTAATATTAATGAGAGAGAAGCACATAAGTCCTGAAATATTTTTAATAATATGTTTAGACAGATAGCATTCTGGAGAGTTTTTACAAAATACTACTTTTATATACATTTTGAAGATGTTTTTACGGAAACTTATTATATAGGCCAATTATTATATTGTATATTTATTTTTGCCCTACCTTATTCTAAGGAGGATTTTTAAAAAACAGGAGGAGTGGGAATTACCATTCCACTATGTTATTAGATTCAGCTATTCATCAACAATTTGTTGTTAAATAAAAGTTTAAATTATAGCTCATACTTACTGTTATATAAACTAATCTAAGAATTTTAGCTTCATTATAACTCCGATGCAATAACAGTATATTTGGTAATGTCATGTTAGATGGCTTCAGTGTTTCTGTCACAAAACTATTACATCAGGAAGTCACAAATTTTCTAGAAAAGGACCCTATATAATGGGAATTAATCTGAAGCAATAAGTATTTATTCATTCTAACCTTTCCTTTAAAAAATCTATGGCATGTTTAAACCAAACTATCAATGCCCTCCTTATGATGATCGTATTTTTTATCCTTCTCTGAGTAGAAAACTGTTTATTTCCTTATCTTACTTAATTAAAGGTAATCATTCATGTAAGTTGAAATTTTCTACTAAGAATAATGCCCAAGAACATCTCTTCAAAATGCCATTTACCCAAGGTCATTACAGTTCATTTCATAGGCACTGAACATCTTTGATTCTTAGACATCTCCCTAGAATATGATCTCTATCTTTCAAAAACATCAAAGGATCTACTTAATACAACTCTTGCCAGATTCCTCTTTCTTAATAGTGAAGCTTATCCAAAGGCCCTCTTGACCTGTTTCAAATACTCTATACACCCGAGCAAAAGCTAAAACAGTTGTTACTGCACATGTACTTATCATTTGTAATAAATGTTGTGGCTTCTCTTTGGTCAGAATTTTTGCTTATTGCCCAGTTCCCCCAAAACATCAGGTGACTGATTGCTAGGCAACCAAGCAATACCATCCAGAGAATTCTCCCATCCATCTCAACAGATGCCATCTCATTTAGATACAAAGGGGTTCAAAGCTTCAAAATTTGTTTATGTGACTCAATAAGTCATTATTTGGTGGTGTATTTCTGATGAGTAAATTATAAAGACAGGCTGCATTGAAAATACTCATATTGAGAAATTTTATCATCAAGACTCCACAATTGTATGGTACACACTAATAAAAATTTTTGAAAACAAGTAATAAAACATCTTAGATTTCAAATGCTGCTTTATTCAATCCTGACACAAAAGTTAATACCATGAAAGTTGTTGTTTTACTTGTTTAGAAAGGTTTTATTTTAGAATCAATTGAGAAAAATGATAGTTTGTTCTGTAAGACTTAATACAGTGCAACAAAAGCATTTTTCAAACATTGTTATCAGCTTTAGAGACCTCAAGATGCCTATTATATTTTAATAAAAATGTAATTTTTCCCAACTGCTTCTAAATTTATCAGATTCAGATTCAGCTGTTACCTTTAATTCTATTCTTTATGTAATCTAAGGCTAGCTTCTGTGCACAGTTTATGAACTGTTCTAAAGGGTTTTTGTTTTTTTTTTTTGTTTTTTGTTTTTTGTTTTGGCATATCAGGTCTCATTATAGACATCAACCGATCTTCAGATCAAAGAGAATTCCATACAAAGTTTCTTTGTGTGGCAACCTTTTAGTAAGTTATTTATAGCAATCCTTTACAAAAATTGTTAAGATCTCTTAACATATGGCATAATCTTTTACCACATCAAATAAGCAACCATAAAATATTATAATAAATGATGGCAACTGACTGAAAGATAGCAAGCGCAAATATTTAATTTGTCCTCTTCTGACTTTGAGATTTTGTTCCAAATCTATAAGGAATGTGTGCGTTAAAGCAGTTGGTTGTACCTAACATAGCTTTCGACACCCCTAGAAGTTACTCATGTAGATGAGCGAGGCTAGGATTTTGTCCAAAAGAAGGGATTGTCAGCAGTGCCCCACTGTGAAAAGCTGACTATTAGTCTACACATAAATAAATAAACCAGGTCTGGAAAACTTACTCAGGAGTCAAACAAGAGAAAAGCTGCTTATGAAGAGGAAAATAGAAATGACTTTCTGGTGGAACAAAGTTTAAGCTCATAATTAAATATTTATTATAAAAATGACTACAATGACTAACACTTGTGTAATAAGGGTAATTTGTAATGCTCTTTGACATAATTCTTTTTCTCTTAATCCTCAAAAGAGCCATGCTATATAGGTATGTCTCTCTATTTTGTGAAATAATAAATGAATGTTCAGAGAGGTAAAGACAGCAGGATTAAAAAGGACCATGGTCATGTGACTCACGATTTAGTGGTTTGGCGTCTACACTTGTATCCTGACGGGTGAAGACTTCTGCTTTAGAAATTCGTATGGTTGAGCTCTTTCCTTTTTATTTGAAAACTCCGAAACAGTGTGTCATTTTTTGAATGGTTAATCGGTGCTAGAGAAATTAAATTGCATATTACCACAGATTTGGGAGTCAATCAGGCAATCATCACCCTATCAAAAATGTACTAAGATATTTTGGAAAGTAACAAATTGGTCATATCAGGGCTTCTTATTTCTCTGTAAATAGATTTGCATAGACTTGCAAAGAGAAAATCAAACCAGAAATACTCAAAATTAACTCTGTCAGTCAAGCAGCTTCATAAAATCATAAAACTGAATGTGCACTTTTTGCTTGAGCAATTTGTGCCTCCCCTATTTAAATATTGCTGTAAACAAGTCACTTTATGAGACTGAGACTTAATTCTCTTCTGCCTTATTCCTCTCTCTCTATATATATATATGTATATATAAAACAGTCATTATGATCTTTATATAAAACCATCCAAATTCAGTTTCCTCTGGACAGATCTACCTTGAATCATAAATATTTACAGAGCATAAATATTCATGAAACCAATATGCCTGGACTTAAAGGTTACCTATATTTCAAAATTGCTAATTCTTTGGGAAAGTTGGGGTCAAAATTATCCCTACTGAGGTTAATCTTTCAGTAAATAATCCCTAAGAGGACTCCCAAACAAAATTTTCTTTTTTATCTTTCTATACAAATCCTGATGTAAGCTACAACTAAAGTAGTGATAATTTACATTGAAATGGGGAGGGGAAAATATGCAACTGATTTTCTCAAAAGTGTCTTCTTATAATCAAGGAAAATCATCAATACACAACTTCACTTTTATATAGTCATGTGATCCCATCATAAATTTCCAGATTTCTATTCATTCAGACTAAATGCAGCTACTTCTGAATTTTGCGAACTTCTGAGGTTCTATGAAAGAAAAGGTTTAAAATAGGAGGAAATTGAAGAAGTATTATAAGAACAGATACAAAGAGCTGTCCTTTATATATTATGGCCAGAAATTGATTATACCACATGGCTATCTGATTGGAACACATTTGAAAGATATTTAGAATATTTTTAGTCCAACCCACTTCGCAAAAATTTAACAGAAGCTTTGTTTTGTTGCATAAGTAGGTGGCTAATGTGTTTACATATGCCAAAATAGCATCAGTTTGTGGATATATTGCAAAAGAGTGAAAATTTATCCAGTACCTTTAAAAAAATGAGCGCAGCAAAAATAAATTGACTAAATTTGCATGAATATCTATTTTGCCATCAAAATAAAGTTACGGATGGTGGTGTTCTTGTTTTGTCTTTACAGAGGATAGTGCAGTCTTAAAATACTATAAGGTGGCAAGATAAACCCAAAGAGTTTGGTTTTACCTTTTTTTTTTTTTTTTTTTTTTTTGTGAGACAGAGTCTCGCTCTGTCACCCAGGCTGGAGTGCAGTGGCCGGACCTCAGCTCGCTGCAAGCTCCGCCTTGTTTTTACTATTTTTTTACAATACAAAATATTTTACACATTTATGGGGCACATGTGAGCATTTGTTACATGCATACAATGTGTAGAGGCCAAGCCAAAGTATTTGTACTATCCATCAACTTGAGAATTCATCATTTCTATGTGTTGAGAGCTTATCAAGTCCTCTCTTCTATCTACTTTGAAATACACAATACATTGTTGCTAAAATAATGACCCTATTGAGCTACTGAAAACTGGAGCTATTTCTACTGCCTGTGTTTGTACCCACTAGCCAACCTCTCTTTGTCTTCCCCTCTCACCAACACACACTTCTTAGCCTCTGAGAGTTTATCAATCTATTCTTTATCTCCATGAGATCAACTTTTTAAGCTCCTACATATGAGTGAGAACATGTAGGTATTTGTATTTCTTTGCCTGGGTTATTATTGCTTTTATTATACTTAACATAATAACCTCAGTTCCATACATGTTGCTGCAAATAATGTTATTTCATTCTTTATTATGGCTAAATAATATTCCAGTACGTATTGTACACCACATTTTCTGATTTGATGATCTGCCAACAGACACTTAAGTTGATTTTCTTTCTTTTCTATTGTGAAGATGCTGCAAAAAAACACAAATGCAGGTATCTCTTTGATATACCAATTTCTTTTCCTTTTGATAAATACCTAATAGTGAAATTTCTGGGTCATATGATAGTTCATTTTTAGTTATTTGAGAAATCCACACACTGTTTTCTGTAGTGGTTGTACTAATTTACGTTCCCACCAACAATGTTTAAGAGTTCCCTTTTCCCTACATCCAAAACAGCATCTGTCATTTTTTGCCTTTTTAATAACATACCTTCTAACTTGAGTAAGATGATATCTTATTGTGGTTATGATTTCCTTTCCCTTGATGAAACGCTGCACATTTTTTCATGTGCCTTTTGGCTATTTGGATGTCTTTTGAGAAATGTCTATCCATGCCCTTTGCTCACTTTTTAATGGGATTATTTGGTTTTTCACATTGTTTGTGTTTCTTGTATATTCTGGATATTAGTCCCTTTTTGGATTAATAGTTTGCAAATATTTTCTCCCATGTAACAGGTTGTTTTTTCACTCTGTTGATTGTTTTCTTTGCTGGGCAGAAGTTGTTTAGATTAATGTAGTCCCATCTGTCTACTTTTGTTAGGTTTGTCCATGCTTTTGAGCTCTTAGCCATGAAATATTTGCTTACACTAATGTCTTGAAGTGTTATCTCTATCTCTAGTTTTTTTTCCTCCTACTAGTTTTATAGTGTTTGGTGTTACATTTAATTCTCTAATCCATTTTTAGTTGATTTTTGCATATTGGGAGATATGTGAGTCCAGTTTAATCTCCTGCATATGGATATTCAATTTTCCCAGCACCATTTATTGAAGAGGGTGACCTTTGTCCAGTGTCTGTTCTTGGCACCGTTCTCAAAAATCAGTTGGGTATAAATACTCAGATTTACTTCTGGACTCTGTATTCTGTTCCATTAATCTACGTGTCTGTCTTTTTTTTTTTTTTTTTTTAATTCTTTTTTTTTTTTTTTTTTTAATTTATTTATTATTATTATACTTTAAGTTGTAGGGTACATGTGCATAACATGCAGGTTTGTTACATATGTATACTTGTGACATGTTAGTCTGCTGCACCCATCAACTCGTCATTTACATCAGGTATAACTCCCAATACGTGTCTGTCTTTATACCAATATCATGTTCTTTGGGTTACTATAGCCTTGTAATATATTTTGAAGTGAGAAGCCTCTAAGCTTTGTTCTTTATGCTCAGGATTGCTTTTGGCTATTTGGGTTTTTGTTGTTTTTTGTTGTTGTTGTTGTTGTTGTTTGCTTCTAAACGAACTTTAGGTTTTGGGGTTTTTCTGCTAATCTTGTAAAATATAATGTGGGTATTTTAATAGAGATTGCATTTATATTGCTTTGGGTAGTGTGATCATTTAAATGATATTAATTATTCTGATCCATGAGTATGGGACATCGTTTCATTTATTCATGTCCACTTTGATGTCTTTTGTCAGTTTTCCTTATAGACATCTTTCACCTCCTTGGTTAAATTTATTCCTAGGATTTTTTTTTTTTTTTTTTGTAGTTACTGGAATGGGATCACCTTCTCAATTTCTTTCTTAGTTCACTATCATGAATAGAAATGCTACTGATTTTTGTACATTGATTTTGTATCCTGCAACATTATTGAAGTTATTTATCAAACTAGGAGGTTCTGGTGAGGTCTTCAAGGTTTTCTAGATATAATATGATATTATCAGCAAAGAGGGACAAACTGACTTCCTTTTTTTCAAATTGGATGCCTTTTATTTATTCTCTGGCCTAATTTCTCTGGGTAGAACTTTCAATACTGTGTTGAATAGGAGTGGTGACAGTAGGCATCCTTGTCCTGTTCCAGATCTTAGAAGGCACGTTTTCAGCTTTTCATCATTCAATATGACGTTAGCTGTGGGACTGCCAAATATTGCATTATGTTGAGTTATGTTCCTTCTATTCCTAGCTTGTTGAGAGCATTTTTTTAAATCGGGAATCAACGTTGAATTTTATCAAATGATGTTTCTGTATCTATTGAGATGATGATGTGGTTTTTGTCCTTCATTCTTTTAGCATGATATATCACATTTATTGATTTGCATATGTTGAACCATCTTTGCACCCCTGGCACAAATCCCACTTGGTCATGGTATATTATCTTTTCAATATGCTATTGGATTTGGTTTGCTAGCATTTTGTTGAAGATTTTTGTGTCTAGGTTAAGGATATTGGCCTGTAGTTTTCTTTATTTGTTGTATCCTTGTGCAGCTTTGGTATCAGCGTAATGCTGACCTAATATAATAATTTAAAGATATTTCCCTCCCCTATAATTTTTTGGAATAGTTTATGGAAGATTGGTATTAGTTTTTGTTTAATTGTGAAATTTAACTGTGAATCCATCCAGTCCTGGGCTTTTCTTTATTGGGAGACTTTATATTACTGATTCAATCTCACTAGTCATAATTGGTCATTTAGGTGTCCTATTTCTTCCTGACTCAATCTTATATATTTCCAGAAAATTATCCATTTCCTATAGGTTTTTCACTTTTGTCAGAACATAGTTGTCCATACAAGATCATCAGAGACTTGTGGTGTCATTATCATCTGTGGTATCATTTTTAATGATGTCTCCTTTTTCATTTCTGATTGTTTATTTGAGTCATCTCTCATCTTTTCTTATTTTAGTTAGTGATTCATCAATCTTGTTTATCCTTTAAAAGAACCAACTTTTAGATTTGTTGACTTTCTATATATTTAGTCTCTATCTAATTTAGTTCCATCGGGTCTTTATTATTTCTTTCTTTCTGCTAATTTGGATTTTGATTTGTTCTTGCTTTTTTAGTTTCTTAAGGTGTATCATTAGATTGGTTATTTGAAATCTTTCTAATTTTTTGATGTAAGCATTTATTACTACAAACTTCTCTCTTGTCATTGCTTTTGCTGTATCTCACAGGTTTTGGTATGTTTTATTTCCATTTTCATTTGTTTTAAGAAATTGAGTTTCATCTTAATTTCTTCATTGATGCAATAATTGTTTAGGAGCAAGTTGTCTAATTTCCACATATTTCTATAATTTAAAGATCCCTCTTGGTGTTGATTTCTAGTTTTGTTTCAGAGAAGATACAAAGAGAAGTGCTTGATATGATATCTTGCTATGATAAGAGAAGATCCTTGATATGATTTCAATTTCTTACAATTTATTGAGATTTATTTTTTTGGCCTAATATATGGTCTATCTTGGAGAATGTTCCATGTGCTATTGAAAAGAATGTATATTCTTCAGTCGTTAGGTAGAATGTTCTGTTAATGTCTATTAGGTACATTTGGTCTAGCATCTAGTGTAAATCCAATTTATCTTTGTTGATATTTTTGTCTAGATGATCTATCTAATGCTGAGAGTTAGGGACTGAAGCCTATCACTATTATTCTATTGCAATCTCACTGTTTACCTATTTATTTATTTATTTACTATTTATATATTTTATTTATTATTTATTTATAGGCAGAGTTTTGCTCTGTCACCCAGGCTGCAGTACAGGGGCACAATCTCTGCTCCCTGCAACCTCTGCCTCCTGGGTTCAAGCAATTCTCCTGGCTCAGCCTCCCGAGTAGCTGGGACTACAGGTGCCCACTACAACGCCTAGCTAATTTGTGTATTTTTAGTAGAGATGGGATTTCACCATGTTGACCAGGCTGGTCTCCGACTCCTGACCTCAAGTGATCCACCCGCCTCAGCCTCCTAAAGTGCTGTGATTACAGGTGTGAGCCACTGAGCCTGGCAGAAATCTCTCTCTTTAGATGTAGTGTTACTTGTTTTACCAATCTGGATGCTCCAGTATTGAGGGCATATAATTTAGAAGTGCTATATTCTTTTGCTGGATTGATCTCTTTGTTATTATATAATTACTCCAAGTCACCAAGGAAGTCACAGACACCACTGACATCATTTATAGCAGAAGAAATATCATACACAGGCTACACTACTGCATGCACCCCAAATCAAAGCCAAAATACCTGACCCAACAACAACATCTTCAGGAAAGGGTTTTCCAACACACAAGAAAATTCAAAAGAATTGTAGAAGTGACTGCCACACAAACTGTACAGATATAAAATTAAGGGCATAGGGAACATTAAAAAGCAAGAAAACATGACACCCCTAAAGGAACACAATAATTCTCCAGCAACAGTTCCCAATCAAAAAGAAACTCATGAAATTCAGAGTACTGAATTCAAAATACTGATTTTAAAGAAGGTCAGGGGGATACAAGAAAACTCCAAAACACAATATGGAGAAGTCAAACAATATGGAGAAATCATATTTAAATTATATTTTAAATAATTAAAAATATGAATGAGAAATTTATCAGAGATATAGATATTGTTTAAAGGAACCAAACAGAAATTCTGGAACTGAATAATTCATTGAATGAAATATAAAATACATTTGAAAGCTCTGACAATAGACAAGATCTAGCAAAAAAAAAAAGAATTTCATCACTTGAATACAGATTATTTGAAATAACTCAGGAAAAAACATAGAATAAGGCATAAAAAAGAATGATTAAAGTCTTTATGACATTTGAGACACCATAAAGAGACTGAATAATCCTGTTACTGGTGTTCCCAAGGGAGAAGAGAGACTAAAAGGGTTAGAAAACCCTATTTAATGAAACAATAGATGAAAAGTTTCCAATATAGACATTCAGCCACAGGATCCCAAGGCCACCAGTGGAACAGCTGCACTGTGGACCTACCACCAGGGAGGACAGGACCATTCTCAGTGGAAGCAGTGTAATCAGGCAGCTGTAGAAGGAATGGTTTGCTTATGCTTCAGTCCCACACCAGCTCACATCAGTGGCAGTGGTATTTGTCCTTGAAGCTCATAGAAGTGCCTGGCCTCCCCTCTCTGGTTTGGCAGTGGCATCAGCTCTAGGGCAGGACATAGTCCTTTGGGGGCTGGGCTCTCAAACTGGCACACATTGCCATTCTTTTGTTAGTTAATCATGTACTTCCCACAATATTTCTTGGCTGTTATATTGAATTATGATTTAGTTAACATGCTTTTGAACTGTTCACACTTTTTATTTCTGATGCTTAGGGAAACAATAGGCTGTGGTGGTAAAGAGAACAAGTTCTAGTGTCAGACTGTCTGGATAGATATTCCAGCTTTATTACTTAATAGTTGTTTGACTTGGAATATTTGTTAATGTTTTCAGGCCCTAGTTTTCCTTTTGAACAAAGAAGGGTGATCGACATCTACCACATAATTTTTTTCATTCTGATTAAATTTAATAATGGCTTTAAATGTGTTGGCTCAGTGTTTGACACATTAACATTTAGTATGATTGTTGGTAGTAGTCTCAAAATAAAGAGAAGTAATTATAGTATTGTCTTAACACCAAACTATAAGCATATCAAAAGCAGAGAATCTTTCTATTTCATCCCTCTCAAGGATATGGCACAGAGTAGGTAGTCAAAACAGTTGTTTGATTTTTTGAGCCAAATGATATTCCTATTGTAACTCTTCAGAAGCAAGGATTACAAATCCAATCTATAAAATATGAAAGCAAAAAGATATCTGCTTAAATGATACAATTTGTTTACTACCTAATAGCACTCCATTCTAAATTCAATTTTAGATCTTGATATAACCAAATTAAGAGGTCAAATAATCTCTGTGAGCAAGGGGTAATTCTCGGATATTTTAATTCATCTCTTTTTATCCAAGATTTCTTGCTTAAGAATTTCATTACTGACCATGTTTTCATCACATCTTCAAGAAAATTTATAGTGGATAAAATCTCAACAGTCTCAAGTATAGAGTTACATTTTATGTACAGAGGCATTTCTCTATAGCTAAAGATTGATAGCCAGTTCATATTTCTACCATTACTTTAAAGAAGAATATATAATGTATATATAAACAGTTAAATTTATATATACCTATGAGCTATGTGTACTATAATGCTAGCAAATTTAGGAAAAGAATTTACTGGTAAGTTTAATATTTTGAAAATGAAGAAATTTCACAATACTTGGTATATTTTCTACATCTGGATAATTTGAATAAATTTTAAAAGTTGATCCTTCTTGTATTAGGCCACTTTTGTGTTGTTACAGAGAAATACCTCAGACTGGGTAATTTATAAAGAAAAGAAGTTAAATTGGCTTACAGTTCCGTAGGCTATACTATTATGGTACCAGCCTCTGCTCACTTTCTTAAGCTTCCCACCAATCTTTTTGTGAGTATGCAGTGAGGTCCATGGAGGACAGTATATATCAGTGGGTGCAAATTCCCTAGCAACTTTGGACCTCAGGGATTCTATATTCTCTTCTGGTCCATACTTAGTCCTTTCCAATTCCTTAACAATTTTAGCTAAATTCCTCTTATAGCATCTAGTGACTCTTCTGGTGACAAGCAAACACTTGTGTCCTATATCTCCTGCAGACACCCATATTTGCTTAGATTTCAGAGAAATTAGTTGCTCTGCAATATCAGCTCTCTGATGGATTTGAGAAAAGGTGCAAATTTGTAGATCATCTGACTTTTTTGCTGTTGTGAGCATGAGAGCAATGCTTTTTCCAGCTTTCTACATTCCAGTATACAACAGAAGTCCCAGTAAGGCTATGCCATTCTTCAGCCCACAGTTTTACACCATATACCCTATCACCCAATCTTATCGACTCCATTGTAAAACTATCCATATTATGACCACTTCTTGCCAACTCTACCATCACCACTCCTGTCCAAGCCAACTTCAACTCTCCCTAGGATTTTGTGATGGTCTTCTAATTAATCTGCCTGCTTCTGCCCTCACCTTCATGGCCTTTGGAGAACCCAGAGAAGCTACCACACAGAAGCTAGAGGATATTGATAAAAACCAAGTCAGATTACATCTTCCCCTGCTCATACTCCTCCAATGGCTCCCTTTCTCACTTAGAATCAAAGCTAAAGTCCATATAATTGGCTACAATTGGCTACAAAGCCCTGCATGATCTGTGCCACCTCCTCCTATTATTCTTTCACCGATTGTTCATGCCACTTTCACTGCCACATTCTTTACACATGGTAGGCATGTGCCTCTCTTAAGATCTTCATACTATTACCTCTCATAAAATTCTCTTTCTCCAGATCTGTGTGCTTTATATTCTTACCTCCATGGTACAACTATCTTTCTGCAAAATCATCTTCTCAGTGAAGTCTTTTCAGACCACCATATTATGAACCCCTCAATAGTACCTATCACCATCTGCTATATTTCTATTTATTTATCTTGCCCTCCCCCGGCCAGAATTTAACTATTTATTCATTATTCTATCTTTAGTGCCTAGAAAGGAGCCCATCCCTGTGTAGATTAGTATGTATTTGTTGAGTGAATGAATTTTTATAAATTGAAAAAAAAAGCCAGCGAAAAGAGATGGATTAATGACAAAGAAGAAAGTGAATGGTTACAGATGGAATAAGAAAACTGAGGTGGGAGGAGAGAATGGGATACAGAGCACCAGAAAATGAATCAGCCTTGATGCTTCTCCCTTTGTAACTGGAGTACAGAAGTAGGTAAATTTATGGAGAGTGGGGCAAAAAGTTGAGAGAATTTGTGTTGGACTACTCCTATTTTTTTGCTGATGTCATGTCATTTGCTGAGATTTGGGCAGGGTGTGTGACTGGTAACGAGCAGGGTTGAAAGGGACAACACTCAAAGGGCCAAGATCATCTTTGGTTTTCCCAAGTCTACCTAAATTCTCCTCAATGAGAGCTAAGCAAAAGTTTAAGGAATTTAGTTCCTAGGTACTACCCATGGAGCATTAACGGTAAAACTCGGGAATAATTGGCAGTTTTATTTTTATGCTCTCTATAACCTGAAAAATAAAAAGCAATTTATTTTTGTGTTCCTTATCTTGAGACATTAACTAAAATTATTTTGAAGGTTTTTAAGCTTAAATACTGTTTGAAACACCAAATTTACTTGCATTTTCATATAAGAGGTTTGTCTAGTTAAGTTTATGAAATATTTGCTTTATAATACCTACCATTTTCAAATAGAAAGTACAAATTACATGACAAATGGGAGGGGGGACAATGACATTAATTTAACTGCCTGCATGTCTGAATTCTCCATTTTCTATGAAAAACCGGATTTGGCCAAGGCTAGAACTGACATTATCAGAATATCTCAAAATTCAGTAATTCTCTTTTTTCCCACTTTCAAATCATTTTAGAGTTTTCATGTTGGTATAGCTGCAGGATTTCTGGTGTTCTGCACTCTCATTGCAAGTCTTTTGGCAGGTGGATGCAGAGATAACAGTAATTCCACTCTTGGGTGCCATATTATTAATACTCCCTGGCATCTATGAATAACTTCATCTTTCAGCCATGTCTGATACTGCCATAGATAAGCAGAACTTACCTTTGTATAGAATAAAGCTGTATGTGATTTAATGAGAAAAATATTAATAAATATCTGTTATGTTGATGTCTTTTCAAGAGGATATCAAGAAATATAACACTGGTATTTTGCTTATTAAAATGCACATAAAATGGATGTTTGCTTTTGAAGTTAAACAATAATGCTGCAAAATAACCTGTGTAAATCACATCCCTTCTTACTATACTTGCTAACCAGAAAATCATTAACATGGATTTTCTGACAGTTAAAATAGGCAGATACATATTTACCAGTCTTAAATCAAGCAGGTATATAGCATAATGCAAGTACACAGGCTCAACAGAAGAAGGAATACATTAATCAATAAGAAACAATGAAGATATTTTGGTGACAGCAAACAACACAGACCCAGGAATACAGTATATTCTATCAGAATAGAATTTAGTGTGTGATAATAGACAAAGTAAGCAACCTTTGGCATTATCAGCCACTAGCTGTGTGACTTAACAAGTTACTTAACCAGCCTGGGACTCTGTTTTCTTATTTGTTAAATGAAGGTAATAAGACCTACTTAGCACAAGGTATGTGGATTAAATGAGATAAATGTATATAAGAATTGTCCAATATTATACCTCACATACAGTTTCTGATCATTAAAGAACTATTAGTTGTCTTTTTGCTTTATAAATCCTCAAAACCCTTGTTCAGGGACCAATCCTTTTCTGAACAGACATTATGTACCATGCATAGAATCAAGCATTTTTCATGCATTACCTAGGTGATGGTGTTCTAGATAAAACTTAAAACAATGTGGGATATATTATTAACATTTTATAGATGAAGACACATATTTAGAAAATTTCAGTAACTCATACAAGGTCTTACAGCTAAAAAACAACAAAGCTAGGATTTCTGACCTCAAAATCAAATAGTTAAGGCTCAACATAATCTCAGAAATTGATAAAGCATATATTTTTTGGACTTGATCATTTTATATATCATTTCCCTAATCCTTAAAATATGAAAAAGAAAGAAATCTCCAGACCTTCCTCCTCCATGTTCAACTTTTCCTGCTCCCATCATGTAAAATTAACCAGGCAATATTGTCTGAGCAAACTTGTCCAACCTGCAGACTGCAGGCCACATGCAACCCAGGACAGCTTTCAAAGAGGCCCAAAACAAATTCATACACTTTCTTAAAATATTATGAGATGTTTTTTTCTCAGAAGCTATTGTTGTTAGTGTATTTTATGTGTGATCCAAGACAATTCTTCTTCCAGTGTGGCCCAGTGAAGCCAAAAGATTGGACATACTCCTGGAAGGTAAGCCAAAACTGAATGTCCCAAGATACATTGACCAATGGGGGCACCTGCATGGTTTCCATGCAGTCACAACTTCTCTCGCAGCTACCATCACCATTTTGCTGAGTGCATGACCAAAATTTCTCCTAGGCCAGGAGGAAAAAGAAAAAAAAAGTTTCTTCTGTTAAAACATCTAACAAAAATGAGATATAATATGCAAATGCTTGTATCTCTAATCCTTAAGGTTTCTGGTTTTTTTTTTTTTTCACCAAGGGAAAAGAATCTCTAGCTAACCAAGCATGGAAAAATCACAGAACAAAGACTAAACCCTAACAAAATATTCAACCTGACTTTATCCAAAAATGTTTAACAAAAATACTGATTGGAATATTGTGACTATTCCAGAAAGATCCTCAGTTACTTGTTGCTAATGATGCTAATGAAAACAGCTACCACTTATTGTGGAACTATTACAAGCCAGACACACAAAAAAGCAACTTGCCCAAGTAGATACAACTAGTAAGAAGGAGAACTGAGAATTAAAACAAATGCTGCATAACTCCAAAACTTATACTCTAACCGGAAGGCAACGTTGCCTCTGCTCTTCAGTCACATAATAAACTTATAGGAAACCCTCCTGTATCCCTGACACTACCACAACTAACATCTGCAAAAATGAATGATTTTATTTGCTTGTTTTGGCTTACAAATAATTGACATATACTGCCTCACTTTATCTGAAGGTGCCCCAGTTCTTCTTTTCAAGGTAAGCAAGCGTCAGGATGTTTTACTCTGTATTCTACTTCCACCAAACTGAAAGCACAGTGCCATGAATCCCTTCACTCCCAGAAATTAAGCATAAATACAAAATATTCTGTAATTTTTGTACCATATCACTTCCCACATAAGCATATTATATCTGTAATAAAGCATCACCAATATTCACCAATTATCCACCCCAGATATTAAAAATTAATCAAATGTATTCTAACCCAGGAAGGAAATTTAAAGAACAAAAAGCAACTATCTGACTTGGCATTTGACCAGAATCTTCAGGTTAAATAAATTCAATTAAGAATTTTACTCTTGCAAAATGACCTTGATGTTATAATCATCTTGGTCTATCTTTAAGAGTTTCTGTGAAAACATACTTAAATTTTTAAAAAGAAATTGAGGTTCCTAATGCTAGGCAAATACATTAAAAACAAACAAAACTAACTGCCATTGACATTTGTCAATCAAGGCCTTGTCATCCAGAATCTTTAATGAGGTAGGAAATATTTTATTGAGTTCAGAGTAATTTTCAAAAATCAAGCAGTAGACAAAAAAGCAAATGAACCAGCAACAAGAAAGTAAAACTCCATAATTAATAATTTGGTTACAATATTGATTTAAACTTTAATTCAGATGAGTAGAAAGCCTTATAAATAATTGTTACTGAAGCAAAACAAGTCCCTTCACCACTTTTGTTGTACATTTGATAAACACCAATTTATTTGACCATAAGCTATCCTTATGGGTCATTAAGTCATTTTAAAAGATCAAATTAATTATGCTGTCCAGATATTTTGGAGATGTTTATTCAGTCGCTAAGCACTTCTGAAACTTCTATTTTTCTTCCTAAGAACAAAGTCATACATGTTATGGAGCCTGCCTTTAAAGAACTCATAGTCCAATGATACATATACATATGAATATAGCTCAGTTTTTATCTTCTAACCTGACTAGACGTATCTTACAAACACAAATGAAGAAAATAACGTTTGCAAATTCTAAGACCTATTTTTATTACCACTCACTGGATGATGTTCTTTTACTCTGTGACCAGAACTCATGGAAATAAACCACTCAGATTCTTGCAATAAGCTTGCTTTGGTCTCAAGAACTTGAAGTATTTTTAATAGTGTGAAGTGAGATAAATCTATTTTAGACATAACATTCTAATTTCTACATCAAAGTGCAAACATGTTGAATTTACATGCAGACAGTCCTGTTGACAACATGATGCAAACTGCTTTTCTGGGGATAAAGGGCCATCCGCAAATATATATTTAATTCCAGCTTCCAGTTGTAGTTACTGGCAAAGAAGTAAAATATATAGAAATTTTGTTTAAATGGATTTGCTAAATTCTATGCTGTATATGTGGATCCACAATAAATCAACAAAATGAAAGAATTAAGCACATTCTTTTACATATATTGTATCATGTATATGTGTATGCTCAGGTAGATAAATGAGTCAGTGGTAATAAGCAGTTAGAATCATATGCATTTCTGTCTACATTTTATGCTTGATGGAAAATAGGTATGGAGATTTGATATAGGGTGTGTTTAAAACATCTGCATGGCTTCTGAACTTTCTCTTCTCCCTTCCTTTTCCATCATATCTACCCGTCTTTGAACTAAGAATTCTTGAATTTCTTCAAAACTGAGTGCTGACCATGTTCTTTGGGGGGGGAAAATAGGATGAGGGCAAATAGGAGATACAGGTCCTCTTGAACATATACCCTTGAACCTATACCCCCTTGAACCTATATCCCCTTGAACCTATACTCCCAGTACCTTCAATTGGACAGGCAGATGGCCACACATTATGGTTTACCAGCACTAACTATAGGGAGATCTAGAGAAATCAACTCGAATTTCCAATATAGAAAACTAGATAATGTTGTCTAAATTTTTAGTATTAAATTTGGAAGAAAATAATAATTATATTATAAATTGCTGACCGACACATCTTTAAATGTATTATTTTTACTGGGGAGTTATTTTAAAAATATATTAAAATGTTTCCAATTTACTCATTTATTTTCTGAATATTCAGCTTCCTATGGACATCAACAATAACATAACTTTCTGTAGGAGCAATAAATCAAGAATGAGTATCTTTGCTCATACTAAGGAAATAAATCGGAGAGTACACTGCAAGGTATAAACATAGAAGAATTTCCATCATATGCAATATGCCATATAGCTATGATTACCTCAGAGTTACATAACCCTTCCCTATTCCTGAAAGTCCAAGGAAGAACTTGATTTTCAATAGAAATTCTGCAGAATCTTAAGCTTCTTTCTACTCATGGTATTGAAAAGAGCCTAGTGGGTATGCTGACATCCATTTGTCTGACTCCCCAAGATCCATTCCTATATTAAGCCATCAGACAGTAAAGCACATTTACCACATTATCTCAGCCCTTCAAAGAATTGCTTTCACTGAGACACAACTTAATGTAATGTTCTTATCCTCTATTGAGGGTCGATACAGGAACCATTAGTTTGGACAGTGTTTCTTTATGTTTGAAGATTTTATTCCTAGATGTTCTCTGTATAACAACTCAGAAAGCAAATTTATTTTTTCCCAAGAAAAAATATTTCCTTGTATCTTTTTATTGTCAAAAAATTAAAAACAGTAAACTTCCCTGCATTTCTATTTTTATTTTCCTTAACATCTGAAAACTCAAAACCAAATCTCTTTGCTGTTATTATCTTGTTTTGGCTTAACCCAGGAAATAGAATCTATTTAATCAGGGTGCAAAAAAAAATTGTCTACTCTTAACAGATACAATACAATGTACCTCTTAATAAAATGAATTAGCATTTCCTTAAGACACCAGGTATAGTGGCTGAAATGAAGTAATTTTCTTTATCCAGGGATTAAACCATATTATATTTTACTACAACTTTCCACTGATGCATCGTGGAAATAAAATCTCAAATTCAACTACTTATTCCCACGATGGCATTTCAAATGTTGTGTCATCTGAGAAATGACTTGCACTTAATAGGCAGGTACTGAACTAAGTTGAGGCAAAGTGCAAAGTGTACTACAGATTCAGGACAATTCAAATAATGAGACAATTTCACTAAATTTATAACCAAAAGTGTTGCATAGTTCCTTGCAAGTTAGGCAATGTGATTCCTAAAAATAGCTGGAATAGGAAAACCTCCACATTCGTCATATGTAAGAAAATTAGAAATATACTCTGACCACTGAAAATAGGTTTTTCCATAGTTCTCCTCTCTTTTCCTAACATTGCCTTGTTGTGCTAGTGTGGTGTAACCTGCTCAGCTGGAGTTTCTCCACTTAAAAGAGCTATTTGGAAGATCCCCAGTGGTTCTCACTGAATTTCAACTCAAGACTAAAAATGAGACAAGATAACTCAAATATTCCTTATTCATCATAGCTAATGTGAAATTTAGTTTAGAAGTGAAAGGTGGAAGAGATAAAAAGTACACTAACTCCAAATTACATTTTATCGGGTAATCAAAACAGCATCTATCATATCGTGGCATCTTTGACTTGTTGAATTGAATAAAGATAACAGTCACATGAGCTATCATGATTAAAAAAACGCCTTAAGTGGGGATTAAATATGCAACCCCCCATGTTTGTGGGCAAACAATTCATGACACTAACTGACAAAGCGCCATCAGCTAGACCAGCCGTGGAAGTCAACTCAAAGTTCTTACTGCTGCATTAACCTAGCTACATTAAAATGCACTTTTTCTCCATATACTTGAGGCCATATAAATATTACCTGTGGAAGTTATAAAAAATTAATGAGAATCCTGATAAACATGACAGATTGGACACATCTATATCTGCAGTTTCCAGGACTATCACTAAAACTAAAATAAATCAATAAACATGGATAAGATACAGGGCAAAGCAAATTAGAGTATTAACCAGAGCACCTAAGGCATATCAATAAAGACATAGAGAAGGTGGAAATATGATTCATGAGTGGTAACTGTTTTAGTAAAGGAAGATAGTTGAAACTTGAAGAACTGCATGGGAAAAAACAAAACTGAAGAAGACAATTTTAGTCAGAGAATGCCAAGAGACTCAGTAACTGGAAGTGCAGATACTTGTATAGGAGGAAATAAAAAATGGGTCTCAAAAAGAGAAAATGTGTTCAAAGTCTTTACAAAGAGATTTCAGCCCTCATATATTCTCCTGCAACATGCAGAAATATGGAATAAGTTTCTAGAAAATTTGAAAAATGTTAACCTGTGGATATGAGGCTGCACAGATGAGAGCAAGAATATTGCACCATTATGAAAACAAGAAAATTAACTGAATTTTGCATTCTAAAAGTAGACTCCCAGCCCACTTCTCATGCTCTGCTCGTAGAATCCAAACAGCCAAGTTTATACTCCTTTCCTGGGCAATAGATTATAATAGTCAACCAGAGGTACTCTGATCAGAACCAGAAAACAGATTTACAGATACTGACATTGGGCTTATCCAAATGACATAGCCAAGTTCCTACTTGATAATATCACAGAAAAATGACATACTTTGCACAAAAAGAGCTCACAAATATTTGTTAAGTTCTAAGTCTTATAAAGAAATAGGCTATCAAAACATCACAAGATTTTGAAAAACATCCTTCAATGAAAAACAGAAAAGGAATACAGAAGGAAAATAAAAAATAAAAAAGAGAATACTAATGATAAAGTTGTAGTATTTTCTTCTGCTCTCTCCAGTAGCTTGGAGAGAGAGTACTCTTCCAAGGTACTGGAGAGAGCAAAAGGAAACACTAAAAGTTTATCATTAATGTTGTCAGAGATAACAGAAGTTATTGCAATGACAATATAAAAGTAAATGGCTATAAATTGAAACAGAGAACAAAAAAGAAAATATAACAGGACAGCGGAAATATTGAAATTCAAGAGAAAGGTTGAAGTTTAAATTTAGAAATTATCAGAAACTCAGAGCCAAAAAGAAAATAACTAAAAAATATAAAAAAGAAGGAAAATTATAGATCAATCCAGATATTCCAACATTCAAATAATTAGAGCTCTAACATCTAGAAACAAAGCCTTAAAAAAGTAGAGGGCAGTTAATTATCGAAGAAATACTAGAAAAAAATTTCCCAAAAGAAATTGAGTTTCCAAACTGAAAAGATCCCCTGGGCACCCAGGACAATGAATGAAGAAGATCCAAGCCAACATAATTATTATGAAATTTTTAAATAATAAAGATGATGGAAACATTCTAAAAGCATCTAGGGAGATAAATAGATCACAAACAAAGAATCAGGAATCAGAATGATATGTGACTTCTCAGTAGCAACACTGAAACCCAAAAGACAACGAAGGGATGGTTTCAACATTTTAATCTGAGGGAACATAATTGCTAATATCAAATTTTATTCAAAACCAAACTATTAAGTGCATGTAGCATGAACTAAAGACATTTTCAGGCTGTGGAATTAAATAGTAACAAATAAAAACAATATATTATTATAAATAAATAAAAAATGTATTCTCACCGTCTCAGGAAGATACAAATTAATATGCTCTACCAACCATAGTAAATAAAAAGACAGAAAGCCTTGGCGTGGCACTACCAACTTCTCACCCAATATCCGCTCCTTCTCTTCCATAGGAATGCAACTTGAGTTTAGTCCAGATAGCAATGCCCAAACAAAAGGCTGCATCAGAATCCCCTATTTCATTTCACAAGGCATGGGGGATAACATCTAAGCTGAGACTTCCTTTCCTTTCCTTTCCTCTTCCCTTTTCCCTTCCCTTCCCTTTTCCCTTCCCCTTCCTTTTTTTGAGACGGAGTCTCACACTGTAGCCCAGGGTGGAGTGCAGTGGCGCCATCTTGGCTCACTGCAAACTCCGCCTCCCGGGTTTAAGCAATTTTCTGCCTCCGCCTCCCGAGTAGCTGGGATAACAGGCACCCGCCACCATGCCCGGCTAATTTTTTGGTGTATTTTTAGTAGAGACGGGGTTTCACCATCTTTCCGGCTGGTCTTGAGCTCCTGACTTCGTGATCCACCCGCCTCGGCCTCCCAAAGTGCTGAGATTACAGGCGTGAGCCACCGTGCCTGGCCTAAGCTGACACTTTCAAATAGTTCCTTCAAAGAGAGACCAACAGCCGACAAGAACTGTTTGACTTATGTCTACCTCTTCTCCCACTTTCTGCTTTGAATATACAAGTGACATCTAAGAACCAGCAAACATTTCAAGACTTTCAGAAGAGAGGCCATTCCTGAGTATTCTGTCACAGAGAAAGGGAAGGAGCCAGACTCCCTGATGACTTTTTGGAGCTATTGTAACTGCATAGAACTAGCTCTCTACTACTTCTATATCAGCCAAAAGTCAATATATTACTTGTTTAAGCCATTGCTGTTTTGGTGTCTCTTAGGAGCAGTCAAGTGCAATTTATAACCAATACATTTGAATCCAGGAAGTGGGCTTTATCAGATCAGTGAGTCAAAGAAAATTCTTAGAATGACAGGGAGAAAATTTGCAAGATGACAATAGTATACCTGAGCACATTGGAGCAAGTTCCTCCCAGGGAAAATTGAACTCATAGATTGACTGATGCTTCTGACATATTAAGAGGTGTTTGTTGCTATCAGTGAATTTATGTATAAAACTAAGCAAACAAACACACAATGCAATTAACTCCAATAAAAACAAAATGTGAGCCAGGTATGGTAGCTCACGCCCGTAATCCCAGCACTTTGGGAGGCTGAGCGGGTAGATCACTGAGGTCCAGATTTCAAGACCAGCCTGGCCAACATGATTAAACACCGTCTCTACTAAAAATACAAAAAACAAATAAATAAAATAAAAATAAAAATAGCCGGGCATCATGGCATATGCCTGTAATCCCAGCTATTCGGGAGGCTGAGGCAGGAGAATCACTGGAACCCAGGAAGTGGAGGCTGTGGTGAGCCAAGATTGCGCCAAAAAATTTGTGTGGAAAATAAAATAATTGTATGATGTGTAATTTCATTGTGAACAATACTTAATAACAAGAGTCATCATCTATAAAATTAAGGTTGTGTTTCTCAACTGTAGGTAATTTTGCACCCCAAGGGATATTTGGTGATGTCTAGAGACATTTTTTGTTATCACAATGTGGGAATGTGCTGCTAGCATCTAGTGGGTAGATGCTAGGAAGGCTGATAAACATTCTACAATGTATAACCACAGTCCTTCACAACAACGAACTATCCAGCTCAAAATGTCAGTAGTGCAGACACTGAGAAACCCTGGAAAATGGATATACATTAGAAACTCAGAGCAATTATTTAAACAAAAATTACAGTTTTGAGAAGATATAGAAGTGTAGGCATGTGGGAGTGTGTATGTATGTATAAAACAGAGTTAGAGTAAGAGAGTTAAAGCTCATCTTTCTTAGCACAAAAATCAATTTGTATCTTAAATTTGAAAATCAAAAATCTCATGTGCCCCATAAATATATACACCTACTATGTACCCACAAAAATTAAAAATAAAAATATTAAAAAGTGAAAAAAATGTTTAAGTGTATTGCTTAAAAATATGAAGGCAAATAACTATTCAAACAGCTAAAAGTGATGAATGTGGCTGCTTCCATGCAGTGGGAGTATAGAGTGGGGAGGAATAGGGCAAGGTGTGCTATTGCAGTTTATTGCAAACTACTTAATAATATTTGAATTTTTTAACCAAAATAATTAGGTTTATATTTTTAATAAACTGTATTAGTGTATTAAGAAGAAAATTTGGAAAATAAAACAATATGAATTATAAAGGCAGTTTTTTTTTATTCAAAAGCAGTGCAAATGTAATTGTCTTGGTTAAAGAAGTTTCTCAGGTGTGAAGAACAACATTCTTTATCTTTTATCACCTTTGGCTTGATCATTTAATGAGACACTCAGCTCAGTCATCTTGTCCATTTTGCTTATCATGTCTCTTCAGTGCCCTCCATAGGGCCAAAAACAGAGCATTGATCAATACGTAGTTTGTAAAATTGAGGCAAAGTTTTAATATTTTTTCCATATAAGGTACACTCATAAATAAGGACAGGTTGAACACACCAAACAAGAAGAGTGAAATTATATGAATAAATAATTCACAAATAAATGCACACATGCATAAATATATGAAAGCTTATCTAAAATTATTTATAGTCATGAACATTAAAACAATAATTTTTATAGGTTTTCATTGAGATTGGCAATTTGGTAAAGGTAAAAAAGAATATTGGCAGTGAATTGGGGAATTCACCCCTTTATTTTGAAATCAGTAATTCTGCTTTGCCTAATATGTTTTAAGGTAATAAATGGACAAGATTTTAAAGATTTATATAAAAGTATGCTTACCTCAGGATTTTATGGAAGTAAAAACATCTTAGATATCTAAGAATGTGAAATAAATTTAGGTTAATATATTATGGTATATGCATATACCAATACAATCTTAGATTTGTATTGACATGTATAGATGTTCACAATATATTAAAAGAGGAATAAAATACACAAAGTGTTTGTATATGTATGTGTATAAATATATATAATCGCATGTCTAGAAACATATATGCAAAAGCATACTATAGTAGTTTTTCTCTGGGTAGGGAATTTTAGGCAATTATCATTCTCTCCATACTTCATTAGCTTTTTGGTTACTCATAATAAAAATCCGGCTAGAGTCCATGGCTCATGCCTGTAATCCCACCACCTTGGATTGCTTGAATACAGAAGTTCGAGACCAGCCTGTACAACACAGTGAGACCCTGTCTACAAAATTTTTTTAAAACAATTAGCTGGTGATATGGTTTGGCTGCATTCCCACCCAAATCTCCTCTTGAATTGTAACTCTCACAATTCCCACATGTCCTAGGAGGAACTCGGTGGGAGGTGATTGAACTGTGGGGGCAGGTCTTTCCTGCGCCTTTCTTGTGATAGTAAATGAGTCTCACATGATCTGATGGTTTTAAAAACGGGAGTTTCCCTGCACAAGCTCGCTCTCTCTCTCTCTCTCTCTTTGCCGTAAGTCCAGTTAAATCTCTTTCTTCTTTAAATTGCCCAGTCTCAGGTATATCTTTATCAGCAGCATGTAAACGGACTAGTACAGCTGGATTAGCTGGGTGTGGTGGTGCATGCCTGCAGTCCCAGCTACTGGTGAGGCTGAGGTGGGAAGAACACTTGAGCCTAGAAGGCTGAGGCTACAGTGAGCTATAATTGCACCTCTGCACTCAGCCTGGGGCACAGAAAGAGACTCTGTCTCAAAAACCAAACAAAGATATGTTTGTGTAAAATTTTTTAGAATACTATTGTTTCGAAAAATATAAAAATCTGTATTTCACAGAGGGCCCACCACCAAATTTTCAAAGTGAGAGACTCTTATTGGTTCTCAACTAAAATATGGCACAGAGGCAACTGATACACCCTGAGCCCAAAGAGCACATCCTCCAGCTCTCCTGCCCATTTCCCCAGGTCTCCGTCTGATTTCCTCTCCTGCCTGTACATGGCCTGTGGAATCACTTTGTGGAATTCAACCTATTGCAATTTTGCAACACTATAACTTATACATTTAATAACAAAAAATTTTTAAAAGTGGTGTCCTGTTACCAAGATAATAAATAATACTGAGTGAACTGTATTTTCATTCACTAAAGGTACTTTTGCTAGGAGAGCACAGATCTATATAATTCACACACACACACACACACACACACACAAAGTGTTCTCTATTCAACAAATTTTTAAGAAAATAGGTAGTGAACAAAACTGCCCCTAAAACTGGCCTATTAAATTATCTGAACTTTGTATTAGAAGTTTGGTGTATAGAGAATTCCATTGCCTAAGGAAAAAAAAAATACAATCAAGAATGTATTCACATTAGATCCACCTCTAAAATTTGTGGGACCCAGAGCAAGAATATAAATTTAAGCCTATGTATCATAGGTCTAAATATTTAAAAGTTATAAACCAAGCTAACATATTGTTAAATAAAAAATGATTTTTCTTCTAGTTTGACAAATTCGCTTTCACAATTTTTAAATGAAAATATATGTATACACTATGTTCTTTGTGTGACTGAAAAGACAAAATATCACAGATGATTTAACCGAAACCACAAATTGTTTTTATAAGCTACTAGAACATTATTTTCTTCCACTGACAATATCGAAGAATTAAAATACAAAATGTAATTGTACTCAAAGAATTCAAGCATTGAATATATTTTCATCAAACACATAAATTAAAGTAAATATCAATAATTTAAAAATTCATATAGTAATTCAGTGTGTTTAATGTTACAAATTGTTTCTCAGCTACCAGGTAAGTGACACAAATTTTATTTTAATCATGAGTGTCTCCAGAATTAGATCTCTCAGATATTTGTGGAGGGGGGTTGGTGGATCAATACAAAGCATTTTTTACATTACTTTTTAGTATGTATTTTTAAAAGTTTCTGTCTTCCCCTCTGTCATTGCCTAAGCACTATTTAATAGAGTGCATATAAAGGACATTGATATTTGCATATTCATAATAACTTCAGTGAGAAAGAACTTTAGAAAGAATTCTTTTTCTTTAGGCAAAGGAATTATCTAATTACACAACTGAATTTATAACTATTTTCAGATAATTTGATTAAGATGCCAAATAAATTATTGTACTATGAAGTGTTTTTGTTTTAAACCTATAGTTTTTCATTACTTGGTTTTACATTTAGGATTTTTCTAGTGCTTATTAAAATATTTTATTATTCTATTATAAGCATCATGAGAATACAATTTATGCTACTGAAATGCATTGGTGATCTATTATAGAATTGCCTGCTACTAAGCCCCAGTTTTATAGGATCATAATAAAACACACAAAAAGATACACAGAGAACATATTTATTGATAACATTGAAATTCTGTATTCACCCTCTCTCTTCTCCCTTCTTCTTATTCTACCTCTAACTAACCAGACTTCGTAATTAAGAGGAAAAGGAATGATTAGAAAACAGAAATTGTTTCAGAGCATCTGTTTCCCCATATTGTTTCTAATTTTTGATCAATACTCTTTCAGTATCCTCTTTCCTATTTTCTTACAAGAATTTCACATTGCCATCAAAGCTCAAAGATATCAGCAACAACCTAGGATTTTTTTTCTTTAAAGAATAGTAAAAACTCCCTTAGATCAATGAGTCAAATGCTTGGAGACATATGGCTTTGCCTCTACCCTCCTCCCCACCCATCATTCCCACCCACCCTAATACAACGGCATCTACTTTGAAATCTGGCATCCAAAGACTTTATCAAAGCACCTAAGGCAGTAAGCAATTTGCCTATACAGTGCTATATATCGCTGTATTAAAGTAGTAACTAGAAAGGATAGAAACTTTGACATTATTGAGGCTTTGTCTAAAACTCACAGGGACCATCAATGGAAAACTACAAAATTAATTAAATCAATTACTCATTTCCTCTTCTACGACAACAAATAATTGATTTGACCTTTGATTTACTAAATTGGCTTAATCTATATTTCTATGATGTTGAAATATCAGCTCATCAAGAAAAATTAAATTGGTTAAGAGTACACAGTTAAAAGTTTCAGTCGAAGTTTAGGGCTGAAGTAACTAAATAAGCCGTGTTCTCTGTGCTTTTTTTGTTTGTTTTTCCTTATAGGGCTCACTGTTTGAGTGGTCTCAGACAGTTTGAGTTGTCAGTTGGAGTACAGTTCCAAGAACCTGGAAAACTTCAAAACAATGTTCAGTTCTATCTGGCCACATTTGAGTCATAACTTCAAAAAAAATTCATATCAGAGGTTTTTTTCTATTATTTACTTTTCTTACATTCCATAGCCCTCTGTATTTAGCATTCTTTGCCATAGATTTAAATCTATCTCAGGTCTATACACATTCTTCTACACATAAGTATATACCTAATGTGTTTAATTCATTAAAAGAAAACTCACACACCAAAGAAAGTTATCTTATTCTATTCCAGATATATAAAAAGAAGAGTAAACTGTATTCTGTATCATTATGACTAGCCAACATTAGTTGAGCTTGTTACACTCAACTCATTTAATCATCAAAGCGACACCAGGAGGTGGGTTTATTTGTTATCTCCATTTCACAGTAAGGAACCCAATGTACAGAGAAATTAGGTAGCTCCTTTGTATAGTCCACTAGAGTTGCTGTAACAAACAACAGACTACATGGCATAAACAACAGAAATTTATTTTTTCACAGTTCTGGAGGCTAGAAGTCCAAGATAAAAGTTCCGGCTAATTCAGTGTCTGGTAAAGGATCCCTGGCTAGCTTAACAGAGAGCTGCCAGCTTGCTGAGTCTTAACATGGCTTTTCCTCTGTGGTGTGTGGAGAGAAAGAGAGAGAGCAGGCAAGCTCTCTCTTACAGACACACTAATCCTATCAGACCAGGGCCCCACACTTGTGACCGTATTTAACCTTAATCACTTCCTTAAAGACCCAATCTTCAAGTACAGCCACCCTGGGGGTTAGGGCTTCAATATGAATTTGGGGGCAGGGAAACACAAAGATTCAGTTTATAACACTCCTTAAGGTTACATAGTTAATGAGTTGTAGACCATGATTGAAACCCCAGCAGTCAGACACCACAGCCTGAGCTATTAACCATATTTGATATGGTTTGGCTGTGTTCCCACCCAAATTTCATCCTTCACTGTAGCTCCTATAATCTCCAAGTGTCCTGGGAAGGACCCCATGGGAGGTAATTGAATCATGGGAGTTTTGTTGTTTTTTTGTTTTGTTTTGTTTTGTTTTACTGTGCTCATCTCATGGTAGAGAATAAGTGTCATGAGAGCTGATGGTTTTATAAAAGGGCAGTTCCCCTGCACATGCTTTCTTGCCTGCCACCATGTAGAATGTGAGTTTGCTCCTCCTTTGCCTTCCACCATGATTATGAGACCTCCCCTGCCATGTGAAACTGTGAGTCCATCAAACCTCTTTTTCTCTGTAAATTACTCAGTCTTGGGTATGTCTTTATTAGCAGCATGATAACAGACTAATATAATATTTATCCAACTTTCATTGAGCTCTTTACAGCCAAGCCTTCACTAGATGTTAAGTAGATTAAGAGTCAGTCATCAATAGCATAAAAGTATGAGATGAGTGCAAATACATCTTGTTATGTTTCTCTCTTTACAGTTTTATTATCCTAAAGAATAAATTATTCCCATGACTATTTTCCTCAATTTCAAAACTTTCACTTTTTTCATAAATATGCAAAGTTGTCAAAAGGGTTTCAATCAAGATTTAATCCAGTATCTAAAATATGTTATATCCCATTAGCAACCTACTACTGAATGGTGCCATAGATTATGCCTGACTGGATACTTCATTTTCTATTGTAGTGAACGTTGCACCATAGTTTCTCAAATTCCTTTTAATTGTCATTAACAATTGCATTTCTATTCACAGAGCATTTGATTGCCCTTTTTTCTGCCAGTTCTCAAACTTTTAAAATAAAAGGCTATTTCTCCAAGTAACATATATGTCAATTCTCTCATTAGCAAAAATCATTTAAGAACACAGAAATAAGTTTATTTTTCATACCATTCTAGAAAAAGCCTATGAGCCAATCACCATTATTGTATGGTTAAACCAAATTGTCCTTCGTGCTTCATAAATACTATTGCCAATCTTCATTTCCTTTGTTGATTCTGACCTTCCTATTTTTCAGTCATGTTCTCTAACTGGCATTGACATTAATTCTACAAAAAGAACTAGCTCATGTAAAACAGCTGAAATCCTAACATAATTTTGAGACCATTTTATTATACCCTGAAAAACAAGCGTATGGTACTAGAGAAAGCAATAGAATTGTATTTCAGCACAAATAATCATGGGTAAACATAATATTTCCTGATGGACATTATTTTAAAATTTAAGTTTAAAAACTATGAAGTCTTCTCTCATGGGAATATTAAAAGCTTTCATTTTCATTAGTACGTAGACATATGCATAGTGACACCCACAGTTCACGCTATGCGTATGGCTATGTACTAATGAAAATGAAAGCTTTTAATAGTCCCATGAGAGAAGACTTCATAGTTTTTATAAATTATTCAATGCCTTACCATGGCATGAATGATCTGATAGTCTCTAACTCTTCAAACTGCTTTCCTTTAGCTCCTCTTCTCTCTTGTGCTCTTTATCCACATTGAATTCTTGCTCTTTCTCCACAAATTCCTCCTCAGGGCCTTGGTACTTACCATTCCTTCAGCCTAGAAGGCTCTTCCCAAGACTGATTCATTCCCCACATCCTCCAGGACCCTGCCCAAATATCACATAATCAGAGTTATGTGAAATCACTGCTATTGAAAACCACACCTCCACCAATATGTCTCCCATGCCTGGTTTTATTTTCTTCATGATGAAGAACAGCAAGCTCTCCCCACTGCCTCCAACCAGAACACTGCTCCACACTTGTATGTATTTTGTTCCTTCGTCATTTCAGAAGCTCCCTCTTGAAAATTTCCCTAACCTCATAAATAACTACTAAAATCCTATCCATCCTTAGAAAACCAGATCAAATGCTCCCTCTTCCAGAACATGTTCATTGTTGGTATTGTATAAAAGTTATTTGTGTACAGATCTATCTTCCTGATGAGATAGCAAACTCCTGAAGAATGGGAACAGCTTCATTCATTGCTTCATCATTTCGTTTTTATTGCTTAAATAAGACCTTAAAGATGTATTCAATACATAGCAAAGTTAACATCGGTCTTGCCTATTATTTTTTGGTTTGTTAAGACTCTTACTGGTTCAATCATGATATAAAGTAATATAAACAAATACGGGAAAATGTGATATTGAAAGGCAAATGATTTGGCTTCTAAACTCTTCTCTATGCCTGATGTCCTTAGGCAAGTCATTTAGTGTTTCCATGCCATAGCTTATTCTTATATCATTTAGTGATAGAAACTGTTCCCAACTATTCCACAGTAATATTCCTAGGATAAAATTAAATAAGATTGTATAAGTGCTTCAAAATATTTTTAAAGAAGTGTATAAATAAAAGTCACTACTATTTAAAGTTCACCTGCACTTTAAAAAAATTAATCCCTGATGATGAAAAGTAGTAGACTTGCTTCTTGCTTGCAAATACCTGAAGTCTACTCTAGCTGATTAGACAGAAAGTAATTTTATTGAAAGAATCATTCATAGCTCGAGAAACACTGGAAAGATGTAAAAAATTGGGAGAAATAAAGAAACCAAATTATAGCCAAGATCGTCTGAATGGATGCTGCCATCTCCAGACACTCACCCACTTAGCAGTGGACACTTTTACCTCTGAGAATACCATGACAAGTCTGTGCATAAACTCTCCTCCCATTCTTAGGATGATTCCCTTATATTAAAATTTTTATTTGTAATATCCAATTAGCCAAGGCTATGGGACTTGTCTACAAGCCTAAGAAGTCAAATAATTATTTGCTTCCTTCACTTTTGTTGTGAGAGGGTCCTGCTTACCTCCATTGTTAGGGTTAGCCCATAATAAGAAAGATGTTTAAAAGCCTTTTCTGCATCTATTGAGATAATCGTGTGGTTCTTGTCTTTGGTTCTGTTTATATGCTGGATTATGTTTATTGATTTGCGAATGTTGAACCAGCCTTGCATCCCAGGGATGGAAGCCCACTTGATCATGAGTGGATAAGCTTTTTTGATGTGCTGCTGAATCCGGTTTGCCAGTAATTTTGTCAGGGATTTTTGCATTTGATGTTCATGAGGGGATGTGTATGAAATTCTCTTTTTTGTTGTATGTCTCTGTGAAGCTTTGTATCCCGATGATGTTGGCCTCATAAAATGAGTTAGGGAGGGATTCCCTCTTTTTCTATTGATTGAATAGTTTCAGGAAAGAGATGGTACCAGCTCCTCCTTGTACCTCTGAGTAGGGAATTCAGCTGTAGATCCAGCTAGTCCTGGACTTGTTTTGGTTGGTAGGCTACTAATTGTGCCTCAATTTCCAGAGCCTGCTATTGGTGTATTCAGGAGTTCAACTTCTTCTGGTTTAGTCTTGGAGGTGTAGAGGTGTCAGAATTATCCATTTCTTCTAGGATTTGCTACAGTTTATTTGCATAGAGGTGTTTATAGTATTCTCTGATGGTAGTTTGTATTTCATAGAGGTCAGTAGTAGTGATATCCCCTTTATCATTTTTATTCGTCTATTTGGTCTTCTCTCTTTTCTTACTTTATTAGTCTTACACAGCGGTCACCATCAATTTTGTTGATCTTTTCAAAACCAACTCCTGGATTATGTTGATTTTTTGGAGGTTTTGTGTCTCTATCTCCTTCAGTTCTGCTCTGATCTTATTTCTTACCTTCTGCTAGCTTTTTAGATATATTTTGCTCTTGCTTCTCCTAGTTCTTTTAATTGCGATGTTAGAGTGTCAATTTTAGATCTTTCCTGCTTTCCCTTATGTGGGCATTTAGCAGGTGCTGCCTCAGAATTCCCTCTACACACTTTAAATGTGTCAGAGATTCTGATATATTTGTATCTTTGTTCTCGGTGGTTTCAAAGAACATCTCTTTATTTCTGCCTTCATTCGTAATGTACCCTGTAGTCATTCAGGGCAGGTAAAAGAATTCAACAGCCCTTCATACTAAAACGCTCCAATAAATTCCAGTATTGATGGAACATACTATCAAAATAATAAAATTATTTGCAGCAAACCCACAGCCAATATCATGTACTGAATGGGCAAAATGGAAAATTCAAGAAACTGGCACAAGACAGGGATGCCCTCTCCACCACTCCTATTCAACATAGTGGTGGAAGTTCTGGCTAGGGCAATCAGGCAAGAGAAATCAAGAGGAGGTATTCAGTTAGGGAAAGAAGAAATCAAGTTGTCCCTCTTTGCAGATGACATGGTGTATATTTAACCCATTATCTCGGCCCAAAATCTCCTTAAGCTGATACACCTTCAGCAAAGTCTCAGGATACAAGAGTGTGTACAAAAGATACAAGCATTCTTAACCACCCAGTAACAGACAAACAGAGCCAAATCATGAATGGAACTGCCATTCCTGAATTGCTTCAAAGGGAATAAAATACCTAGGAATCCAGCTGACAAGGATGTAAGGACCTCTTAAAGGAGAACTACAAACTGCCAGTGAAATAAAGAGGACATAAACAAATGGAAAGGCAACACCATGCTCATACAGATAGGAAGAATCAATATTGTAGAAATTGCCATACTGCCCAAAGGTTATTTATAGATTCAATGCCATCCCATCAAGCTACAATGAGTTTCTTCACAGAATTGGGAAAAAACTGCTTTAAAGTTCATATGGAGACAAAAAGAGCCTGCATCTCAAGACAATCCTAAGTCAAAGAACAAAGCTGGAGGCATCACACCTGACTGAAACTATATACTACAAGGCTACAGTAACCAAAACAGCATGGTATTGGTACCAGAAACAGAGATATATGACCAATGGAACCTGGAACAGAGTCCTCAGAAATATTACCACACATCTACAGCCATCTGATCTTTGACAAACCTGAGAGAGAGAGCAAAGAGGAAATGGGGAAAGGGGATTCCTAATGGCCCCAATAAATGAGTGCTTGCTGGGAAAATTGGCTAGCCATAAGTAGAAGCTGGGAAACTAGGTCCAACAGCACTCATATACGAAATTAGATTCAAGATGGATTAGAGACTTAAATGCGCTAAGACCCTAAATACCATAAAAGCCTAGAAAGAAGAAACCTAGGTAGTACCATTTCAGGACTAGAAGCATGAGCAAAGACTGTCTCAAGCCACCATAACAGCAGCAAAACCAAGAGTGACAAATGGGATCTAAAATTAAACTAAAACTGCAGCAAAGAAACTACCATCAGAGTAGACAGGCCTACAGAATGGGAGAAAATTTTTTTGCAATCTACTCATCACAACAAAGGGCTAATATCAAGACCACAAGAACTCAAACAAATTTGAAGAAAAAACAAACAACCCACATCAAGAAGTGGGCAAAGGATATGAACAGACATTTCTCAAAGGGCATTCAATACAGCCAGGACACATGAAAGTACTCATTAATGCTGTGCCATCAGAGAGTACAGATCAAAGGCCACTGATGATATACCATCTCACCCAGTTAGAATGGCGATCATTTAAAAGTCAAGGAAACAACAGGTGCTGGAGGATGTGGAGAAATAGGAACACTTTTACACTGTTAATTAGGATTGTAAACTAGTTCAACAGCCATTATAGAAGAAACAATTCATGGCGATTCCTCAAGGATCTAGAACTAGATGTACCATATGACTGTATCCCATTGCGGGTATACGGGGATTACTAGTCGCCTGCTATAAAGACACATGCTGCGGTATGTTTATTGCGGCACTATTCATAATAGCAAAGAGACTTGGGAATCAACCCAAGTATCATCAGTAGGCAGACTGGATTAAGAAATGTGGCCCTTATACACCATGGAATACCGCATTATAAAAAGGATGAAGTTTACATGTAGGGACATGGATTACGGCTGACCATCATTCTTGTAAACTATACATAGACGAAAACCAAACACATGGCATTCTCCCTCTTAGAGTGAACTAGACAATGAGATCTTTGGACTCGGGAGAGACATCACCGGGGGGGCCCTGCTCGTGCAGGGGAGGGGGAGGGGAGGGAGAGGGATTGGGGATTATACACAATGTAAAATGACGAGTTGATGGGGTGCTGTGTGAGTTGATGGAGTGCAGCACAACAACATGCTTTACAAATGTACATATATAACAAAACCTGCGTTATACACATGTACCTAGAACTAAAATCATATGTAATAAATAAATAAATAAATAAATAAATAAATAAATAAATAGATAGATAAATAAGAAAGATGTTCCAATCCTTGGTTGCTAACAAGCCAAAAACAACACATGCCCACTTACAAGATTCGTTTTCCCTATGGGAAGCTTTTAAAATCTTGTTAAATTTTCTATTTTGGTTGAAATAATTTGAGCTCCTTTTCGAACTTCCTTAAGTACCTATCAGGTACCCAATAAGTTTACTGGAATGAAAATAAAGAAAACATGTTTGAAAGAAAAAGAAAAAGAGTAAATCTTTAAAAATACGATTATAATAGTATGACAGACAAAGTTTCTACATATTGTTAGCCAGGACTATGTGGAGAAATAATTTTAAATGATGCAAGGTCAGAAAATGTATAAGGAGCAAATCTCCCACTGTATCAGAATCAAATTATAGACTTTTCTTTTTCACCACAATTTGAAGCTCAGTTTAAATCCTAACTGGGAACTTTATTTTGCTTAAACTTAAGAGGGATAAGGAAAAAATAGGAATTTAGCAACATTAAAGATGTCAGAATAAAAAATAACTATATATTCTAATAAATTTATATATCATCTGTGCTATAGAGCCAAAATGCAATTTTCAATATTTTTCAGAGAATCTGAATGGTTTAAATGGATTTATGTGGATCGGGAAATAATTTTTCAACATTTTTTATTTAATATGGGTATGGCCTAGATTTTTTCCAGAGCTTATAAAAATGTGGAAAAGCGTAAGCTGTCATGTCTCCACTGCAGTGCTGAGGCACAATTTCAGTGTTTGTGAAAACAGAAGAGATGCTGTATCACCCAACACTTAGCTACTAAATAAGCTTAGACACACAGATATGCAAGAATTTGCATCCTCTTTAAAACAATTTCTCTTTTTAAGATGTTCTCTCTATAAAAAGTGAAACTTTTCTTCCAGTTCAGACAACTCAAGACTCGGGTTTGCTAGCTTTCAAAAGTGAAAATACCCAGTCTTAGAAAAAAATTCTGCTAATGCAAACCACTGGAAAGTTTAATAAGTATTATCACTCTCACTTTTTCCCCGAAGAGATTCAGCACAATTATTGCTAGAATTTGCCCTAGATTTTTAGTTAGCTGCTGCAAGAGAAAAATAATACTGTCAACGGAGTTAATTAAAACTCATGTTAATAAACTACAGTAGAGTGAAACGAAAAAATATTGCCAATGGTTTTCAATACTTTTCATTAGAGCAATTACATTTATTTTTAAACATATATAACCCCAAGTGACACCATCCCTAATTTCCATTAGAGTTCTTTTTCCAAGAAGACCCATTAATTTATGTCCTGATGTTACACACTATGTCAATCCAAACAGCCTACAAAGATAAACTTACCATGTCAAGACCTGATAATGCCTCCATGGTTGATAGTATACTTCTAGGCATACTATATTTCCCTTCAATTTTCACTTATTAATTTCAGAGGCAGGATTCTGTTTTCTACCTCTTTTTGTTCTTCTTACAAATACATACTGGGTTTATTTAAAATTCTAGAGAAATGTTTTCTATATAATAGGAATCCCAAACAAGTTATGTCTCAATTAGAACGATCCCTTTCAGAAATCTAAAATAGTCCTCAGCAGAAACTTAGTAATAGCACAGAATGGTATGTTACTTATTATGTATTATTCAAATTTCAAAAGTTCAAAAATTACTTCCCAATACTTACGGCACAAGATAATAATTTCAGAAATCTGAATGTTTTCTGGAATCTTTCTTTTCCATTCAGAGCTCTTTGTTTCAATATTAAAACAGCTGTTTTATATTTATCCTTATAGCAGAAAGACAAGAAAATAATATTCACCTAATTCCCATGTATCTACAAAATTAAAGTCACATTACTGTACTCAGATTTAAGGCTGCCACATCTAGATGTGTGTGCAATTTTACCTCCCACCCAGGGGACTCAGGGTCAGAATTCCTATGTTCAAACACCATCTTCATTTATTTTGAGCAGAATAACCTTAGATGATATACCTAAGTCTCCTTTCTATGCCAAGTCTCCTTCTCATGTTCAACCCATGACCCCCTCAACCTCTCTATCCCAGTCATGCCAGTACATACCTGATTTCTTCCCTTTGCTCCTGTCATCTGCCTGCCCAGAGTGTCTCCTCCTTTCTTCCCAGTCCACCTTATATCAGACTATCATTCCTGAAGCACCAGCTAAGGCTATTCTATACTCCCTGTTTACCCCAGTCTTCTTCAAACAATCTCTAAACATATATTAAACACTGACTAGAAATCCAGAACTCTGATGTCCTCTTGTCAAAATCTGCTCGCTTATTTGGGTTCATACCAGCCTGTGTGCTTGTGTATGCTTCATCTTCCCAGTAAGGTCATGAACTATACTCACTTCTTCATCACTCATAGCACCTAGCACAAGGTGAAGTACATGGTAGATGCTCAATAAATATCTGCTTGTTTTTGTGTGCCATGTGTAGCTTATACACCCAAGTATTTATATTTTAACTACCCCCCCCACCTTTTCCCAGCTTTCAGCTTTCTGAAAATAAGAATATTCTATTTTTGGACATATTCTATTTTTGGACATTTTAGCATAGTTCCTTGGAAATAACAAACACTCAAAAAATATTGTGAAATAAAATTTTCATTACATTATGAGCATCTTAAGCAGCAGGCTAAAGAGACCAGGGAAAATGAGAAAAGCTGGTCAATGAATGGAACCTTGTGCACTTTAAGATGTTTACAAATTCACCAAAATTTGCTCAATAGACTTTCCTCTGTTGAGGAAATGAGAAAAAAAAAAGAAGTCAGTGATCAAAGGCCTCAAAGGAAGCTGATAAGAAATTATAATATAAGCTGCCAGTTCCATGATTTCTAGTCTCCTAAAAAAAGGCAAAAGTGTATTTACTGCTTAATTGTGAAAAACCTCTAATGAGAAAAGAATTAGAAGTAGTTTAAGGTAAATTATCACATTTAAATGACAATGTTCCTGAATAAAGACTATCACTAATAGGACCAAGCCTATTGTATTTTATGTTATAATTAAGAAATGTGTTTTTATTTGTTTTTCATAGGCATTAATTGATTCCTGGACTTTTAAAAAAAAGTCTGTCAAAGCAGCTCCTGGATTGTTTTAAAAATTTTCTGTCAAAGCAGCTTTCAGAGGACTAGAAGAGTAATGATCCCCATATTTAAGTATAATTAGTTGCCATGTCATCTGAAATATGAATTTTATAGGCATTGTATATGCTATTGTCCTATGAGGGGTAAATTCAAGCAGAAAGAAGAGAAGTACTTAGAAGGATGCCCTCAGGAATGATTATAAAAAGATATGACCTAGTTCTAGATTTAAAAAAAAAAAAAAAGAACTGCTATAGTAAGCCCAATCTAGCAATATTTTAGTAACTTATTCAAGCCATCTAAGAGGCTAATACCAAAACAGCCATAGCTATAGTCACAAAATCAATAGGACCTGCTTTAAATGTGAGCAGTGTGGAAAGATCAGGTTACACATATGTAAAGCTATCATCAAAGCTGACTTGTGAGTACTCTAGCCACCCATTTTTCTTATTTTTTCCAATTGTATGAAACTCTTTTCTCCTTCTACTTAGTGTCCTTTTGTTCTCTTTCTCTTCTTTCAACAAAAACGAAACTTGAGAGCCTGGTGTGGTAATGTGCACTTATAATCCCAGCTACTCAGCTACTTTGGGACGCTGACATGGGAGGATCACTTGAGCCCAGGAGCTCAAGACAAGGATAATGAGATCACATCTCTTTAAAAAAAAAAAAAAAGAAAGAAAGAAAAAGAAAGAAAGAAAAGAAAAGAAAAGATTTCCCTTGGGAAAAGATTATTAGTTATTTATACCTTAGTATGAAATAGAATCAAAACATTCCCTGTCCCAGAGACATATACATGTGCTAGGATTTGAATGGTAGCCCCACCAAAACTCATGTTGAAATGTACTCTCCAATGTAGCAGTATTGAGAGGTGGCTCCTTTAAGTGGTGATTGGGTTGTAAGGACTTTGCCCTTGTAAGTGGTTTAATCCATTCATGGATTAATTCACTAGTGTGTTAATAAATTAATGTATTATTATGAGAGTGGGACTGGTGGCTTTGTAAGAGGAAGACAGACCTGGGCTAACACGTTCAGGCTCCTCACCCTGTGATTCCGTGCATGGCCTCGGGACTCTGCAGAGAGACCCCACCAGCAAAAGGCCCTCTCAGATGTGGTCTCTCAATCTTAGACTTATCAACCTTCATAACTACAAAAAATAAATTCATTTTCTTTATAAATTACCCAGTTTCAACAATTCTGTTATAAGCAACAGAAAATGCACTAAGACAGCATGTAGTCCTCCTTTCCCTATTCTAAAATAAAAGATTTGCCATATGACATTATTTCTGCACCAGGCATGAAATGGTGGTATTTTCTCCTCACTAAATAAGTCGATATGCATACTAAGGCTTCAGAAGGAAAATGTCATCCTTTCAAACACTGGTTACAATGAAGAAATACAACATTACCCTCTTCCTTTGTGAAATCTTTCTAGAGAGCCTCAGTCTGCTAACACCACTCAACACACGAAGACTCAGATAGACTCTGGAAGAATAGAAATTTCTTTTATTATATTTTAAGTTCTAGGGTACATGTGCACAGTGGGCAGGTTTGTTACATATGTATACATGGGCCATGTTGGTGTGCTGACGCGTTAACATGAAGCTGGAAAATTTTTAATGAAATGGAAGTGTAAGCCGTGGATCTAGTCTCCTTTTTCCCCAGGCCAGTGAATCTCCCAAGCATTGGTGCTTTGTTGAAACACTGATACTAGCAGGAAAGGTTAAGAAACCTTCTTGGGTCACTAAGGCTTTTAAAAGGCCTGGAGTCGTTTTTCATCTTATCTATGAGAATACACTAAAGGCTCCTTTCTTAAATGCAGTCTTCACAATGTGAATAAACTTGGAAGCATATAAAATTTCCTTTGCAGGATATCACTTAACTACTATGTGTCATAGATTATAGCTGACTGGGTGTTTCATTTTTCATCATAGAAAAGAAATAGGTATCATACTCCTAGAGAAATAATGTAAAGGAGGTTTTGACAAAGAAGATAGCAGATTTGTTTTCTTTAAGCTTACTTTGTTTTTCAGCCCATGTCAAGATAAAACTATACCTGTGACAGAAAAGAAAAGCATGTTAAATGTTTTCCTACTTTCAAGCATAAGAAAATTCATAGCTGAGTCTGGCTCAGAGTCAAAAGAATTAAGTGCTGTGATCATCAACTTAAACCACTGCAGGTTTTCCATTTCTTCATTCTGCACAGGGGTCTATCGTGCCTTTCTAGCTTCCTCCAAGTCTTCTCTATCACAAGTTCAATTGCAAAGAGAAGAATACAAATCCAGATGCTGACTTCAAGGATTGTAAGATCGAACTAAATACCGTATTTATGTATTAAAATATTGTATTTTTAACTTAAGTTCAGGAGTACATGTGCAGATTTGTTATATAAGTAACCTTGTGTCATGGGGGTTTGTTGTACACATTATTTCATCACCCAGGTATTAGGCCTAGTACCCATTAGTTATTTTTCCTGATCCTCTCCCTCCTCCCACCCTCCATCCTCCAATAGGCCCCTGTGTGCACTGTTTCCCTCTAAGAGTCCAGGTATTCTGTTCATTTATCTCCTACTTGTATGTGAGGGCATATGTATTTGGTTTTCTGTTCCTGTGTTAGTTTGCTAAGGATGATGGCCTCCAGCTCCATCCATGTCCCTACAAACAACATGATCTTATTCTTTGTCATGGCTGCATAGTATTCCATTTTGTATATGTACCACATTTTCTCTATCCAGTCTATTATTAATGGGCATTTTGGTTGATTCCGTGTCTTTGCTATTGTGAATAGTGCTGCAATGAACATACGTGTGCATGTGTCTTTTTAATAAAACAATTTATATTCCATTGGATATATATCCAGTAATGGAATTGCTGGGTCCAGTGATATTTCTGCCTTTAGGTCTTTAAGGAATCATTACACTGTCTTCCACAGTGATTGAACTAATTTACACTCCCCAAAACAATGTATAAGCATTTTGTTTTCTCCACAACCTCACTAACTTCTGTTATTTTTTCTTTTTAATAACAGCCATTCTAACTGATAAACACTGCATTTCTATAGCAACATGTGAGCATCTGTGTTCTCTTGAACACAGTCAACAATACACACACAAAAAAAATGGTTGTAAACAGTCCTATATAAAAATCACAATGGTGACACTTTTGTAAACAAAAAGACATAGGAAAATGCATTCTCTGCCTTCCCAAGTGCCCTAAGAGTATGTAAGACATGAAATAAATCTGGCTTTCCTCCCTACACACTTTATAGATGCAGTTGTTATTCAGGTGTAAAACATTTAAAAGCCAGTTCAGAGTAAGGATTTCTGTCTCTTAGAGACAATAATACAATCATTTCTCAAAAAACAACACAGTCCACTCAAATATGTCAAGCTTATTGCACTGGAAGTTGCATGAATGTGATTATCCATCAGTTTCTCAGTTCAGAAATGTCTGAAGTGTACTAGCTTATAACTTCAGAATGGAAAAGTGTCATCTACTTGTGATATATAGTTTCTATATAAGGAAAAAACACTTTCAACAGTTAGAGTTTGGTGGATTGTTACTGACTTTATCTAATTAGTTTAACAGTAAGTTATACTCAAAAGCATACCTGATGCTTAAAGAGAAAATTTATACTCTATATATATATATAATTTAAAACCTTATCTACTATAAGATTTTGTATAACAGCAACTAGCTTATTTAATTAGAATCCTAAAATAAGTTAATATTAAAATAAAGTTTTCTATAGCCATTTCATATCACTACTATAGACAAAATGAAAATAACGTGGCTTTTATCATTTAGAAATTTTTTAACCCAAGATGCCCCTAGAAAAATGTGTATCTGAGTTTATACAGGAATAAACTCACATTTATACAGGAACAAACTCAGATTTAAAGTAAATTTATTTATAACATAAAAGTTATGGATAAATGCTTGTCATTTATACATAACAGTCATCCTTATTCATAATCCAGTAGATTTTTATAATGAGGCACATTTGAGGAGCAGCAGAACGTATTTTCCTCCACCAAAAACAGCCCACTTAGCTTCCATGCATTCATTCAACATTTATTGAATATTAATAATTATGTTGGCTATATACTAAAGACGATGTGACATATAATCACAATACAATATGGGAGTTTGATAACAAATTGTGTGAAATGTTAGAAAGAAAAGAGTGACTAAAGCTGTGTGCACCGGGAATTGGGGACACAGAGAAAAAAAAATCAGAGATTCTTTCGGAGCTGGATTAAAACAATGAGTAAGCATGCTCCTGGTTTAAAAAGAAAGAGAGTATTACAGCATGGGCAACAGCATACACAAAGGCAAAGAGTATAAAGGTTCTGGAAATAGTAATATGATACTAATACAGTGGTCAAAGTGGCAAGAGATAACAATGGAAAGATGGTTGGGGCCAGACTGGGCAGATCTCTGCATACCATGAAAAGGAGTAATCGTTTTATTAATTGGGCAATGGAGAACTGTCAAGAGCTTATTTTTAAGATGAATAATAATAAGATCTTTACTTGAGTAATTTATGAACTGGAATAGGTTTGATACTGCAAGCAGGAAGACCAGGCCATGGCAATTATCCTCTTGAAAAACAGCAGAGCTATAAACAATCCAGGGGTAAAAATCAGACTGTGAATCAGAGGCAAGTGATAAGGCTAAAATGGTAAGAAACTATAGTATTTTATTCCTAAGTATCCTCTGCTTAGAGGATATTTTTAAATGCTGAAATAAAATGTAATACTAGGCACTAAAAGATATAAGAAGATGATACATCATCAATTGAGATGATAAAGGAAAAGAGATGACAAAGTAGGATAAAACGCCACCTACAATTTGGGACCTGTAGTATTTATTCAGGTATTCCTGAAAGGACTTTGATACAAAACAATATGTAAACAAGTGGTATCTGAATAAAGTGCATCTTTGTAATTGTTTGATCTCTACATTCATTTTCTTTTTTCCACTTTGCAATGTTTTGTTGATGTTTTATTATTCCCTCAGAGTTTTACATAATTGTGCTGAATAGTCCCTTGATGCCATTTGACGTATTCCTCTGTCCTATTTTCTGTAACTTGGTAGCTGATCTAGAAACTTGATCACTTAAATTCAGTAATTTTTATATGAATATGTTTTATGGAACTGAAAACTTTGTTCCCCCAAAATTCATGTGCTGAAGCTGTAATCCCCAGCGTGAGTATATGTGGAGATGGGACCTCTGAGGAAGTAATTAAGGTTAATCACACTGCCAGATGGGGCCATGGGCCAAAAGGAATAGTGTCTTTATAAAAAGACACACTAGAGAGTTTGCATGCACTCCCTCCCTCTCTCTCTCCCTGTTTCCATACACCACAGAGGAAAGGCCATGTGAGGATGCAGCAAGAAGGCAGCTGTCTGCAAGTCAGGAAGAGAGCCCTCACCGGAAAGTGAATCAGCCAGAACCTTGATTTTGAATTTTTAATCTCCAGAACTGTGAAAAAATAAATTGCTGTTGTTTCAAGCCACTCAGTATATGGTATTGTGTTATGGTAGCCCAAGCTCAGTACTACACTACCTCCTAGAGTGTGGTGTATACTTCTAATAGGAGGCACATGATGTCTGGTTGGCATTTTTTCACTGATGTTATCATCCATTAATCACTGCCTAGATTCATTACTTCATTAAGAGTTTCAAATTGTGATGATCTGCCATTTCTTCTTCATTTATTTCATTTATAAATACACTCATAAAGAGAAACTCTTCCTTGTATATTATTATATAGAATGGCAGAATACATTTTTTTATTACTCTCCTATTTGCACACTTTTCAAATTAATGGAGTGATTCTCTGCACTACTCAAAATGCATTTTCTTTCTTCGGGTATCATTATGAACTTGCAATTTTAAACATATATGATGTGTTTCAATCCATCAAAGTTAGTGTTTTCATTAAAATTGCTCTACATTTGGGAAATGAAAGATTAAATGAGGTTGAATCTTGAGTCTTGTTATCATGACATTGGTAGTCTTTTATAAGTTCCTTTTTTAGGAAGTACACATTAGGTGTAGGTCCATCTTATAAAATTTTCTATTCTAGGCCTCACATCAGTCATTTATGCAAGAAGTTCTGCTATCTTTTGGAGGGAAATCTTATTCAAAGAATGTAATTTAACCACTGGGGATTCTTACTGCCTTCTCATTCTCATTAATCCTTCTTTCTGTGCCTTATCAGTGGAAAGAGCTAGAAAACACATATATAAGAAAAGAAAACACATTAAATGTTCTCACAAAAGTTTTCAATTGGACTGGGCATGGTGGCTCATGTTTATAATCTCAGCACTATGGGAGGATGAGGTGGGGGGATCCCTTGAGCCCAGGAGTTCAAGACTAGCCTGGGCAACATAGTGAGACCCCATTTCTTTAAAAAAAAATTTGTTGTCTGGCATGGCGGCATGCACCTTCTAGGCCCAGCTACTCAGAAGGCTGAGTCAACAGGATCACTTCAGCCAAGAATTTGAAGGCTGCAGTGAGCCTTGATCATACCACTGCACTCACGCGTTGGTGACTGAGTGAGGCACTATCTCAAAAAAAAAAATACATAAATAAAAATAAAAATTTCAATTCAAATTTAGGACTAAAGAGATACATTTAACCTCCTCATTCTTATATCTGTATCCAAAATTACTATTGCTTATTTATTGTAGCTCATAATACAGAATAGTGTCAGAAAAGAAAAATCATCTAAACCTAACACATTTGCTTTATCTAATACAAACACCAGTGTTAGAATGAATTTCATACCCTGAAACAAACAAGGTGATTATCACAAATTCATTTCTGTAATAAACAAAGAACAATTTGTATATTCTATTTCTTTTTCAGGGAGTATTGATAGTATGTGTCTGTCAAGATAATTGTTCATTTCATCTAAATTGTAAAATTTGTCAACATAAAGTTTTTTAATATTCTCTTGTTAAATACATTTAAGATTGTGGAATCTATAATGATATCACTTTACTCATTTGTGATATTGAAAATTTGTATATTTTCTCCTTTTATCCTTATCAGTCTGGTTAGAAGTTTATCATTGTTATTGAAAGTATCAAAAAGTAATGCTTTCGAGTTAGGTTTTCCTGTTTTAAATGCAATGTAACAACATGTGTCTTTTAATAGGGGTGTTTCAATCAGTTATATTTCATTCTTTTTTTTACATCTTGGGATTTCTTTTCTTTTTTATTCCCTCTCTGTGTTGTTTGCTTTTTCTTTATTTTCTGCTTTACTATTATGATTCCATTTTATATCCCTTGTTGGCATGTTAGCTAAAACTTTTGTGTTACTTTAGTTGTTGTTTTACTGTTTATCATATATCTGGCAGCAAAATAATGGCCTCCTTAAGATGTCCCATTCCTAGTCTCTGAAATCTGTAATATGTTGTCTTATAGAGCAAAAGAGACTTTGTAGATGTGATTAATGCTACGAACCTTGAGATGGAAAAATTTTCATGGATTATCCAGGTAGATGCAATTGGAGGCAACTGTCCAATCAGTTGAAGGCCCAAATAGAATAAAAAGGCAGAAAAGAAGGGCAAATTAACTTTCTCTTCTAGAATTGGTACACCAGTGTTTTCCTGCCTTTGGACAGCAAAACTACAGGTTCTCTGGCTTTCTGGTTATGCATCTAGCACCAGAAGTCTCCCTGGATCTCAGGCTGTTGTTGAACCAAACTTGGGTCCACTCACCCACTGCAACGAAGCCAAACCCTGATACCAGGATTTGTAAGTGAAAGAAAGTAAGACATTTATTCTAAGGCGCCAAGCAAGGAGAAGGGACAGCTAATGCTTAAGATCTCAACTCCGATGGCTTATAAGCAACACTTGTTAAAGGCAGAGGTTGGGGCGGTTCTCGGAAGTGAGTTAAGGGCTGGAGAATTTCTGGAACTTTTTTTATGTGCTTTCTGGTTCCAGTCTGTCTGAGGTTTATATGACAAGGGTTGGTCAGAATTTTCCAACTAGTTTCTGGAAAAAAAAAACTTCAAGGACATACGTCAAGATGTTATCCTCAATTTCTATGCAAAACCAAATAATGTGATTCTGGCTTCCTTGGGTGACTATTTAAACTACTATCTTCTTGCTAATGTATTGTTTATTTACTTCTCTAATTGCTGGTTGCAGGGCTAGCTAAGTGCCTGGAATTTCCTTTGGATGAATTTAAAACGTTTTCTTCATTTCTATGCTTGGGGTAGAGGGAGGTGGACAAGGAGATCAGCAGGCCCTAAACAGTGGTCCTTGTTGCATCTCAAAGCCTTCGGACTTGGACTGAGCTATGCAACAGGCTTCCCCAGTTCTGCAGCTTACAGACAGCATATCACGAGACTTCTCAGCCTCCATAATCACACGAGCCAATTCCTATAACAAATTTCCTCTCATCTATCAATCTATTGATCTATCTATCAATCTATCCTATTGATTCGGTTTCACTGGACAGCCCTGATTAAAACAGATTTTGACACCAGGAGTGGTTCTAGGTGAACAGAATTTTAAGGTTGTGTTTCTTGAATTGGTTTTAGAATTTCTGCAATTGGGTGTGTAATCTGATTTTAGATTTTAAAATGCTAAAGACTCTATTTTTAATAGTACAAAAAGCACTAAGAGTTCATAGCATGAAATATTTATACAGATACACAGATATTTTGTGTATCTCTACTTTGATTAGGATACTCCTAGCAACCACTTACAAGAGACAAAGAACTTAGTGACCCTGTTACTACTTTTGAACATTTGTGGAAAACTAAGCAATATAATGACATTGGTTGGTTGCTCCTAATGTCATTGGACAGAGTGATGAAAGAAAAGGATGATCTCAGGGATTCTAATTCACAGCTCAAGCACCTCATAAATGACCTAAAAGCTTCTATATACGTCCTAACAAAGAATCATTATCTCCTGTAACCACAGGGCTGAAATTGCAGAAAATAAAACACAAGATTCCTTCATGGAATTGGCTGAATTGCAATGAAAATTGAACTCCCAGTCTTGCAAGGTGTCTACCATTAAAGAAGGGCATTGCTTGGGAAATAATGGGATCCTGTAAGTTGAGATGAGGACATGTGGGTACATTGAGCTCCTAAATCCTGATGAGTTTTTTGTTTTTGTTTTTTGTTTTGCCTGCAGATGTGGCTTCCCTACCCCCAGGTATAGCAGCTTTCCCACCCACAGTGGTATTGGCCTTCCTACCTCTAAGGTGATTAGCCCTTCATTGCCTAAGGAAATGGCAATGACCTCCTTTGAGACAGATGCTAAGCAAGGCAATGCTGATTATCCTCAGGACCCACCCCACCACCCTTCTTCCCTTCTAGACCAATAACTAGACTCAAGTCCCAGGAGGCCCCTAAAAGTAAAGTATAACGTGTGATTCATGAGAAGATATGTCTGTCACACTTGAAAAGAGCTACTTAAGTTTTCTAATTTATACAAGCAGAAATCCAGACAACATGTGTAGGAATGGGTATTAAAGGTGAGGAATAATAATGGAAGGAACATAAAGATGGATCAAGTGAAATTAATATAGGCCCACTAAGCAGAGATTCTGCATTGAATATTGCAGCCTGGGGTGATAGAAAAGGCTCTAATAGTTTGTTTTGTCGGCTGAAAAATGAGTCAATCATGGCCTACTGTGAGTTAGTTGGAAAAGCCCCGTCTCCCTTGGCTTAAGGTAGAAGAAAAGATTTAAAGACTCAGGGAGATTGGAATGCTGGAGTGAATTTGTCATTTATGGCCTACTCTCCTATATTAGGAGGGTCCAGGAGATACATCTTTTACCACTACTTTGAAAATCGATTTGTGAAAGGAGCCCTAGAGTCTCTGAAGAGCTTCATGACTGCTCAGAGTGTATCATGGGAATTGTAATGTAGAAAACTTCAGTGCAATATGAAAAAATGGATTCTAGTTTGGTAGGGGCCAGGTGGCAGCAATCAACCACCAGAGACAAGGTGGGTGCAGTTAGTTACTGTAATGGATCAGAGGGTCAAAGCAACAATTAGAATAGTCTGACTTATGCAGACCTGTGGTATTAGCTAGTTAATCATGTTATTCCTAGACATAAAATAGATAGGAAGCCTACTAAATTCTTACTTGATCTGAATAAGCAGAAAACTTCCAGGTCAAGTAAACAAAAATCTAATTTGAATTTTAAAAACAGAGAATATATCCTATGGGTTATGTTTCTCTGGAGAACCCTGACTAACATATGACTCTATAATGATGCAACATTGCTGACTTTTCAGATAAATAAAGGGAACTATGAGCTAAGGAGTGTCAGTGGCCTCTGGAATCTAGAAAGAAAAAGAAAATAAATTCTCCCTGAGTGGCTCCAGAAAGAAACACACCACAACTGTTACCTTGACTTTAGTCTTGTGAGACCGGCTCCTCAATTTGTACTGATATGCCCCTTAATTTGCATGTAATTGAAAGTGGCTTTAAGTGAACATAAACAGTTACCTAGAGCCCACACATTGTTGACTCCAGGCGCACTGCGGAGCAGTTAGCCCTGCTCCACAAGGAGCAGTACCATTCAGTAAAGGACTGCTGTCTAACACCACTGGCTCACGCTCAAATTCTTTCCTGGGTGAAGCGAAGAATCCTCCTGGGCTAAGCTCTAATTCTGGGGTTCACCTGTCCTGCAACAGTACTACAGAATATTCTGGTTTTATCCTGTAATTTCTCTCCTCCAGCCACAGAACTGGCCATTTTTCCAAGGAGCTCTTGTTTCTTTTGTTAGAGAATAATATTTAGAAAGCAAGATGTAATTGAGAGGTATGCTCATCCATAGTAAGGTGGCATTGCTTCTAGGCTTCTCGGTAGACAGGGCTAAGAAATATACATTAGTGTGCATGAGCCACCAGTTCATATTGATTCTACTGATTCTAATCCAGTGCCACAGAAAGGCAAAAAGCAGTTCATTATATCCTGAAGGCAGTCTGGCACTCACATCTTGGACATGTTATTCTCCTCTTAAACTTAAACAATCTCACAGAAAGCAAACATGAGAAAAGGTTACTCTGCAACCTTGATAATGTGAGAAAAAACAAGACCACTTCAAAATTTTTTGTAAAAATAGACAAAAATAAGGTCATTGTGCTACCCACTAAATACTAAATTTCCCTTTCTCTCCTGACTGAAACAAGTGGCTGCTACTTCTTTTCCAACTACAGATTTATTCTCACTCTCATCTGCCTTCCATATAAATATAATTACTGAGATACCCAATGACAGAATCGCCTTGTTTTCTAACAGCATCCTACCTAGAGCGAATCCCCAATTCTTTAGACCTTCACTAAACTCAAGGCCCACCCAACAAAGGTCCAAATCTTATGATTGGTTCTTTCTAACATTCTCTACTAAGACACTGTGGTTCGCTATGGTGTGCCTCCTCTCTGCAAAGGAGTAACAAGCTCTGCTTGGCAACTTCAAGTATGCTCTGGGTGGTCTTTGGCCAACAAGCATTGGCAGCAGCCTCCCCTCTCTTTAACTGTAACTCTTTTCTCAGACAATGAGAAACCTTGCTCTCATTATGCACCATATATTACTTATTTGCTTAATTCTAGAATATACATAAGTTTTAGAATTGCTAACCTATATACCAGTTAAAAACAAACCTTCTAACTAGAGTTCAATATTTGGGAACAATTATTTTTTTCTTTAGCCTTAGAGTATATGGGGAAAAAACACTGTTTTTCAAAGTTTCTTAGGTTAATTATTTTATTTCTCCTCCTCCCCTTCACTGTGCTTATGTTATTCACTTGTAATGCATTTAGGCTTATTTGCTTCTGTTTGTTTTCTGTGTTGGATATCTTGCATCCATGTTAATTTTAATGTATTTTTTATTATATACAACATGGAGATGCTTTCAAAAGTCAGAACTAAACCAAAAGTATACTCAGAGAAGTATTGCCCCAACCTTTCTACCCTATTCCAATTGTCTCTTTCTTACTCTTTACTTCCATCCCCCTTTTGTATTAAAGAGCCTGTATTGTATCATATTTGGTTTAGTTCTGACTTTTAAAAGCCTCTCCATGTTGTAAATAATCAAAAATATATTAAAATTAACATGGATACAAGAAACCAAACATGGAAAGCAAACAGAAACACAGTATCTTTTTGTTTCTTTTTCCTTCTATCTTTGTATTAGTGGAGGTGAATTTTCAGAGTAAAGTCTTACAGGGATTATTGGGTCAAAAGGTAAATTAACATATATTTGTATTAGATATTGTCAAATTCCCATCCAATAGGGCTGTATTCATTCGTATTACCACCACCAATATATGAGAGTGCTGGTTTCTTTATAGCCTAGCCAATAGGATGTGGTCAGACTTTTCAATTTTCATCAACTGGGAAAAGTGATAAATGGTTTCTCAGTACAATTTTAATTTTTAGTTTTGGAATTATGTCTGAAATTGAATGGCTTTTATGTTTTAGGGCCATTTCTTTTGTGAATTATCTGTTCATACCTTCCGTTTTAAAAACATTATTTTCCTTCCAATTTTAAGAGTTTATTATGTATTTGTGATATCAGACCTCTACATGTAATATATCTTGGAAATATCTTCAAATTTGTCAAGTCTTTTATTTTTGCTTGTGATTTTTTCATGAATGTTAAACATTTTTGTATACATTATATAAAAATCTTTGTATATAAAATTTTTATTTTTTCTCTAATTTTATAATTATCAGACCATTGGAGCCTACACTATTGACCAAAGTCAGAGTACTGTAACCAGCCAGTTTGACCAGAACTAATGAGGCAAAGAAAAAGCAGGTACCCAAATAAATATATGCTGGGCAGACCACAGCAGTAATATCTATTACAGAAAAATCCCTGACCGGGGAGCTCTTTCTCTCCCAGTCCACACTTATTCTAATCCCCGTGCTTATTCCATTCTTCACCAGGACCAACCTTTCATTGTGCCAAATGGCAGCATACTATTTACACAGGTGTGCAAAGAGACACATCAGTCCCTAGAGCAAAACTTCATTGAGGGAATAAAACCAATGCAGAATTTATGTTGATGCTTTTATTACTTGAAGTGTTACAAAAACAAATAGCCAGTGAAAACCAGCATCTTTGGTTTTTTCACACCATGCATGAGCTGAAAATGCTCTCAATTCTGAGTTATTCAGGCCCCGTTTTCATGTCCCTTGCACACATTTATGATCTCAAAAATTGCCTCCAGAAGAGAAAATGACACAACATCAATTTGACACCTGAAAGTTGAAAGACATTAAGGCATTGTAATGGCTAATGCATTCTAAAAAGTGAAACTGTGTGTGTGTGTGAATATCCTGACCTTTCAATATTTAGACTTGTTGGCATTTCTTCTCTCCCTTCATTTATAGATAATAAGGCTGTAAGCAAATAACAATGGGGAATGAGTGCAGTATAAAGAAAGGCAGATAAAACACACTTAACAGAAAATTAAGCCTTATTATGAACAATATACCCATTACAGTAAGTGGAAGCAGAAATAGTAGTTTGGTTTTTGTCTGACATCTTTTCAAATCTCATAAAAAGGAAAATTAGACTGTAGTATATAGATTTTCAGTAGGAAATTAGATAAGCTGATTTTCTTCTCATATACTTTATTTTTTCATAACTTAATGACAAAATATTTCATGAGAGTCCAATGATCTTTATTTAATCTAATGGAACATTAACATCACTTTTACTCCATTATTTTCATTGTTGATAACAATCAGTATGTTTCTATTTTCCATTCAAAAAGGAAGAAATGAGTTAAGGCTGGAAAGGTGTTAAATAACTAGATTTGTTTTAAAAGAAAAAGAAACTAATAAGTATTAGGTACTCACTCCATGCATGATATGTGTATGTATATGTGCGCTTGTGTTGTGTGTGTTCTAGAATCCTTGCAATAATCCCATGAGGTAAATATGTTTGTCTTCATTGTACAGATCATAAGTTTGATGTGCAGAAATGTTAATTGGCTTCCCCAAATTCAAACAAATCAGCAGTAAACCAAGGCTGTAACCTAATTTCTCTGATTCCAAAGTGATGTATCAAATTTGAAAGAGTAGAAGAGTTTCTTTCTACATTTTACTTGTAATTATTTTTCTTTAGAGATGAATAAATTATAGTGTCATCTAATGTATTTACATATAATTAATATTATTTTAAGGGGGGATAGTGTAATTTCATACTCATTACTCAGTCCCAACAGCCATATTATGCTGCTTCCCAATTGTCTTACACTTACAGGTGCTCCATGCCATGCCCCCACAGCCCACCTGATTTCAACTTGGCTTTAGTAGACAGTTCTATGCACAGTGCCTGTGTCCCACCATAAATACAAGCTGCAGCATCTCTAGTTTGTCTGGTTCAGGAAGACACTGGGAACACAGCTTAAACTGCGCACAAGTGTAGACCAGAATTGTGCAAAGTAAATTTCCCCAAGCACAACTCTCAGCCAAAGGTGATAGAAGTCAGTGCATTCAGAAGGTCACCAGATAATTTAAGCCCTATTTGCTCATGGAGGTAACTAAACAATTTTAGTTTTTCTTTCTCTCTTGCCTCATTCTCCCCACTCCCTTACTTCTGCCTCCCAGAATCTTCTCTCAAATAAACTTCCTTCATCCAAATCCTTATTTTAGGCTATGCCTTCAAGAAAACTCAAACTAAGACATAAATGATGTTAAAGTTTCTGCAATAAGAAATACCAAATCAGGCAACCCAGAAAACTCTTTAAGTAGCAGTCTTAGGACTTGGTGATACAATAAAATGGAGCCCCCTGCCTCTTGCATGGCAAACTTGGGCAAGATGGACCACTCAAAAGAAAACTCTGTCTTCCAGTAAGTATAGCATATTAGAGCAGAACTGAACCTCAGTTATAATTGAGGCAGCAGCTGTTGTTAGTATATTCCATCCTCCATGGTCAGAGGGATCCTAGAAACCCAAAACCACTCCCTGAATCCACTAGAATAGGCATCTTTGGTGAGGACACACCTGTGGTCATGGCCAAAGAGTAGTCACCATCATCACATCCACAGCCAGCTATGTCCCACGCAAAGGAGGATGCTCACACATTCTTGTCTTAACTCCTGACTGTTCTGATACTAACTGTGTCATAAAAGACATGTGCCTTCACACTCTGAGCCTCAGTTCTCTCCCCTAAATAATGTTGAAAATAATGTAAGCTTCTTAATTTTGTCATGAGGATGAAATGATCCAATTTCATCAGTTATTCTTGGTTTTTCTTGTACTTCACTGTCCACTTCTTTTTCATATCTTTGTTTTATCCTCCCCTTTTGTCTAATCTCTTAATATTGCATTGCTCCAAAGTTCAGTCTTTTATCTTCTCCACCTTTCCCTTCATTAATGATTTCATCAAGTCCTATTGCTTTACCACCTAGACTGACATTATCTATGAGGGCTTTGCTCTGTGATGGAAATCTTCTATATATTCACTATCCAATAGCAATAGAATATATCTACTGTATTAGATGTATTTATCATCCTATACAGTTATCACTGGTCACATAGGTTACTGAGTCCCCTTAAATGTGGTAGTGCATGTGGCCAGTGGCTATTGTATTAGACAGTGCACATTTATTTGATGACTCTTAATTTATTATTCCAGATTATATATCTATATACCTTCTTGATATTTTCAATTAGAGATATCAAATAGACATCTCAAATTCTGTATGCCTAAAACTGAATCAATCTCTTCCCACTCCATCTGAAAGGGATACAAATCCATCCTACCAGTTGCCCAAGATACAAGGCACAGAATTATCCTTTCTTCTTCCCTTGTCTTCTGCTTCAAAGTATATCTGTGCTCTAACCAATTCACTCACCATGTTCCAAATCTTATTTTGAAATGTAATTTCCAGTGTTGGAGGTGGGCCCTGGTGGGAGATGTTTGGATCATGGAGGTGGATCCCCTATAAATGGCTTGGGCCATCCCCTTGGTGATAAGTGAGCTCTTGCTCTGAGTTCACATGAGATCTGGTCATTTAAATAGGTGGCACCTCCCCCTAACACTTGCTCCTGCTTTTTGCCATGTAAAGTGCCTACTCCTGCTTTACCTCTTGCTATGATTGAAAGCTCCCAAGGCTTCACTAGGAGCTGACCGGATGCCAACACCATACTTCTTGTAAAGCCTGCAGAATTGTGAGCCAATTAAACTTCTTTTCTTTATTATTTATTTCTGTATAGCAATGCAAAACAGCCTAACATAACTTCAGATACCCACTTTAATAATGGTTTCATCACCTTTGATATTTTTACTCAAATGTCTCCTTTTCAGTGAAACCCAACTACTTTATTTAATATTGCAAATTATCCCCTCACTTCTGATCCCCCTTACCATGCTCTATTCCTTTTATTTTTTAAGCTAATATTTATCACTTATACCAGTCAGAGTTGGAAGAAAACAAATGACTCACTAAAATGGAGGACATTGAAGGTGCTATTGGGCAAAATAAACGGGTAAATTAACTATGAATAGTTAGCCATGTTAGAAACGTCAGGATTCCGGTACCAATCCTAGCTAACAAGACAAGGGAGGGAGCAGCAGCTTTTTGGAACCTTGTGAATCCTGTAGCAGAAAGCATCTTACACAAGTTGTGCCTTTTGCTAGATAAGCCCGGCCACCATCAACATTTAGATCAGCAAACAAGAGAACAACTCTCATTCTCCTTCAAAACTCTGATTTCCTTTTAGTATCTCCCATTAGGTGAACTCAGCTGGAGGCCAGAAGGCAACAGAGCCCATTGATTAATCTGTAAAAGTCAGACTGCCAGAGCTCTGGGCAGGAAAGAGAAAGATAGAAGTAAATCTAGAAAGAAAACAGAGACCAGTAATCACTTTGACTTCAAATGCATGATGTACTTTGCATCTGTTATTATGATTATTTTTGTTTATCATCATCACCTTCATCTCTAAAAATGTAAGGTCAGTATGGACAGGAATCTTTGCTGTGTCCATTAATACATTCCGACCACATAAAACAGTGTTATGTTCATGGCAGGTTCTCAGTAAATAGTTTTGAATGATTATATATATGTAAACAACTAGAAATTGCCTGAAATATTATAAAAGCATAAAGTTCTGATTTCCTTCTCTTCTTCATTCTCTAAAACTTCAGCTTCCAAGCATTACTTCTTACTGCTTACCATTGCTTATGAAAGACCTGTAAGTTTTACTCCTGTAATAACTCTTGTACCACCTGTCTCCTCCTTTCTTGTCCTACTGCTTTCCGTTATTTCAGGCCCTCAGGACACCATAATTCTTCCTTACTACCTCTATCCCTCATCCCTTCAATCCATATTAATTAATCTGCCTAGACTTCCATACAAAAGAAAAAATCACAAAGGAAAATTTTCACAATTCAACTGCTAAAATTTTTGCACTCATGATAGATGAAATCAAAAACTTAAAAATACAAAAATGGACTAGGAAGAATGTCAAATATGGTTTTTACAATGAACTAATGCCTACATGATAGAGAAAACTCACACCAATTGATAATAAGGAATTTAATACAGAGACAATGCTACAAATAAAAGTCAGGAGATAGGTTTTTACCAAACATACTTATCCAATAAATAATTCTGACTATTCAAACTTGATTCCCCTGCTGTCTTCCTAATCAGTCCTATACCTTTGCTTTCTTCCCATCCTGCTTCCTCTATAACTGGTCTTACTTCCCAACCCTCTGTCTTTGGCCAGCCTCATTCTACACAATCCTCCTTGGTGATGTCATCTACTCAAATATTTCCAAGTGTCATGTATATCTATGAATTTAAAATTTTTTAGTTCTCTCCTGAGCCCACAAGCACATAAAACCCCATAGGGCTCAAAGCTTTTCACCTCGTACTTGAAGTATTATAATAATTGCACTATCATTGTCTACATGATAAAATCCAGTTCCCAAACTAGGCACTCAATACGTTTCATCATTTTATTCCCACCTTAGCCCTGAAGCTGGCCCTCTTCCACACAGACCTCCAATCATTCCTACTCCTGGCAGTCCCCAGAATTTACCAGGCTTCTACGTCCTTGTACAAGCCCATCGCTATGCCTACAATTCCTCTTCTGCTTTCACATACCTGGTTAAATTCTACACATCTTTCAAGACTTAAGAACAACATCACTTCATATATGAATATATCCATCTCTATATATATACACACACACACACGTGAAGTTAATGTTATATATATGTGAAGTAATATATGTTTATATATATAAAAAACATTCTGCTTAAAAGGAATTCACTAATGTCCTTGTCTCACTGTACCCAGCTGCTATAGCAACTGCTACCCACTTGTTTTATTTCGTGAATGTCTATCTCCACTAAAATGTAAATTTCTCTAAGCAAAAAATTATCTGTTTTATGACTTATTTATTTATATATTAAAATGACAGATTACTTTGTATGTACTGTGTACAACATGATGTTTTCAAGTGTAGATCTATTGTACAACATGATGACTATAGTTAATATACCATCTTCTCGAAAAATGCTAAGAGTGAATGTAGTGTTCTTACCACAAAAATGATAACTATGTGAGGTAATGCATATGTTAATGAGCTAAACTTAGTCATTCCACAATGTATATCTACTTGAAAATATCACGTTATATGCTGAGTTGTTTTCAAAAGAAAGTGAAAAAAACTACATATGTGAAATCACTCATTTCAGCAATTTTTATAGTAGGAAAACTTGAACACTTTTTGAATAAGCATTAAACAACAGAGCAAGTCTTAAGATGGAATATAGCCACAAAAAAATAGCCACTAATGTGATAATTTATGGAAATTATTCAACATGGAATATATGTAAACTTCAAGTTTGGCATGAAACGGAGGACATAATTCTGTCTACACCTTGATTAACACTGTATAATATTTGTATGAACAGTGTCTATAAGGAATCACTGAAAATTAAAACACATTCTATATTTGAGTGGTGATATTTGGGGCAACTTCTTTCTTCTGTCTTTATTTCTGAGTTGTTATTTTTATGCTATTTCCATGTTAAATAAAATCAAGAGAAGAAAAAATGATAAGAAAGGCACCATTTACAAATGTACTTCTTAGAGGTGGAGCAGGGAGAGTTACAAAATGTAACTCTTCTGCCTATAAAGATAAAATCTTTCTTATATGCTGGTACTGAAAATATCTGTGAGGTCCCTAAAAAGTTGGTGAACCCAGGGAAATGACTTACTGCTCTCCAAAGTCACACATTCTGTGGTAGACTGACTTGGCAACATCCAAAATCCATAATGCCTTGTAGTCACTTCCCCATAGCCATGAGAGGCCAGAGCAAGAAAAACGGGGAAAAAATTCACTTGTGAAAATCCTAGTTGTAAAACATGTCCAACCCAGAGCACATTTAGATATCTGTTCCACATTTATAAGTTGCTCTTCAAAAATATCCTTCCTTCCTTAATTACTGTCCAAAGAGGTTAATACAGGAAACATTTCTGAAGTGCTGAGCAGGAAGATATTGACGGAGTCAGGTTGGCTCCGGGTCTGGGTCTCATGTTTCTGCTGCCACAGCCCTTCCAGCTCCTGCCCAGGCCACAAATACAAACAGAGCTGGGAAAATTTTATCATTGGCAGTCATCCCATGGGGTGAAATCCAATACACTGTCTAGAGAGGATAAGAAGCCAAAATTAACTCTGGGCCATGACTTCTCATTGCTTTTCACCAACTCATTTAGAGAATTAGAGCTCTCTACTATGCATAAGAACAGCATTTGTTCACCAAATATTTGTCAAGAGCCCACTGTGTGAAAGGCCTTATGTGGAGCACAGCACTGATTATTCACTTTAGTTTAAATGAAAGGGCATGAGTCAATGGCTGTTGAATGTCACGTATGTTGCCAAACTACTTCTTAATATTCAAGCAAAGAGCTCTTTCTGGAATGTCAGAGCTGAAGCATTCTCATAAAGCCACTCTCTACTCTAAGGGAAAACCATTCTGGCTAAATTATAATCTGGCTCAGGGCTTTTCATTCAGACTCTGCTTTTTTTTTTTTTTTTTTTTTTGAGATGAAATCTCGCTGTCACCCAGACTGGAGTGCAGTGGCGTGATCTTGGCTCACTACAACCTCCACCTCCCAGGTTCAAGCGATTCCTCTGCCTCAGCCTCCAGGCACATGCCACCACACCCAGCTAATTTTTGTATTTTTAGTAGAGATGGGGTTTCACCATATTGGCCAGGCTGGTCACGAACTCCTGACCTCGTGATCCACCCACCTCGGCCTCCCAAAGTGCTGGCATGAGCCACCACACCCTGCCCAGACTGTGCTCTTAGGAGTTCATGGAAACCATGATGACTTGGATTCTCTCTAAGGCCAGCTCCACTTTTTACCTGGGCTTTATTCCATTTAAACGGTAGGTTTGCAACTAAACACACACACACACACACATGCACAGACACACACACACATGCACACCTACACTCTATTTTCTAAAAAACATCTTTCAAAAATAAATTTCTGTGATTTTTTTCTACAAATATCTTCCCACTTTTAACATCAGGAAGATTTTTTATACCTCACCCAAATATTCACAGTACAACCTTAATATATGTGTTCTATTTATGCTGTTGGTCATCATAATTTTTGATGTAGAAACTGTTTATACCCTTGAATGCAGCTAGTTATGAAGTCTTCCATTAGCCTCACTCTGTCAGGTCAAATTCCTACAAATTCTGCTTTCGGTCTAACTTTTAGCTTTTAGTCCTTTCTGGGCTCATTCCATGTTAGGTTCTCCTCCTACCCAACCAAGTGAAATAAAAATCTGTTAGATTAGGAATCAGAAAAGCTGGTTTCCAGTGTCGGTTTTGATACAGACTTGATGTGGAGCCTTTGGCAATTCAAAACCTCCATGGCCTCAACTTTCCCACCTGCTAAGTAAAAGTAGAAAAGAGAAAGCTTCTGATTAGCTGTGAATGTCAGAAAGGCATATCCATAGACACTAGGTTCTAAGGCCAGTAACTTAGCCATCACCTAATTCCTTTAGAAAAAGTCAGTGTCTCTATGTTCAAACAAGACTTCAAAATTTTCACCCCTAGAAGAGAAAGAGGTAGGTTGGTTTCAAGTTGGTTTCAAATCACACTTGTTCAGTAAATATAGAATTTACTGAACTCTTTCTCTAAATCTGTTTGAAAAAAAATTATAAGGCCATTAGAGAATTAGGATAGTACTCAATAGGTTATAAATACTCAATAAATATTTGCTCAAGGAGTGATGAACCCAAAAGAGGGAGAGAAAAAAGGGAATGCTAGCAAAAAATGAGGAAGCTGACATAATAGATGTCCTGTCAATTGATGTATCACATTCACTTAGAAGGTGCCCTATGGAATGAATAAGAAAATAAACAAAATGCTAGGTTAGATTTTAGATTTACAGTTCTAGAACTTTCCAGTTTTATTGGTGATAAGCCTTGCTTCTACTCTTCCTTTACATGACCCAGAATCAGAGCCACCAATTTTCCAAATAAATAGACTTACACCAAAACAAAACAAAACAAGAACATCTAATTCTCTGATCTAGATAATAACTACCTGGGAGTACTATACAACTTAGAGTGGCAAATGTATGTTGTCTGGACTAGGACTCCATGCTATGGTCTGAATGCTGTATCTCCTCAAAATCCATATGTTGAAATTCTAACCCCCAAAATGGTATTAAAAGGTGAGGCTTTTGGGGGGTGATTAGGTCATGGGGTAAAGCCCTCATATATGGGATCATAAGCCTTTTTAAAAGAGGTACATGACAGCTGCCTCGTCCCCTCCACCATGCCAAGACACAGTAAGAAGGTGCCATTCTACGTACCAGGCAGCGAGGACCTCACCAGTCAACATGTCTATGGGCACCTTGATTTTGCACTTTCCAGCTTCCAGAATTGTGAGAAATAAATTTCTGTTTTTTAAGCCACCAAATTTACAGTATTTTTGTTATAGCAGCCCAAACAGATTAAGACAGTCTTCTTTACACTGCCATTACCTAAATGAAACCAGATATTCAGAAGTTTTAAAGACAAGATACCACATTGTCTCCTCAAAATAGTACAATATAAAACAATACCACTAGTAAGACAGGTGTAAGAAATCAGCACAGAGCTATGTTTTGCCATAAAAGATCTGATTTTCAGTAAGTACAAGGTAAACCAAACTTTTCAATTTGTCATAATAAAAAGAGGCCCAATCCTAGCTTTTAAATGCATGGCAAGGTTTATAATTCCTTTGAAATAAGTTTAACCCCTGGCTGAGGTTGTCAAAGATAATTTATATGAAACTACCCAAGGATGAACATCTACTTCCATGGAACTTACTATTTAGCTTAATAAAAGGATATGCTGCCATTTGCAACAACACAAATAAACCTAGAAGGCATTATGCTAGATGAAATAAGCTACACACAGAAAGAAAGATGTTTCATTACCTCACTTATATGTGGAATTTTTTAAAAATGTGAATACACAGAAACAGTTGAAGGGTGTTTTCCAGGAGTAAGTGGGTGGAGGGTGAGACAATGGGGAGACGTAGGTCAAAGAGTACAAACCTGCAACTATGTAGGATATGTAAGTCTAGAGACCTAATATATAACAGTAGAATTATAGTAAATATTGCTGTATTGTGTATTAGAAATTTGCTAGGAGAGTAGATTTTCGAAGTTATTACCAAAAAAAAAGAGAGAGAGAGGGGGGAAGAAAGAGAAATAACTATGGGAAAGTGATGAATAAGTTAATTTACTTACCTGTAGCAATCATTTCACTATGTGTGTGTATATATACACATATATATGCATTACATATATAATGCATATATAAAAATCATGTTGTACATGTATAAACATATACAATTAAAAAATAAAGTACATACATTAAAATGTGCATTTTTTAGGAACAAATATTATGGTATTTGTCTTTGTAAATATTAAACCATGACCATTTTGAGGATGTGTTATAATTCTCTGACTTCTTACAAACCTATGATCAGGTAGACACAAGTGCACAGCAGGACAGGCATTTGCTAACTGGTAATTATAGAATTTCTACAGGGCTGGGTTAGGATTCTGTGATGAAGTTACTGCCTGACTTTTATTTGAGGTCTGCTACACATTGAAAAATGTTACAGCGAGTAGTACAAAGAGTTGTGTCACCCTGGAAATTGGAAACAAGGCTTTTCATTAGAATCCTGGTGTGACCAGGAGGCATCTTGAATGGTACCTTTTAAAAACAGTACTTTTGTCCACAACCTAAAATACCACTTTCTTTACTTTTCCAATGTCATTAAAGTAGGTCGATCTAAGTGACAGTAGTATTGTGGAGCACTTGTGCACTGTCTTCCACTATGGGATAACTGAAGAGTCATCACTGGGGCATGCTTTGATAGGCATGAATGTCTCATGGCAGCATGTCTGGTGGCCAACTCCTTTAGCATGATGGCCTGCTTTAGTTATCCTGAGAATCCACACAGCCCTTGTGAATTCTTTGTGCTCACTTGCTACTGTTTAGTACAACACAGGTACGAAACATGATAAGGCCAAATATATAAGTACAGAAGAGAAATAGAGTAGAAAACCAAGAAAGTAGGTTATAAGTCTATATAGAAATGCAACTTCCACCAACACTTGTGCAGCCTTGTTAAAACTGAAGACTTCAGGCACTGACCAAAGGTGTTAAACAGCCTTAGAAAAACTGGCCACTTTTCAGTGGAGATGGAAAAGGAGAACTTCAGAAACCAATCCCTCCAAAGCACAATATTCTGTAATTAGGATAAGTGAAAACAAGACATTCTGAAGTTACAGAGCCACTCTTTGTTATGTCTGTTAATGTCTCCAGGATGACCATGAGGGTTAGAAGCACTTTGAAGGTATCATGCCCATTTTTATTTCTTGGCACTTGTTACCTATCTGCTATGCTTATCTCTACTTTAGCTTAATAGAAATTCATATCCATCTAGATATGAAAAAAACGATATAGCCAAGCTATAGCAAAGCAACATGCAGTGTCTGAGCACTGGAGCCAAACTGCTTGGGTTTGAATCCCTGCTTTTCCATTTGCTGGCTGTGTGGTCCTAAATACATTATTTAAATTTCCTTAAGCTTCAGTTTCTTCATCTATAAAACCTTCCCCATATGATGCAGTAGAGTGTTTGGCACCTACTTAAGTGTTAGCTATTGCTGTTTTTCATGAAATATTCTCACTGTGTGTAGACATTACTTTCCAAAGACTCCGAAAAGTAACTAAATCAAAGCTGAGAAGGGTTTAGATATAATCTGCTTCCCTCACATTGTGAAAGTGAGACTAAATGTAATCTAGTATTTTCTTTTTTTTAATTAGAGCTATTTAGAACTAAGACAAAAAAAGAAAGAGAAAGAGAAAATAGAGGACTTTATGAGCAGGTAAACTGTGATTTTCCTCAAACTAAGGAAAAGAGAATTCAAAGTCAGAAGAAGCTGAGTTCCTGTCACTCAGCAATATTAACACTTTAGGACTGTTCTGGGCAAACCACTCGATTCTGGAACACAAGGCCATTTGAAAGCAGAAAAAGCTTCATGTTCACCTTAAAGGGGTGTCATGAGAATAAAATGAGGTATATGACAATTATCAGAATGTACTTTAAGAACTCATGGTAGAAATATTATGAAAGCCGTCCATTGATGATTAGACAAATAAAGAAAAATCTTCACCAGCAATTTCAGAAGGGAAGATATATAAATTTGCCAGGTGAATAAAGAGACCCTGCTTGTTTTCTGTGCTTATCATTTGCAAGTCCTCTTGGATTAGAAAATTTTTTATTCTGTTGAGCCACATGGAATATCACTTAGACATTAATACTATGCAAATTTGATCTCAGCTAGGTGTGCCACACTAATTGCCATAGTTGTAGATTTCTGACATTTTGTACAAAATGATTACTGCTTGCTTGATTCCATAATTATATGTTTTCCATATTGTAATTTCAGTTTGTTGAATAAAATTGTACATAAAAACAAACCTAGTGAGTTCATCCTTCAAGAAAAACAGACCAAGTAAGAACAACAAAAACTCAGAAGATTTCTAAGGACCCCTGAGGTGGTAACAAGATAATCCAAAGCAAAATGGTTTTGCCTTTCTGTAAAGGACTGGCTTGGCACAGTGATTCTTACCCTGGTGTCCTGGAAATTTAATGAAGCTTCCCAGGTTTCTCAAGTACTCCCAGTGCTTACTTGTGGGAATGCACAGGCCACAGTGCTCCGGTTGGGGGAACCGTGGAAAGCAAGAAGAATAACGATACTGGGAAATAAACCAGAAGGAATCAATAAACAATCTGAGAATAACTTTAGGTTATTTGAGACTATCAAACTATTTGATTAAAACATAATACTTCAACCTCTTCATTGAGAGACATGATATTAGAATTTAGTTCATCTTTTAAAATTAAAAATAAACGTATAAGAGAAAATGAAGTTCTGTGGGAGCCAAATCAATGAGCCGTCCTGCTATATACATGCTTACTATTATACCTGTTTAGATACATATACAATAATATTTTGTTAGGGAGTTCAGTATTTGCCACAGTCAGTAAACTGGTTGACTCCACTATTTACCCTGATTATCAGTATATACTGGGCATATTATTCCCCTTTAATAACCGATTGTGGGTATTGAAATATTTATTGAATCTGTCATTTTATTCTTCACATAAAAATCTTTGGATGGCAGTGCAGTCAGTGAACTTCCTGTAGTTACTGCCTACTGCTTGACAAAGCTACCATTATTGCAATTTGGGGCAGACAGTGGTTGTCAGTCATTTACCAGCTATTGAGGTTTTCTATTGCTGGTTCTGGCAGACAATAGGGATCCCTTAATTCAGTCATTACCACCCCAAATTCAAAACCCACTGCTTCAATCAGATTCCCAAGAGATAAGATACAGGAGCTGAACCAGCCAAATGTACAGCCATGACCACACTAAGGCTTCTGTTCTAACACTCATCTACTCTATCCACCTAGGCTGAACAACACAGAAATCAGAGCCCTGAGACTTGACCCAGAAACAGGCAATCAGTCATTCTTGCTTTCTTTCCACACAAGTCCTCACCTTGGCCCATGTAAGTCCTCTATAAAGCCCTGCCTGGCAAAAGACACACTCAGACCTTTACTTACCAGTGCAACAGATAGAGAAGGTTTAAAAAAGTGAGAGCAGGGAGGAAAAGAATAGCCATTTATTACCTTCTCACAAAGGTGCAGTCCTCTAGGATGGTTGTCTCTGGCATGTGTCCTTTTTAGGGCCCTGCAATTTGTAGGTGACTGAGGCTCTTTGCTTCACTGTACTGAGTTTTCATTAATCACTTAGAAAGTGTAGGTACTAAGATTTGAATCTGTGAATACTGGCCAACCACATATGAACTACGTGACTTTTTGAAAATCATTCAGCATCTTTCTCCTTCTTCACCACATGCCAGCTGTGTGACTTTTTAAAAATCATTCATCATGTTTCTGTTTTAGTTTCTTCACCTATAAAATGAGGACAATGATAGCATACATATTTCATGGGGTTGTTGAGCAGAATCAATAAAATAATGTAGCTAAAGGCACTTAACACTTAGCAGAGTGCCTGAAAGAGAGTAAGCACGTGACTAATCTCAATGCTGCTGATGCTTCTTAATGATGACATTGAGTGCCTACTACCATATGCCAAGTACTGTGCAATGCATTTGGGATTCCTAGGCAACAGAAAAGAATCCCAGCTTCTCAAGAGGTCACAGGCTACAACTGGGTTCTGCAACCATTTGCTGTTAAAGGTCAGACAGTAAATATTTAGGCTTTGCTTGCCATATAGTCTCTGTTGCAACTACTCAACTCTTCCACTGCCACACAAAAGAAACTACAGGCAATAAATAAATAGATGCATGGAGTTGTGTTATCAATAAAATTTTATTTATAAACAAAAAAAAAAGAAGTGGGCAGGATTTGGCCTGAAGGATTTCTTATGTCAACTCATGCTCTGCAGGCAAGACACACACAAATACAAGACAACAAAGTTATAGCTATGATGTAAATATGCAAAATATTCAATGAGCATATAAGGAGAATGATACCTCATCTAGCTTCTATCATGAGTTATAACTATGATGTAAATATGCAAAAGATTCAATGAGCATATAAGGAGAATGATACCTCATCTAGCTTCTATCATGAGTTATTCATACCATTGGTTATTAGCACTTCCTGCAAGGTGGCAGAAAAAGAAGATAAGAAATTTAATTGGAACCAAAAAATCTAAAATTAATGGATTTGCTAAGAGTTTTAATGTTTTGAGCTTCCTATGTCCTATAACATCCTTGGTTTCAGAAAGCTAAGCTACATAAACATACTGTATTGGCATGTCATTTCACTCATTGGGCAGCCTATATTTTCTAGAAAGACTAAAGATAAGCATCATCATAAATTCAATATGGCCCAATTCCTAACATTCATTCTATTCCTAGTGGATAAAGACAATAAGCTCTCACAAACTCACTATGATAGACCATTACAACAAATTACAGACCTGAGTTTTGGCTCTAGTAGGATCTAACTTAGGAATCATAATATGTTCAGGAAGAAATGTAGTAACAGCACCAGACAGTATAAAAACATTTTTGAAGATGCTTACACGCAAAACCTTTTATTTTTTTACATGAACATCTTTGGCTCATTAAAATGAGTATCTCAGAGAGAATAAGATTTAGAACACAATTCACAATGGTAAATACAATTGCTGACTGCTTTTAGTTTTGTATAATTGTACTGGAAAAATAGTTTGTTCCAGCAGTTGTCAGAATTGTCTAAAGTGTGGGCATACGAGATGTTTGCTTAATGCTCTGTACATACGACCCAGATGCTCCATCCTACACTCAAGCTGTCTGCAACCCTAGTGCCCTAACCCTGAGCCTAAATAGTACAGGAACAAAAGTCAAAACTATCTCATGCTGCAAAGAAAATAATATATGATATTTATGCCTTATTGTGTGCTTTCCTGTATTCTCAAGATAAAACTGCGGCTTCTCCAGATAGATAGAGTCAGTTCCTATAACCCAGAAGCTGATTGTCCAATCTCAGATGAAACTGCACATGTGCTTTTCTTCTTTCTCCTCTCACCTCTCTCTCTCGGAGGCCTGGTCAACTTATTGCTACATAATGCCTTTCATTTAAGTGGAGATGAGGGAAATTAAATAAAATTAAACCACAATCAGTCTCATTTTAGCTGCTTACTAACCCCTCTAATAAAGGTTGGTAATAGATAAGATAGAAATTACTGCCTAAATGAACATGGTTAATGCCTCCAGACTCCTTTCCGTGTTAGTTCAGTATCTCATGAGCTGGATTAAAAACACACGCTCCGTGGAATTTTCAGGAGGTATACGGGAGCTTGATGATCACTTAAATCTTCTTGGTAAACATACATCCTCAGTTATTTATAGTTCATGCCTACAATGCCATGTTACCAAGTGGGGCTGAAAAATACCCACTTCAAAGGGGCAGGAATTTGTTACAATCTCCTAATGGTTAAGAAAAAAGAAAAAAAGTATAAAATTTCATATTTTTTTCATGTTCCAATACTTCCTCAGAGAGAGGTCAACATGGCTAATAAACAAACAATTTTTGAAAGGTAAGAATTTAAATGTCATTCTCTTATCGTAAAATAGTGCCTCTTATTTTGTCTTCTGCTACTAACCTTCTTCAGACCCATCATAACCCCAGGAAAAATGATAAGGATCATTTCTAAAGCTGGTAAAAATATTATGCTAAAGCATGCCAACCCAGTTCCCTTAAGGGCTAAAATGATTTTTAAGGTATACCATAGACATGGCAGAGAGCACATGAAATTGGTTAGATATGTAAGAACATTTATAAATTAGAAAACCTATCAAGTTTACCCAATTCTTTCCCCGGGATTGTTTCCTTTTCTATATATTGTTACTGCTTGAGCTTACAATTTCATATTCTCTGCTTCCTTCTGCTTTGCTTCCACCACCAAATCTGACAGATAACAACATTCTTCTTGCTAACAGGAGAAAAAAAATACATTGAAATTAGGATGCAGAGATGTATCAAGTCTGTTGATAGAAATTTTCCTACTAAATAATGATGCCAATAACTACTCATTGAATCTAAGCCCTGAAAACTGCTGGAGATGATTTTTTTCTATGTTAATTCTGCAGACTATGTTGACAGGTATTTAATTTCTTATGCTAAAACAATCCCTCATCCACATCTCTGTACCACCAACACTGAAAATTAAAACTCCAGTTCCTAACTCATCTTGGCTGTCTTACTATGTACCTTTGCAGGAGGTAAATGTACCCTTGGCTTTATTCCCACAGCTGGGAGACCTCCTGGCACAACCCTAACTAGAAATAACATCCTGCCGCCCTGCATCTGAAGACAATGAGCAGCCAACAGAGGCACAGAAAAGAACAGCACTCCCTAGGCAGGAGGCACTTTTTTTATTTACAGGAGGCAAGGAATTCAATTTGAGGTTTGTTGCCACTGGGAGGATTCAATAAACAAACAAAGCAAAACAGAAAAACAAGATAGAAACAAATACCCATATGTGACTCTAATTCACATGAACCATGCCACTCATATTTCTGACTTACACTGTGAGTTGCACATTAGTACCATTCAGTGAGAAAGGCAAAATGGATGACGGTCAAATCTGTGGGAGAAGAGGATGAATTTTTCTTTGATTAGAGTAAAACAAAAGCACCTGTGAGACAACAAAATCAAGCTCTACAAGTGGTCATTTGTTAAATGGGCTAGTGTCCAGGTGTGAAGATTCAGATGAAAACATAAAAATTTTAAACAACCAGATATATAAGGAGCTCTATGGCGTATATGAAACTAGGGATTGCAGAGACATTGGGATGGTTTTGTTTACTCAGGGAGGCTGAAGTAAGAACAGGAGAGGAAAGGAGAATACAAACAGGAGAGGAAGAGGGAGCCTAGAGCAGTATGCTGAGAATCAACAACATTGGAAGGATTAGTAGACGAGGGAGAAACACGCTAAGGATCAAAGAAAGAGGCAACAGAGAGAAGAGGTAGGAAAGCCAAGCAGTATGGCATCCCAGGAGCCTGGGAAGGGGCTCTTTCAAGGAGAAACTAGTCAGCCTTGTGGCATTGCTGCTGAAAGTTCAAATAAGATAAAGGCTAACTTGCTACTGAATTTATCAACAGAGGTCATCATTGACTTTGGTAAGAGACATTTCAATTAACTTGTAGGAGCAGGAGTCATATTTCAGGGGGCTGAGGAGTGAATGACAGAGTATGAGCAGATACCAGGAGCTATTTCCCCTCATACTCTGTGGGCTCTTGGGTGCCTAATACATAGAAAAGCACATGCTGAATGATTAACAAATACTACTTATTATAATGTTATATCGTGTTTTAAGTTATTACATGTGTGTTATATAATTTCTAGTTATAGCAAATATGGAGTCAATGAAAAAACCTCAAAAGAAAAGATAGATTTCCTGGTGAATGTCTGATTAATCATAACCCTGGATAAATACATTTTTTTATTATTATTATTATACCTTAAGTTCTAGGGTACATGTGCACAACGTGCAGGTGTGTTACATATGTATACATGTGCCATGTTGGTGTGCTGCTGGATAAATACATTTTAAAAATAACCAGTCACATTTCCAAAGTTCCCACAAGGCTATAGAAGTAGAGGAGCAGAAGGGAGAATAATGAAGAACTGAGAAAGCTTATTTCTTCCTCCCTCTAGAAAACTAATTGGCTCTCCTCCACTCTCTGCCTGGTTGGAGATGGCAGGTAGATGAGCCACTCAAATCCCCTAAACATCCCATCTTAATTTGGAATCTGGATGCACTGACTCATGTTAGGGCCTGGTATTTCTAACTCATTGGCATCACATTCTGAAGGGTCTCCAGCCTTGTCATTCTCAGATACATGAAAAGAAGCCAGGATCTATGGAATCTCCTATTAATTGCAATGATTTATGCCTTCTGGAAAGGTCACAATTTGAAAAGGCATAACAGAAAACAAGTAAACACACACCAACTTGGGATAGTTCATAAAATACTCTTTGGTGTTTTTTTGTTGTTGTTTTGTTTTGTTTGAGACGGGATCTCCTTCTCTCTTCCAGGCTGGAGTACAGTGGCATAATCTCAGCTCACTTCAGCCTCCGCTTCCTGGGCTCAGGTAATCCTCCTACCTCAGTCTCCCAAGTAGCTGGGACTACAGGTGCACACCAGCACAGTCAGTCAATTTTCTTTGTATTTTTAATAGAGACTGGGTTTTGCCATGTTGTCCAGGCTGCCCTTAAACTCCTGGGCTCGGGTGATCCAACAACCCTTAGCCTCCGAAAGTGCTGGGATTACAGGCGTGAACCACTGTGCCCAGCCTAACGCTCTATTTTAAAAAGTTTCCCTTTGCTTATCTGCAGTAGGATAGAAGACTATTTATCCTGTCATCATTTACATCTCTACAGTCTTTACGGCTGCCCCAGTCTAATATTCTCACTTACGTGGGTACAAAGAGAGACATTTGTACATTCAAACATACTGGACTGGGATCCATATAAATCTATGTATTTCTGTCCATATGGATGATTTACTTCCCTCTCACCAACTGGCAATACTGTCTACATGAGACTAAGCACCATGGTGGTGAATGGGAGATTTAATCAACCACCCAGATGCTTTGTTTGCATCCTGAGAATCAGCAAGCATCTGGACTGTCAGCTGAACCCTGCTCTTCTCCATCTTGCTGCTGGTTGCTATGCAGGCGCAGCCCCTGTCTGTTTTGAAACAAAGCTAATGAGACTCGTTTTCCTCATTTCTCTGTGAAAATGTGACACTAGGCAAATTGGAATACAGTTCAAAAAAACAAAGGACAGGTTTTGTTTTATTTTCCTTGTTCTGCCCATCACACTATTCTCCTACCCCTAGACAGGATCATCATCACTACAAACAATCCCTTCCATGTTAGGAGAGTGTGTGGGTTTTTCACAATAAATCTGTGAGGGAGAAGGGCAGGAATTACACACTTACTGATGTAAGATCTTAGGGTCGGAGGACTTAGCTGAGTAACGTAAAATCACAGACCTGGTAATCTGCCCCTCCGGTAAGGGGCAGAATTAAAGTAACAACACAAGAAAATCAGAAAATGACCAGCTGTTATTTCTTTTCCCCATCACAACAAAAAGCCCAGCATTTCAGGAAGGGAACATTGAGAGACTCTTTCTGATGAAGATTTACTTTTTAGTTCACAAGAAAGAAGAGAACTCTTTCAGATATGTTTAGATCAAGGACCAACAGTTTAAATTTATACCGCTATTATATATTATATTCATAAAATATAGGAGATCACAAGTTAGAGAGAAATTGTTAGGTAAATGTACATCAACAAAATGAAGTATGTAGAGCCTCTAAAATTAAGGATACGACATTTATTTTCAATAATATGAAGAATTATGTAAATTATGTTAAGTGATGCAGTAATATATGAAATGTTTTGGGCATGCTTCCAAATATGTAGGAAATATAGATACCTAGGAAAAAGGAGGGAAGAAAATGTACCAAAGTACCAACAGCAGTTAAATCTAGGTGATGGTATTATGAGTCACGTTTATCTTTCTTTTTACACTTTTTGCCTTTGCAGATTTTATGCAATAAATAGTACAGTGCATGATGTGGTGCTCCATCCAGATATCCCATCCCCTCATCCGCTTTCAGGACTGAAAAACTGCTCCTCTTCCATCACCTCCAGCTATTGGGAGACTAGGTGACCGACAGCTTTCATTCTCTGGGAATTGCTCTGGCCTGAAGAGAGCTGTGTCACCCAAAGTTGCTTCCTTCTTCTTTTTTCTTTTAAGACATAATCTTGCTTTCTCACCCAGAAGTGCAGTGGTGTGATCATAGCTCACTTCAGCCTCAACCTCCCAGGTTCAAGCAATCCCCCAACCTCAGCCTCCTGAGTAGCCAAGACCACAGGCACACTCCACCATGCCCAGCTAATTTTTTATGTTTTTTAGACATGGAGTCTCGCTATGTTGTCTATGCTGGAGTGCAATGGCATGATTACAGCTCACTGCAGGCTCAAACTCCTGGACTCGTGATCCTCCCACTTCAGCCTCCCCAGTAGCTAGAACTACAGGCATGTGCCACCAAGTCTAGCTAATTATTTTATTTTTATTTTATTTTATTTTATTTTATTTTATTTTGAGACGGAGTCTCGCTTTGTCACCCAGGCTGGAGTGCAGTGGCGCGGTCTCGACTCACTGCAAGCTCCGCCTCCGAGGTTCACGCCATTTTCCTGCCTCAGCCTTCCGAGTAGCTGGGACTACAGGCGCCCGCCACCTCGCCCGGCTAATTTTTTGTATTTTTAGTAGAGACGGGGTTTCACGGTGTTAGCCAGGATGGTCTCGATCTCCTGACCTCGTGATCCGCCCGCCTCGGCCTCCCAAAGTGCTGGGATTACAGGCGTGAGCTACCGCACCCGGCTATTTTTATTTTTATTTATAGAGATAGAGTTTATGTTTTCTGGGTTGGTCTTGAACTCCTGGGTTCAAGCAATCCTCCCATATCAGCCTCCCAAATTGCTGGAAATACAGGCATGTACCACCATGCCACCTCTAAAGTTGCCTCCATCTTAAGGGCAGTTGACATTCAATGGCCAACCTGTTTAGACGTAGACAGGTCCAGACCCTCACCGTGGCTCAACTGAAGGGTCACTGCAGCTCCAGAGCACCCTCTGAAATCACCTGGGACTCTTATGCAGTGGCCTCTCATTTTATCTTCTCTCTACACAATCTTTTTTCCTTCAACCCAAAATGGGTATTGACCCCAGGAACATACACTTATAAAGTTTCTGCATGCAGATCTCCTTCTCAGCCTCTGTTTTTTAGGGAAATCCATTCTGTAACAGTTGGTGCCAGGATTGACTCAAGGAAAACATCTATAAAATGATATTTTGAAGCTGAATCACCTACCGACCAATCAACCATGAAAAGTTCATCACTGGTGGTAAATGAAATACTGACAGTTCCTAACCTGGAGTGGTGGGACAAGTATTAAAATTTTCGCTGAGTATGAACAGAGAGGGGATAGTGGTGAAAGTGACTATACTGATGAGTGTGGTATCTTCAGCATTAAGAAATATGAAACATAATAATTATAAAGACTATGAAACTGGATTGCTGCTGCTGGAGTTAGGAGCCTGTCATTGACCACCTCATGGTTGCACTATAGATACATGAGTTGAGTAGTATAGTGGCAAGGATAGAGGCTATGCATGGGCCAGCAGCATGAGCTCCCACTCACTAAGACTGATCTAACTGCTGCTAATGCCACATGTCCAACTTGCTAACAACAGACATCAAATCTTAGCTGCTCAAATGGCTCCATCCCTCAAGAAGACTGCAAAGTGATTTGTTGGCAAGTTGATCAGATTAGGCTGTTTTCATCTTGAAAGGGGCAGCAACTTGACTTTAAAAGAATCGGCATACATTCAGTGAATGGGTTTTATTTTTCTACCTGCAGAACCCAACCTAGCCTCCCTCTCTGAGTTTACACCGTGTTTCATACACTGACACAGGATTTCACATGCTTTGCAGTGGCCATACGGCAAGGCAATACACTGGAGCTATCACTTCCTGCACCACCTGCAAGATGCTGGCCCAGTGGAGCAAGGGAAAGGCCTGATGAAGCAACAGCTGAGGTACCAGCTTGCAAATGATGCCCTGGAAAGATGAAGAATCTTTCCCCAGAATGTTGTATCACACTCTAAATCAATGACTTTAATGGTGCTGTTTTCCCAATGAGTACAACACATGGGTCCAGGAACAAAAGGATGGAAACAAAAGTGGCTTAGCTTACTCTCACTGTCAATAACCCATTTGAAAAATCCACATTCTTTTCTCTTAACTTTGTACTCTACAGGTTTAGAGATCCTAGTTCCCAGACAGGAATGCTTCCACCAGAGGACACAGCAAGAGTGCCTTCGAACTTTAATCTCTAGAAATGCTGCCCATTCATTTTAAGCTTCATGTGACAAATGAAGGCATGGAAGAACATGTGAGGCATCCAAGTGATATTTTCAGTATCTCTTGGTACTCCCTGGCACAATTTTACTTGAAAATGGAAAAATTCAGGAGCTACATATGTAAAGAACATGGTGACCAGGGGCTCAGGACCCTCAGAGATGAGGATCTCAGACATCCAAGCAAATGTGCTATCTAGACCAGCAGAGGTGATGGGGAGGAGGTGGGGATGGTTAATGGGTGCCAAAAACATAAAAAAAAAAAAAAAAATGAATAAGACCAACTGTTTGATAGCACAACAAGGTGACTATAATCAATAATAATTATACATTTTAAAATAATTTCGAGAGTGTAATTGGATTGTTTGTAACTCCAAGCATAAATACTTGAGGGAAGAGATTTAAAAAACAGACTGGCAGAGGTGCTAGCAGACAAAGGTAAGTGGAATCTAGAGTGTGTAATAGAAGAGAGATGTTAAATAGTAGCCTTGAGAAGCAGCTAGAACTGGAATTCATTCCACTAACCTCCCTCCCTGTTTTTTGTGGTTTCTGTTTTGTTTTATTTTGATACAGGGTCTCCTTCCATCACCCAGGTAGAGTGCAGTGTCATAAACTCACTGCACCCTCAAACTCTCAGGCTCACGTGATGCTCCTTTCTCAGGCTCCTGAGTAGCTAGGACCACAGGCACATGTCATCATGCTTGGCTAACTGTTTTTTTGTAGAGTTGGGGTCTCCCTGTGTTACCCAGGCTGATCTCTGGCTCCTAGGCTCAAGCAATCCACCTGCCTCAGCCTCCCAAAGTGCTGCAATCACAGACATGAGCCACCATGTCTGGTCTAACCTCCATCTTACAATTTTTCTAGGAAAAGAAGTTCTTGAGATCCAGAAGGAGCTACTCCTAGAGCTTATTATATGAAGCATGTGGATCTGAGCAGTACAAATGGTGGACTGTTGTGAGTAGCAAGGTATCCTTCCCAAATCAACACTTTGGGACTGAAACACTCATTTCCTCACCTTCTGCAATTGTTGGTAGCTGATGGCTCTCATCTGAATTTATCTCTGGGATACACCATGGGCTGAAGAAGGCTACCTCAGGTAAAGAGGCCCTCAATGTCCTGGGTCACACTATCCACACTCCATTTCTGGAGGCAGCTAATATCCACATATTAATCAATATGGGTGTCTACAGCTCTAGCTCTCTTGCCTCCATGTAGTCAACTCCACAGGGTCATTCCATTTCAGAGCTTCCCATGTGATCAACAGAGGCCCTCATTGTGACTACACTGCAATCCAATTTCTCCCTCTGTTTAGTCCTACTTTCTTCATTGTCTCATAGGTGTGGTTTCCAGGAGCACTCCTGATAAACTCCCTGTGCAAAAAATCTCGATCTGAATACTTTTTCCCAGGGAAACCAACCTACAACATAGAGTATTCATTTAGAAAAATATAAATTTTTCAGAAGTATGCTGCTGTATCTGTCCTCCTCCTCTATATGCAAAACATCTTCACCAAAAATACTTCCAGTCCCAAGGCTACTTCAGGGCTGAACATTAAGGAAAGAAATAGAGCAAGGTTAGCTGCTTCAAGGTAAGTGAATATCTTCTGAGGCAGATGCCAAAAGCCAAAGGAATCACCTAAAGTTTGGAAAACAATGAAAATAATACTCATAGTAGGAAAAAATAATCTGTGAAATATGCACGACAGTGGAGATTAACTGGAGACCTATTTTGTTTATGCTGAGAAGGACTTATTGCACAATAGCCTCTTCACTTCCTAATACTGTAAAGCCAAGAAGGAACAGGGAGGGGTATGGTCAGAACAAGCTCACTGGTAGAACAGGTGGGTAAGCAGATAGCTCCGTAAGCAGGGGCTAACAGAAGCAGGTGTCTTTTCTTTGAATTCTGACCTTATGTTTCTTTAAGCCAGTTTTCATTTTGTGTATTTGCAAATTTTATTTATATCTTTAGTGAATTTTAAATATTATTTTCAGATTCCAGCTAAGTTACAGTAGCATTTTGTCTAGTAGCAAGCTAATGCTAATCTTCTCTACTGAAGTGTAATTTTTTTTCCAATTTTAATTTGGTTCTTAGTACTAAAAATGTATGACAAATATTTGACATTTAGAATATTTTAAGGGAAACTTTTTTAAAATTTGATGTGAGGTAAGTCAATCCAAAGATGCAAAGTAGGCAGTGTGATGTAGTGGGGACCTCGCAAGACTGGAGCACAAAGATTTTTGTTGATGTCCAGCTCTGAAGCCCTTGGGCAAGGCACTTCACCTCTCTGGACCTTGGCCTCCTCATCTATGAACCAAATGAGTAGGACTGGATTATGAGTTCCTTCTCATAAAATGCTATGTGTGTGGTGTTATAAAATAACTAGAAGGTTCTGCCAGAAAAGCTCAAGAAACTTAATTTGTCTAATTTCAACCCGTAATGATTTTCTTTTGAGAAGGGATCATTGAAAAGAAAATAAATTTACATAACACATGACATATGGAACATTTAAGCTAAAAATTAAGGGGACCACTTTGGGGGGCCAAAGTGGAAGGATCTCTTGAGGCCAGGAGTTTGAGACTAGACTGGGCAACATAGCAAGACCACTTTTCTACAAAAACAAACACATTAATAAATAAATAAATAAATTGGAGAGATAATATTTTGGGAGAATTTGTAGATACTTACATGTTCAAATGCATAAGCTTGGTAAAGACCAGCAATATCATGGGTTTCTATTACCTCTTCTCAGAAATACCAACATGTTGTGCAGAGTACCTTTTTTTTTTTTTTCTGACAAAGGCCAAACAGCTGCAGGGACCAGGTATGCCTCAAATGCCTGGGGTTAGAGCACAATAATCTGCTTCCTGGGGTTGCTGTTCCCAAAATGTAAGCCTCTCAGATTCATAGCCTTAGATTTCCACTATTTCCAGCCTCCTTCCCTCTGTCTATCTACTTACTGGACACACAACCCTGAAGTTCAATGACAAGGGGCACAGACATTAAAGAAGAGAGCAAGGGAAGACCTTCTGGATAAGTGAAGAGATTTCAGGTGTCAGAGAATTTACAGTCCGAGGCTCTTGGACATCTCCCTTAGGAAGTCTGTGGTTCTGACTTTCAGGGTAGCTTCAAATAACGATAAGCCCAAGACCCATGAAAGATTTTTTTAGGGGTGTATTAGCAAAGATGCTTTCTTTTCTCATATCCTAACCCCCAATTTTTTAAAATGTATCACATTTCCAACTAAAAACTGACAAAATATGAACCATCTGCTCTTCAGTGTACCCACATTAGCACTAGTATCCAAGTTTCCCCTTGAGGGAGATTGAGTGAGATATTCAGAGCTGGCACTTAGCGAAATGGAACTGTTTGTGTTTAGTGTCCCCAACTCTTTCTTGCATGTCCTTGTCCCTTGCTTCCAATATTAGCTATCCAAACTCTCTTGCAATCGCTTCAGTCTTTTCCCCTACTCAAATCTCCCCGTTAAATTCATTCACTGGAAATTCTCAATATGTAACACATTTATTTATGTATCTAACTGAAGACTCAAAGACCTTTGCACACTTTAACATTAATCAAAGGGCTTAAGGCAACTAGATGAGACCTCATGAGGTAGAAAATGTTTACAAACCTCATTTTTTAGGGCTGTGAGATCTCTGGAATTACATCACAGAGACAGTCACCAATTAAATTTAGAAACCATCATTATAAGTTTATATCCCTTCTGTTTGTTTATTTGTTTTTTCCGATCACAATGGAAGTTTTTTTCTTCTTTATATTTAAGATGTTTTTAGAATCTAGGAAACTTACAAAAGAAACCAATTTCCCATTTGTTATTTATAGGACATTGTACAAAGAGGTTTCTGTAGCAATATATTGAATGTGGTGGATCACAGAATTGAGAAGAGAACATAAGGAAATTGATCTGTTGGATAAAATAATAAAATACTGGTAGACAATCTATCATGTAGACACAAAATTTAACAGACGTGTAAAGAGAACTAAAAATGAAGCCGTGGAATAATGTAATGAAATAATCCAGCTGCCTGATAGTCCTCACAATTTTTTAAGTTGACTGTGAATAAATGAAAGGGGAAGGGTGACAGAAAAGAATACCAAAATTTCCCTCAAATAAGCATTAATAAATTGGTTATTTAGGGAAATTTTAGATCAGAAAAGTAGTGATTGTTTAAATCCTCTAACAATACCAGGAGGAATGACAAAAGAGCGCAAGCTTCAAATTTACTGTAAATACCACCTGGTACTCATAATGAGCCTTTCTACAGTAAATAGCGTTTAGTGTTTATATAGAAAAATGCCTCTATTTTACATCTGCTCAAAGCAGGGCCAAAGTAATCATTGCCTGAGGGTGGCCAAATTGTATGTCCTCTAGAGCCAGCCATCACATGCAGGCTACCTCTGTGGCTGAAATTTTGGGCAGAACCAACAGAATATAACTCAGTCTCTATGCCCAGTACCTTTTATGATTAGCAAAGCTCTGTTCAAACAAATGCATGGCAGCAACTTGACCAACAAAGTCCTTGACAGACTCACCTCCAATGTGTAATTCTGTCAATTAGCTGTGAAGCCTCTAACGAAATCTATAAAAATAAATTATTCTCATACCTAAGAAAAGAAGGTGATATTATAGATTAACTTTCTGAAGTACACACTTATTTAAACCTAGCAAGAGATTTTGCCGAAAGTCAAATTGTTAGCATAATTATCTTTTTTAATGTTTGAAGATATGCTGTCATCGGTGTTACCTAAATTGTATTCTACTAAACAGATGTTCCATAGGAGAAAAAAGTGTTTTGATGGTTAAATACGTTTGGGATATAGCCCCCACTAGGATATTCACCACCATTATTAGAATATAAATCAGCTCCAGAGGAGATTTTGTTGTTTTAAAACAGTATTTTCTTTTTTAACCCAGATATTTGCAAACGAATTTATCCCCACTGACTTTTTCCCATCTGGAGATACTCGTTTCAAAAAGCATGTTCTTTGGAAAACATGGCAAGAAAGCACTACTCACAGTAAAGGGAAGATTTTTTTTTTTCCTGAGGATAACTACATTTACTTCATTTTGTCAAAACATGTTTTTCCTCAAGCTTAAAATGTTAACCTTCAATTTCCAAGTGCTTTCAAATTTTATATAAAGGATTATGATAATAGATTCATGTGAGAGGCCTCTAGGCTAACCTGAAGCCAAAGAAAGTGTTGGGAGAACTGAAGCTAAGGACTCCCAGCCCTTCACTCTAGAATTGATTCACCTTGTAGTGTTGCCACATTCTAAACTGGATTTCCGTAGTTTCAGGTAGAAAATGGAAGAACAATGCCATCCTATTAGGTTATAGGAAATCAATTCCAAATAATTCTCGAAAGACTAGAAGTCACTTAAAATAGTTAAAACCTCATAATGCTCATATTCATCAAGCACTATTTGCCATAGCAAGATATGGAAATAATCTAAGTGCCAATAGATGAATAAATAAAGAAAATGTGGTGTGTGTATATGATACATACTATATATAATATTTCATTGCCTATATATACACAATGGAATGTTATTCATCACAAAAATGAAGGAAATTCTGCCATTTGCAACAATATGGATGAACCTGGAGGACATTATGCTAAGTGAAACAAACCAAACACAAAAAGACAAATACTGTATGATCTCACTCATATGTAGAATCTAAAAAACGTGAACACATAGAATCAGAGAGTAGAACAGTGGTTGCAAGGGGCTGGAGGGTGTTGAAAGTAGGAAGATGCTTGTCAAGGGGTACAAACTTTCAGATATAAAATGAACAAGTTCTGGGGATTGAATGTATAGCATGAGTGGTGATAGATGTGGTAATTAGTTTGATTGCGACAATTTTTACACAACATATACGTATATTCAGTCATCACATTGTATATCTTGAATACAAAGAATCATTTTAAAATAAAAATGTATTTTTAAAACCTGCTCTAGGGCCTTGCTGTTAGTAACAGAGTGAACGCAATAATTTCTTTCATGAAACTTTCTATTTGCTCATTAAACGCTCCCTATACACAAATTGACTTGAGAGGAAAGGGGAAAAAGATAAAATTTAGCTTTGTGATCAATTAATTTTCAAGTTCCAAATAACCAATTATTAATTTAATGGCTGAATGAATTTTATTCCTCTGGTTTATGCTTGGTTTATATTAGAAGGCACCGTATTTTTAATAATATTTCTACAAAGAAGGAAGGAGTGGGAATTATTCATAGCTTTTTAAAACCTTGAGAATAAAGATGAAAAAATAGGCAAAGTATCAAAAGAGAAACAGTTTTTTTTCCTCCAGAGACTTACAGAAATTGAACACAAAGTATACTGTTTTGTTATTTAACATGAAATAATTGGATATAACTACCTAGAGATTTAAGATAACTATTCTTTTATTCTGAAAGAACAGCTATAGAAAATATATCCCAAGCTAAAAAAAAAAAAAAAAAGTAAATTATAAAAGTTCACTGTTTTTCAATTAAAGAAGCTTCTGTATACTTACCTTTAGAATACAGCATTGGAATCATTTGCTATTCCACTGGAATACTAAACTGAATAATTTAGACTTTTACATGTTTTGTACAGTCTACTATAAAGTTACAGAATGAATTTCAAAACAGCTATCTTCAAGACAAAATGTTAAATTCAAATAACACTCTTAAAAACTAACATAAAATCAGTTCTATAGGAAATCAACATATTTAATTATATACATTACAATCTTTATATTCTCTTTTACATTATAAATTCAATTTGATGACTTTTGAAATAATCAACTATTATCATATAATAGTTCCATTAAGCTATTCATTAAGTGAACATTACTGCCAAGAGTGATGATAGAAATATTGAACAATGAGATCACTTGGACACAGGAAGGGGATCATCACACACCGGATCCTATTGTGGGGAGGGGCCGAGGTGGGGAGGGATAGTATTAGGAGGTATACCTAATGTAAATGACGAGTTAATGGGTGCAGCACACCAACATGGCACATGTATACATATGTAACAAACCTGCACGTTATACACATGTACCCTAGAACTTAAAGTGTAATTAAAAATAAAAAAAAGAAATATCCTCTTAGATATTCCCAACCACAATTTGCAATCATATTACTGGCAAGAGTGAGGATTACAAAAATAGTTTAGATACCTTAATGCCAGAAACCAACCTCGTGGCAGGTTTATTCACTACAACAGCTTATAGGTGCTAAACAGATGTTCGATGGACTGAAAAACTCATACACAAAACCTAATTGTTCCTCCTCACACCTTGCTTTGGAAAATAAGAAAAGTCTTTTTATTATGTTAGTCTGAAAGGAGAACGTTCTGAATCATTGAAAACATCAAGTTAAAAAGTTCATGTTAATACTTGGCACTCCATTCCACGTCTTAACAAATGTTATCACATGAAATACTATTATTCACTCAAAAAAGTTGTTAATTTACAAGACAAAGTAGCACAACAGTTAATATAGTTGGACATGAAGCAAAATATAATCTATTCTAAGGTTATATTCTAGATCATGCACAGTGGTTCACACCTATAACCCCAGCACTTTGTGAGGACAACATGGGAGGATCACTTGAGCCCAGGAGGTTGAGACTAGTCTGTACAATATAATAAGAGCCCGCCTGCCTCTACAAAAAACATTTTTTTAATTAGCTGAGTATGATAGCATGCACCTATAGTCCAAGCCACTTAGGGGCAGAGGCAGGAGGATTATTTGAGCCCAGGAGGTTAAGGCTGCAATGGGCCTTGATTACGTCACCACACTCCAGCCTAGATGACAGAACAAGACCATGTCTCAGGGGGGAGAAAAACAAAAGAAGTTACATATCTAAAGGATGGGAGTGAGATTATTTATCTTTGCAAAAACCAAGTTCCCCATCCCTGATTTCAATAACTATGTCCCTGTATTTTAATTTATTTTTAAAACTATTTATTTCAACTATAGATTATACCATATTATTTTAACATAAATTCATTTTTATTTAAATCCACTTTATAAAATAATATATATACAATTAACACATTTTAATCATTAAAAGATTTTAAAATGTATAATTCAAAGATCCTCCCAACTATAATTTTATGCCCACTCGCCAGAGAGGTAAGTACTGTAAACTGTTTCACATATCTTTCCATCAACTTTTTATGTGTAGCTCACTTTATCAGAAGTAAATCTGTGTATACTTTTATGTCACTACTTTTGTTCACAAGATAATTTAGTAATTTAGTTGTATTATGTCTCTTAAAATCAATCTCCTAAATATGGAAAGGAAAGGCATTACCAGCCACTAACAAAACACACTTCAGTACATATACCAGTGACACCGTAAAGCAACCACACAAACAAGTCTGCCTAATAACCAGCTAACAACACGATAACAGGATCAAATCTGCAGATATAAATACTAACCTTGAATGTAACCAGGTTAAATAATGCAATTAAAAGGCACACTGTGGCAAGTTAGATAAAGAAGCAAGACCCCGATAATATGCTACACTCAAGAGACCCATCTCACATGCAATGACACTCCTAGGCTCAAAGAAAATGGATGGAGAAAAACCAAGCAAATAGAAAACATCAAAATGCAGGGGTTGCTATTCTAATTCTATACAAAACAAACTTTAACATATAACAAAAAAGACAGAAGATCACATAATGGTAAAGGGTTCAATTCAACAAGAAGACCTAAGTATCAGATATGTCAGATATATCCTCAACACAGTATCTGATATATCTGATACTAGTATATGTGATACTGTGTTGAGGATATATACACAGATAGATATAGATATATTTCTAAATTAATACAACCAGAAGTTACAAAAAGGATATTACAACTGACTACAGAATTTTTTTAAAAATAAAATCCTTAGAGACTACTATAGACACCACTATGCACACAAGCTAGAAAATGTAGAAGGTATGGATAAATCCTGAAAATGTACAACCTCCCAAGATGAAACCAGGAAGAAATTGAATCCCTGAAGTGATCAGTAATGAGTTCTAAAACTGAATCAGTACTACAAAGCATACCAACAAGAAAAAGCAAGAATCAGACAGATTCTCAGCTGAATTCCACCAGATGTACAAAAAAGAGCTGGTACCATTTCTAATGAAACTATTCCAAAAGATTGAGGAGAAGGGATTCCTCCTTATTCATTCTATGAGGTCATTTTCATCATGATAACAAAAGCTGGCAGAGACATACAAAAAAAAAAAGAAAACTTCAGGCCAATATCCTCGATAAAGATAGATACAAAAATCCTCAACAGAATACAGCAAACCAAATCCAGCAGCACATCAAAAAGCTAATCTTCCACAACCAAGTAGGTTTTATTCCTGGGATGCAAAGTTGGTTTAACATATGTAAATCAATAAATGTAATTCATCACATAAACAGAACTAAAAATGAAAACCACATGATTATTTCAATAGATGCAGAAAAGGCTTTTGATAAAATTCAACATCTCTTCATGTTAAAAATCCCTCAATAAACTAGACATTGAAAGAACATACTTCAAAATAATAACAGCCATCTATGACAAACCCTCAGCTAACATTATACTGAATGGGTAAAAGCTAGAAGCATTGCCCTTGAATAACAGAACAAGACAAGAATTCCCTCTCTCAATACTCCTATTGAACATAGTAAGGAAGTCCTGGCCAGAGCAATCAGGCAAGAGAAATAAATAAAAGGCATCCCAATAGGAAGAATGCAAGTCAAACTATCCCCGTTTGCAGATGATGTAATTCTATACCTAGAAAACCCCATCATCTCTGTCCAAAAACTCTTTGATCTAATAAATAACTTCAGCAAAGTTTCAGGATACAAAATCAATGTACAAAAATCAGTAGCATTCCTATACACCAACAATATCCAATCTGACAGCCAAAGCAAGAATGCAATCCCATCTACAATAGCCAAAAAGAGGATAAAATGCCTAGGAATACAGCTAATCAGGGAGATGAGAGATCTCTACAATGTGAATTATAAAACACAACTTAAAGAAATTACAGATGGCACAAACAAATGGAAAAATATCCATGCTCATCGATAGGAAGAATCAATATTGTTAAAATGGCCATATTACCCAAAGCAATTTGCAGATTCAATGTTATTCCTACCAAACTACCAATGACATTCTTCACAGAATTAGGAAAAACTATATTAAAATTCATATGGATCCAAAAAAGAGCCCAAACAGCCAATGAAATCCTAAGCAAAAAGAACAAAGCTGGATGCATCACATTACCCAATTTCAAGCTATACTATAGGGCTACAATAACCAAAACAGCATGGTGCTGTTGTTGAAACAAGAAGCTTCTGCACAGAAAAAGAAACTATCAACAAAGTAACAAACAACCTACAGAACGAGAGAAAACATTTGCATACTATGCATCCAACAATGGTCAAATATCCAAAATCCATAAGCAACCTAAACAAATCAGCAAGCAAAAAACAAATAGCCTCATTTAAAAAGTGGACAAAGAATGAGAACAAACACCTTTCAAAAGAAGACATACACCCAGTCAACAAGCATGTGACAAAATGCTCAACATCACTAATCATCAGAGAAATGCAAATGAAAACAACAATGAAATATCGTCTCACACCAATCAGAAAGGCTATTACTAAAAAATCAAAAAATAACTGATGCTGGCAAGGTTAAAAGACAATGCTTATACACTGTTGGGAATGTAAATTAGTTCAGTCATTGTGGAAAGCAATTGGGCAATTTCTCAAAGAACTCAAAGCAGAATTACTATTTGACCTAGAAATCCCATTATTGGGTATATACCCAAAGGAATATAAATTGTTCAGCATAAAGATACATGCACATGTATTTTCATCATAGCACTATTCACAATAGCAAAGATGTGGAAACAACCTAAATGCCCATCAACAGTATAATGGATAAAGAAAATGTGGTACATATATACCAGGGAATACTATGCAGCCATCAAAAGAATGAGATCATGTCCTTTGCAGCAACCTGGATGAAGGTAGAGGCTATTATCATAAGCAAACTAGCAGAGGAAAAGAAAACCAAATACCACATGTTCTCATGTATAAGTGGGAGCTAAATGTTGAGAACCCAAAGACAGAGGGAACAACAGATACAGCACCTACTTGAGAATGCTGGGTGGGAGGAGCATGAGGACCAAAAAAACTACCTGTTGGGTACTATGCTTGTTATCTGGGTAATGAAATAATCTGTTTGCCAAACTCCTATGACACACTATTTGCCTATATAACAACCCTGCACATGTATCCCTATACCTAAAAGCTAAAAAATAAAAATAAAAAAATTTAAAGAGAGAGAGCAAAAACAACAAAAATTATCTATCTCATTTTGAAATAAAAATGTGTGGAGTATACTCTACTATTTGTATAAACCATAGTGACAGACATTTGGATTGTATCCTGTTTGGTTTTTTGTTGTTATTATATATTTCTATAGTGTTGTGCTCATTTTTCTTATTAATATAAACGTTCTTTACTGTAAAGAAAATTAGTCCTTTCTCATATGCTTTTCCAATTACTTTTTACCACGTTATCATTCATGTTTTGACTTTTTCTTCTCTTTTAATTTATTTTATCACAGCTTTGGGGGTACATGTGAAGGTTTGTTACATAGATAAACGCATGTTGTGGGTGTTTGTTGTATATATTATTTTGTCACCCAGATATTAAGCCCTGTACCCAGTAGTTATCCTTTCTGCTCTCCTCCCTCCTTCCACTCTCCCAGCTCAAGCAGACCCCACTATCTGTTGTTTCCATCTTTGTGTTCATAAGTTCTTGTCATTTGGCTCTCACTTATAAGTGAGAACATGCAGTATTTGAAGTTCCTGCATTAGTTTGCTGAGGATAATAGCCTCCAGCTCTATCCATGTTCTTGCAAAAGACATGAGCGTTCTTTTTTTTTATGGCTGCATAGTATTCCATGGTGTATACATACCACATTTTCTTTATCCAATCTGTCATTGATGGGCATTTAGGTTGATCCCATGTTTTTGCTATTGTGAACAGTGCTTCAGTGAACATTCACATGCATGTTTCTTTGTGGTAGGATGATTTATATTCTTCTGCATACATATCCAGAAATGGGATAGCTGGGTCAAATGGCAATCTACTTTTAGCTCTTTGAGGAATTGTCATAGTGCTTTCCACAAAGGTTGAACTAAATTAGCAGTATAGCCATTTTAATGTGGTACATATATACCCAGGGAATACTATGCAGTCATCAAAAGAATGAGATCATGTCATTTGCAGCAACATAGATGAAGGTAGAGGCTTTTATCATGAGCGAACTGACACAGGAACAGAAAACCAAATAGGAATGCTAGTGATTTTTGTGCATTCATTTTGTATCCTGCAATTTTGCTGAAGTTGTTTATCAGCTGGAGAAGCTTTTGCACTGAGACCGTGGGATTTTTCTAGATATAAAATCATGTCATCTGTAGAGATAGTTTTACTTTCTCTTTTCCTATTTGAATGCCCTTTATTTCTTTCTCTTGCCTGATTGCTCTGGCTAGGACTTCCAATGCTATGTTGAATAGAAGTGGTGAGAAAGGGCATCCTTGTTTTTGCCGATTGTCAAAGGGAATGCTTCCAGCTTTTGCCCATTCAGTATAATGTTGGCTGTGGGTTTGTCATTGATGGTGCTCATTATGTTGAGGTATGTTCCTTCAGTACCTAGTTTATGGATAGTTTTTAACATGAAGGGGTATTGAATTTTATTGAAAACCATTTTTGTGTCTATAGAGATAATCATGTGGTTTTTGTCTTTATTTCTGTTTATGTGCACATTTATTGATTCACATATGTTGAATCAACCTTGCATCCCGGGAATGAAGTCTACTTGATTATGCTGGATTAGCTTTTTGATGTTCTGCTGCACTCAGTTTGCAAGGATTTTGTTGAGGATTTTGGCACTGATGTTCATCAAGGATATTGGCCTGATGTTTTCTTGTTATGTCTGCCAGGTTTTGGTATCAAGATGATGCTGGCCTTGTAGAATGAGTTAGGGAGGAGTCCCTCCTCCTTGATTTTTAGGAATAGTTTCTGTAGGAATTGTACCAGTTGTTCTTTGTACATCCTGTAGAATTTATCAGGTCCCAGGGATTTGTGTGTGTGTGTGTGTGTGTGTGTGTGTGTGTGTGTGTGTGTGTGTTTTGTAGGCTATTTATTACTGATTTGGTTTTGAAACTCGTTATTGGGCTGTGTGGGGAATCAATTTCTTCCTGACTCAGCCTTGGGAGGGTGTATCTGTCCAGGAATTTATTCATCTCTTCTAGGTTGTCTAGTTTGTGTGCATACATCATTGAGGCAGAAAATTAACAAAGACCTCAAGACCTAAACTCAACATTGGACCAAATGGATTGGATAGACTCTTACAGAACTCTCCAACAAAAAACAACAGAATATACAGTCTTGTCACTGCCACTTGGCATATACTCTAAAATCAGCGACAAAATTGGACATAAAACTATCTTCAACAAAGGCATAATCACCACCAACACACTCTCAGACCACAGCACAATAAAAATAGAAGTCAAGACTATGAAAATCACTCAAAACCATGCAATTACATGGATATTAAACAACATGCTCCTGAATGACTTTTGGGTAAATGATGAAATGAAGGCAAAAAACAGGAAGTTCTTTGAAAATAATGAGAACAAGGATGTAACATAGCAAAATTTCTTGTATACAGTTAAGGAAATGTTAAGAGGGAAGTTCATAGCACTAAAAACCCACATCAAAAAGTTCGAAAGATCTCAAATTAACAATCTAACTTCACAACTGAAGGAATTACAGAGGCAAGAACAAATCAACCCCAAAGCTAGCAGAAAACAAGAAATGACAAAATCAGAGCTAAACTGAAGGAAATCAAGACACACACACAAAATTTCAAAAGATCAACAAATCCAGGAGTTGGTTTTTGATAAAAGTGATAAAATAGGCCACTAGCTAGTCTAATAAAGAAGAAAAGATAGAAGAGCCACATAAACACAATTAGAAATTACAAAATGAATGTTCTATCCCCACAGCAATAAAAAAACCATCAGAAACTACTAGGAACACCTCTGCACACACAAACTTGACTTTCATTTTTTGCCTTGACTGAAGGATTTTTTTATGCCCTTAAATTTATCAGTCTATCTTCACAACTTTTAAACTTTGTGGCATGTTCAGAAGTCCTTTTCTAAATCAATATCCTGATGTTTTACTCCATTGCTTTTCTGATTTCATTTTACTTTTTATGTTCCGATGTTTGAGCCATCTGAAATTTAGATTGTTTAGTGTAACAAGTGAGAGATAACAATTTTTCTAAATATCAAGCCAACTTATTGAACATCATTAAATAATCCATTTCCTTCCCCATTTACTTGAGTTCTACCATTATCTATATATTAAAATCTTCATACATTTTGACTTTCATTTCCATAATAAAATGCTCTTCAATCTATTCTTGAATAAATAACAAGCTCTTTCAAGTTCTCCAGGTTTATTAACATAACTGGCAAGGCTTGTTTCCCCTCATTATTCTTATTAACAATCTTTCATTTTACTCTTACCTATTTATGTTTTTCAAACAAAATGTATCATTTTGCAAATTTTCTCAAAAGCAATCTTGTTGGTATTTTGAAGGGAATCTATTCAATATATATATTTGAGAAAAATATGCATTTTATAGCATAGATTCTTTTTATCCAAAGTATGTCTTTCTTTTTAATACTTATTTATTGTCCTTAGAAAATAATTTTTTATATAATTTCCACACATTGATCATTAACTATGTTCCCAGGTATTATATATTAAATATTCTATTCCATTGCTTTTCTAAATTGGTGGTTTTGGTATGTAGGAAACTTTTTGATTATTCATTTTTCAACTTTATCTTACTAAATTATAATAGATTTTTGTTGATTATTTTAGGTTTACATTGCAATCACTTGCAAAAAAAAAGGGCACATACTTTCTAACATTTATAAGTCTATTTACATTATTTGTCTAGTTGTACTGGCTGTGCTTCCATGAAAATAATAAATGATATAAAGATATAAAAGGGCATCTATATATTTCTCTTTTGTATTATCTCCCATCTTAACAGGAGATGAGATAACAGGAATGTCTTAGTGATTCATTAATAAGACTTATGCTTTCTTTTTAATTAACACGTATACTAATTTCATTCTAAAGAAGTTTCTGCATTTGGAAGGGTGATTTCAGTTTAACATTTAAGAAGAAATACTGTTTTCTGCCCTCTTAATATGGTGAATTATACTAACAGTTTTCCAAATACTGAAACATCTTTCATGCAGGGATGTTTGCCAATAATGTGTTTCGTACTTTGCCTTCATGAGTTGTTAAAGTGGTCTGTAGTCAGTTTTGGTTTATTTTTTCTATCATTCCTATCAGATTTTGGTATCACTTTAAAACTTCCTTTTTTATATAATAGTAATAATTTAACAGAATTACATTTATTTCTTTCTGAACTATTTGAAAGACTTCATCTGTAAAATCTTCTAAGTACATTGTTTGTGAGAGGTCACTTATATTCTTTTCTCAAATTTCTGCTTAGGTTTTTGTACAATTTACGCTTTCTAAATCTTTTCTAGTAAAGTCTAGTCATTTATAGATCCTTTTATTAACAAAACATTTATTTCATCTAGTATTTCAAATAGATTTAGAGAGAATATTATAAAATATTCACTAATAACTAATTTGGTATGCTTTCCACTTATGGTTGTTTAGTTATTTCCTCACCTTCATTTCCAATTTTGTATATGTTACCAATTGTGTTGTATTAAATAAACTTATTTGTAGGTTCAGTTGTGTCATGTATAAATTTCTGCTTTCATTTTGTTAATACTTTCCTCTATTTTCCTTAGCTCCTATTTGTTAACCTTTATAAAATACTTGATTTGAATAATTAATTCATTTACTATAAATCTTTATTTTGTAAGTTTAAAACTATAAGAATTATACTGTGTGTAACTGTGGATACAGCTCATAGATTCTATAGCTTACTGTTTTCATTTTCATTATTGTATGAACATTATGCAAGCAAAGTCTTAATTTTTGACCTATGGGTTGTTTAACATAAAGATGTAATGAATTGTTATCAAAGATATTTATTCCATTTTGTTGCTTTGATTTTATATTTCAAGACGGCTCTATTGGAGTTTTAATTTAAAGATCTCAAATACACAAACCAAACTGTTTGCACCATTAGTGAATTTTAGATAGCTACTCACATATCTTGAAAATGTAAAATTTATCTTCTATAAAATGAAAGTAATATTTCATTGGTATTCCCTGTGGATTTTATTTAAAACTAATTGTACACAGATAGCCCTCCCTATCTCCCTATCTACCTCCTGTACTTTAAATTTCTCCACAGCACTTTTGACTATTGAAAAAGATGATTATATATATATATTTTTTTTTAAAAACTCAAATTTTGTCAGATGCCTCAAAATGTTGGTATTTTATGAGGATTGCATTAATTATGTAATTAAATTTTAAAGATTTAGAATCTTGGAAACCTGAATTATACACAGTAGATACTCAATATATGTTGTATATATATACATACAAATGTATATATTCATATAATGAGTAAAGGAGATTATATGAGAAACAGACAGAAACCTTTTGTGAAAGAACAACATGCTGCTCAGATATGAAAAAGTCTATTAGTACACAACCTGGCCTTTATTTGCTCATCTTACATAGCATTTGGTAAAGAAATATTGCTCAATATATGTTGGATTCCTTCCATCAAAGTGATAGAGTTGTCCTCCAATGACTCCCATTTCTTAAACAGAGAGTTTTAAGTCTATGTTCTCATTATAGGGGGCTCAAAAAGAAGTAAACAATTTTTTTAAAAGGGCAGTTTACCTGACTAGTCAGGTTTTATTTTGACTTTAAGAGAGAGTCTTACAGAGCCTGATAAATATGAGCATAAGTCAATCACTGAACCAATCAAATCAATCAGATCAAGTTCCATTACCTGGTCATTTCACTTAAGAGATTAGAAAGTTAATGAGATGATCAAATTTTATAGTGAATGAAATCAGGATATCTACATATATTTAATGGGAGTTTGCTTTCAATTTTATTAGTGTCATTGTGTGAACTCAATCTAAAATTCTGTTAAAGAGAAATTCACTTGATTTGATTTTAAATAATGAAAACAAGGAATTTATGTGTTTGTAAATACTCTGAATTGAAATAGAGCTATGAATAATTTTGATAGGCTACTCAGAAAGGTCTTTAAAAAAAGGTTTCTTAATTCAGGCCCTCAAATTTTGTCAGCTCCTCAGAAGGTGGTCAGATATTGTGGTATTGATTCATATTAACAAAACTCAGAAACCAGCTTTGATAACAGAGAGAACAATGTTCACGCTGGTTTGGAATTAACCATCTCAAAAACACAATGGCTGCATATAAAATATTCATGACCATGACGTTCAGTAATATCATGTTTCTTCTGGGGTGAAGTACCTGCTTCATTCAGCATTCATATGCATGTTTTACATTTATTTATTGTTCATTTATTGCTGATTAGTTGAGTAACATCATGCTTTCTAATTGGATTTAGGAGACACTCTAATCACTGTAGTACACATTAACAAAAACAAATGTTACAATGATCTACTCCAAGTTAGCTCATTCCTTTATTTTTCATTTGTTCATTCACTTATCGAACCTTAAATATCTACTATATAGAAGAATTTGTGCCAAGCACTAAGGAAATAGCAGTAAAACACAACCCCTCAAGGAGGCCAAAGTCTGGAGGGGAAGACAGACATGCAAAAATATAAGTTACAGTATAGTGTGGCAAATGCTTTGACAAACTGCTATGGAAGCATACTGTAACCATCTCTTCAGGTGTATGTTCATCCACTTTCATTTCAAGAGCCCTTTGAGAGGATAGAGGAGGAAAAAGGTGAAACTATATAAACATCAATTCTACCATGTGTTTTAAAAATGCATGTTTTGAGGCAAGGAAAACCATTACCCACACTGTTTATATTTAACTGCAGCATTTATTCTTCTCCTTGAAGGAGAAAACATCTCAAAGGTAAAAATCAACCTTAAAGCAGACCAGCTTATATTGAATAGGCTATATACCTCCATGATCCAAGTGGAGACCACCATCATCTCTAATAACTCCTACTCAGATCCAGGATTCATACTTTCATAAGGAAAGCAAAACCACTTTGTGACATCAGATTCATGAATTGTCCAGTCCAGCTGTCTTTGACACTAAGGTCTCATAACATTCCAATACCTCAGTGTCAAAGCCTGAGGAGCTATCCAAATCTTTAATGACATTTCTTACACACTATGTGGCATCTGGAAAGATGTGAGGACAAGAGAATAAAGAGGTAATTATTAAAAGGCTAAAACTTGGGAGCATCACATGGCATCAAATTTTTAACATGTCATGAGACCACTATTCATAATTTGCTCAGACAAAGCAAGTAAGCAGGTACTAGAATAAGAACATCAAAGGCAAGGCAAAACGTGGGAATACATCTAGGCTGAAAACTAAATGTCTGCATACCTTTGCGACCTAGACAAAAATAGACAAGTTCATTTAAAAAGATGTTGTCCCACCAAGATGCTTACCAGAGTCAGCATTATGAAATTACTCTTCAAACAGAACAAGAATGAAATATCACAGTATACAAACATTTTAATATTTTTACTTTTAAGAGAAGAGAACTTATTTTCCATCTGAAGTGTAGTTGAAAATTATGCACCATTATTGTTCAATAACTACTAAAAGAACAGAGCAGCAATAATTCTTTTGAATTTCAGAGCTTCAAAGTAACATATCTTCCTACCATCAATGAAGATATTTACTCATCACCTGACTATGTCCTCATTCTAAAGTATTGCCTTTGTACGCCCGAGAGGTCCCCAAGGAGAGTATCAATGGTTATTGACTTCAAACCACTGACACAGCAAATGACATTCATCTGTTAAGAAAGACAGGTTGAGAGACTGGCACAAGGTCAATTTATCTTCAAAACTTACATATGCACCCTTTGCTGTCAACTCACTTCCTTTCACCCCGAGATTGATGATTAGCAGCCTTGCTCACAAATTCTCAATAATAATTGGGAAGCTAAATTATTTCCCAATTTGTGTCATTTTAAGAAGTCTTGTTGGTAATGCTGACTTTTAAGAAAATAATATGCATTTTCTGCCAAAAATAGAAATGTGTTGTTCCTAGTTATTTTATTATTCAAGTTTAAATAACCCTTATTATTCTTTGAAGGACAGAAATGGCTAATAAATAGGGATATGCTAATCACACAATGTTGCATTAAAAATGGAAATTATTTTAGTTTATCTTCACAAGGCTAATTTTAAAATTATTTTAATGAATTCCAGGAGGATAAAACAATAGAGCTCTCTCTGCAGTCTATATTAACTCTTCCTAGTAACTTAGATTTGTTTAAAGCTATTCTTCTACATAGCAACTGTTGCCTGAATTCTAGGTGTTTTGGACAAAAAAAAAATAAAGATTACTGAATATAGTTTGTTGAATTCGTCATTAAATTCAGGATCTACCTTTCTTCTTTTAAGAATAAACATCTCCTTGATATGTTATGTCATGAATCCAGTTGTTCCCTAAAGTGAAATATTTGATTGAAGAAATCATCCGAAAATTTTAGGATATAAGACTACTAGCTCCTTGAGGGCAGTAATTTTATCTTAATTGCCTTTTAGTCCAGAGTCTAGCATAGTTCCTGGCATACACCCAATAAATATTTGTTGAGTAAATGAATCAAAATAATGTTCTTTTTGACCAATATTTTTATGTAGTTAATAATACTAGCCAACAGTTATTCTTTCTTACATGCCAAGCACTATGACCACATAACACATATTAACTATTTCAATCCTAATAACATATCCTATTACATCTAGGCTATTATTATCCTCAGATTAGGATGTTCACAGATGAGGAATCTGAAACACAGAGGAGTTAAGTACCTTACCCAAGACACACAACTACCACATAGTAGGGACATGATTAAAACTTGACAAACTATCTCAAGCCCTCCCACCTAATCATGACACTCTCCTACCTCTCTGAATTGATAAGGTATCAAAATTGAAACAAATTCCAAGTATAAGCATACCACAAAGATATTGCAGGTTTACTTCCAGACCACCGCAATAAAACAAGTTTCACAATAAAAGTGAGTCACGAAAATTTTTGGTTTCCCAGTGCATAAAATAGTTACGTTTATACTACTATATAGTAGTCTATTAAGTGTGTAATAATAGCATTGTGTATAAAAAATGGACATACCTTAATTTAAAATAGTGTATTGCTAAGAAATACTAACAGTCATCCAAGTCTTCAGTGAATCATTTTGCTGATAGAGGGTCGTGGCTCTTCCTTGCATGAAACATATCTTTGCAGCATGTGATGCTGCCTGATAGCATTTTACCCACAGTAGAACTTCCTTCAAAATTTGAGTCAATTCTCCCAAACCCTGCTACTGATTTATCAATTACATTTATGTAATATTCTGAATCATCTGTTGTCATTTTAACAATGTTCACAATGTTTTCACCAGGAGTAGATTCCATCTCAAGAAACCACTTTCTTTGCTCATCCATGAGGAGCAACTGCTCATTCATTAAAGTTCAATCATGAGCTTGCAAAACTTCAGTCACATCTACAGGCGCCACTTCTAATTCTAGTTATCTTACTATTTCTACCACATCTTCAGTTACTTCCTCCACTGAAATCTTGAAACCCTCAAAGTCATCCATGAGGGTTGAAATCAAATTCTTCCAACCTACTGTTAATGTTGATACTTTGATTTCCTCCCATGAATCACAAATGTTCTTCATGGCATATAGAATGGTGAATAATTTTTAGAATGTTTTCAATTTACTTTACCAAGATTCATCAGATGAACTCACTGTATAAAGCAGCTACAGCCTTTCAAAATGTATTTCTTAAATAATAAGACTCGAAAGTCAAAATGACTCCTTGATCCATGAGCTACAAAATGCGTGGTGTTTAGCAGGCATGAAAACAATGTTATTCTCCTTGTACATCTCTGTCAGAGCTCTTGAGCGATTTGGTGCATTGCCAATGATCATTAATATTTTGAAAGGAATCCTTTTTTCCGAGCAGATCTCAACAATGGCTGTAAAATATTCAGTAAACCATGCTGTAAACCGATGTGCTGTCATCTAGGGGTTTTTTGTTCCACTTATAGAGTACAGGCAGAGTAGACTTAGCAAAATTCTTAAGGACCCTAGAATTTTTAAAATGGTAAATGAGCATAGGCTTCAACTTAAAGTCACCAGCTGCATTAGCCCCTAATGAGAGAGTTGGCCTATCCTCTGAAACTTTAAAGCAAGATATTGATTTCTCCTCTCTAAATAGGAAGGTTATAGATGGCATCTTCTTCCAATAGAAGGCTGTTTTGTCTGCATAGAAAATCTGTTGTTTAGATTTTACATTGATGAAGCTAGCTGTGCAGCTACTGTGTAGCTAGCCTCTTCAATGTAAAATCTAAACAACAGATGAGGCTAGCTGTGTAGCTTCATCAATGATCTTAGCTAGATAGATCCTCTGGATAATTTGTTGCAGCTTCTACATTAGTACTTGCTACCCACTTGGCAGTTTTATGTTATGGAGATGGCTTATTTCCTTAAACCTCATGAAGCAACCTCTACTAGCATCAAACTTTTCTTCTGCAGATTCCTAATCTTTCTCAGCCTTCACAGAATTAAAGAGTTAGGGCCTTGCTCTGGATTAGACTTCAGCTTAAAGAAATGTGGGTGATTTGATCTTCTATTCAGGCCACCAAAACTCTCCATTCAATCAAAAATAGTTACTCTGAAGTTAAAATTTTAACGTTTTAAAATGTATTTACTAAATTGTCACTTTTGTTCTAAAAATAATTTAATTATTTTGCATAACATAATTGTTTATAAATACCACTTTTCCAAGGCCAATAAAAACAGAATAAACTGTAGGATTGAGGGGTTAAAATACACTGAAATATCTATATGTAAAAAGAAAAATAAGAGGTTTTGACTTTAAATACCTGAATTCAGTCCATTAATTCACTTAATATACAAACAACTAAAATTAAGATATATTAAGGTAGAAAGTACAATGGAGAAAATGGTTCCCTCTGCTTGCAGAGATCATGGTTGACAGTAAAGGGAAGTCACTGAGGTGGGGTTATATGGCTGGACTAGATTTCTACTCTCATCCCTGTCCAGGCTTCTGGTCATACTGATTGATTTACATGAGGTGAAGGGTACCTCCAAAAAGATAGCTTTTAATGTACTAAAGCCTGAAAAAGAGATGAAAAATGCAAGGGACCTTAGCCACCTTAATCTCAACCAGATGTAAGGAAAGCACTTGAGCCAAACGTAAGCAGGGACCTTCTTCCCACTTCTGTGATGAATACACAATGATCTGGAGCATTGAGGACGCTTGGATGCCCACTGGATTGGCAGCTTTTTAGAACCATGCGCTAGCACTCAAGTCAGGGGGGTTGGGCCTAAAAAAAGAGAAGCAGCAGCAGAAGATCCCATGGATAATAGCAGTGAGTATTCTTTATGGGGCTCTTAACATAGGTCAGATAATTTCCAACTACTCCAAATGCATTAACTCACTTAACCCTAAAACAATCACCACTTTCCAGCTAACAAGCTGAAGTTTAGAGAAGTTAAGCAAATAGTCCAAGGTCATGTACCTAAATGGTGGCACCAGGATTCGAACACAGGTAGTTTAATTCCAGGGCTTATGCTCCCAAAAACAGAGCTAATTCTCTCTCTCATGGGAGAATGGAATCCCCTGGGGGGTATGGGCTTTTTGGACCCACATAAAAATACTCTGAAGGAATTCCCAAATAAACTTTCAGAGGTAGAGGAATGGCAGAGATAGGGAGATTTTCTGGGAAGCTGGTTTCCTGCTTGAGCAGATGGGACAATGTGTCAGCCTGATTTGAGTATAAATGATAATGAGAACTCATTTTTTCTACAGGTTGATAAGGCCTGGGGATACTGAAGCATATGTATTTTATATTTGGAGAGAAGGGCATATAGACATTAGCTAGGATTAGTCATGCACAGGATTTATTCAGTAAAGCATTTGTACAAACATAATGAGAAACTCTAATGTAGAATGCCCAGTGAAATTCAGTTAGCTATAGACACGAAAGGAATTAAAGATAGTTCTCTATAAGTCTGACCAGATTGTGCTAAAAAATTTCATCTGTAAATAATTTTTCACTTGGTATCCACATCCCTTAGAAAAAAATGTTAAAAATGGCGATTGAATATTGGGTCAGCCTCAGCCCATCTACAGAAATCTATAAAGTACCTGACATAAAATTTCAGAAGTACTTTGAAACTCTCTGCCTTGTACAACAATCCTTCTTTTCCATCTTAAATCATTTTTTTTGAAACAAGGCAGAACTTAAGTAAGGGTAAATAAGTAAAATACCTCTGTGGGAAAATGCAATTGATAGTCCAACTCAGTAGTGCCAAGAACACATTCTTATTCCCATCATTCAAGCAGTAAATATGAAGATTCTCCTGCTCAGAGCTGAGGGTAGATAAACTGGTTGGGCAATGACTAAAGGGAAAGTGAGTTATTTTGTTTTGTGTGTCAAAGAAAAGAAAACAGCCAGCTTAGCCAAGTTCCACAGTCAAAATTCTAGACTACTGTAATCAGAATATAGAATTGGAGGCCGGGCGCGGTGGCTCAAGCCTGTAATCCCAGCACTTTGGGAGGCCGAGACGGGTGGATCACGAGGTCAGGAGATCAAGACCATCCTGGCGAACACGGTGAAACCCCGTCTCTACTAAAAAATACAAAAAACTAGCCGGGCGAGATGGCGGGCGCCTGTAGTCCCAGCTACTTGGGAGGCTGAGGCAGGAGAATGGCGTGAACCCGGGAGGCGAAGCTTGCAGTGAGCTGAGATCTGGCCACTGCACTCCAGCCTGGGCGGCAGAGCGAGACTCCGTCTCAAAAAAAAAAAAAAAAAAAAAAAAGAATATAGAATTGGAGAGAAGCAGATTTTAAATGGCAGAGTATAAGCAACTGGATCAAACTGGCCTGCCACCTTTCTATTCTGTGACAGTAAATTAAATACCAAATTTTGTTTATCACTTTTTTAGAGTCATTTCGTTTGCAGTTGAAAAACTCCCAATTACTACAGCAGGCTCTCTCAGGATGTTAAGAAACTGGGTAGGAACTTGGATGACAGAATGAAGAATGGGGCAGTGTTTGGGAGGCAGAGCAGTATAAAGAGTGACCAGCTTCCACGTGGCACTTGGAGACTGGTAAGAGGAACAACAGGTGCTAGGAACAGCCACACTCAGTAGCACAAGCATCTACTTGTCACACAAACCTCACTTTTCCATTTTCTTTTCACCATCGGGGCCCCCCAGGAAAAATTGGCCTTGAAAGAAGAAGGAAGTGACAATGAGACTAGTTCAAGAATCATTATGCTATAGGGAGGAATAATGGAGTTTCTCCAAACAGTGGGAGAAGGTTTTGTGGAAGGTTGTGGCAGCCTTTGTGCAGTGCAGCAAGAAGAAAGTGAATGAAGGCTGGTAAGAAAAGATCACCTTGCAGTTACATTCTTTGCAGATATTTTATTACAGGGATGTATGGAAATTGATTGTTTGTAATTCAGACACTAAAGGAAAAAATGTACCTATGTAAAATACTAAAATACTATTAGATGGCCATGTTACAAAAAAAGATGAAAGTGAAGCTTTTCACTCGAGATGACTTACATTTATAAAAAAGATAAAAAGATCTCCAGATTTGATTTTCAGAGACTTTAATTTGGTAATCATGTTTTGTGTCACTGGCACAGCCCAAAAGTCCTCAGAAAGCATTTGAGCTTCGTGGAGGAGAGTCCTTAGTTTCCAAAACTCAAGAAAGCAAATAGAGACTTAGTCATGGGTTTATTACAATCCAACAGTAAGCCATTAACTACAAGCCTGGAAGAGTGGATGCTGGCAACAAAGTTAATTAAATTTGCAGCACTAGGAACAGTCCTGTAAAAATTATTTGGGAAGCATATTTCAACTACAACAAAGCAGCCCAGGAATCGGTAGGGCAGTTGCTCTATAATGTAGTCATTAGGAATATCCAGCAAAGACCAGAAGTTTAAGGAAAGATGGAAAATTCTCAAGGAATTCTAATGATGCACTGAGATAAAATTATTACTTAGAGAAAAATGAGAAAGGAGTAATCTGAACAATTAGATGAGGCTTCATGTTAAAACAACCCATGAAGGAATTTCCCAAATCCAAAGAAAGAGTGAAATACCAAGAGAAGAACCTATAAATATTTTTTAAATGCACAAAGAGGAATAGGGGAGAAAACAATAAAAACACTAATTGCCAAAATTACATTTACCGAATTTTCCAAGTTTACTGAATTTACTAATAGGGCTTGTCAATTTAAATAACAAACAGAGAGGTGAACTCTCTAAAAGAAAATGATGTTTATTTGTGAATGGGCTTTGCACTGGGAATACATGTGCCATACATAGTAAACTATGTTCATATTTTGGAAAAACAAATTTTAAAAAAAAATTGAGAGGGATTACATAATTGTTTTAAGATAATTATCCTTTGCTGCAAGGGTCAGTAACAAGGGTGGTGTCGGTCTGAGGTTGGACAGGCAGTTACTGGGCAGTCGTCCTCAAAGAAGTGTATTTTTGTGTAAGGTTGTGACGGCCTTTGTGCAAGGCTATGGTTTTGCAGTCTTTGGTGAGAGTTTCTTGAGTAGGCATTCATGCATGAGAACCATTTCTTCATGGCCTTCCCCAGCTCTCTGTGTCCAGGTTTTAACCCAAGTGACTCCATTTTGATTCTGACAACTTACAATTTTTACAGACTTTACTTTTCTAGTAAGAATGGAACTCTTCTGCAATTACAAATTAAATCTCATCAATATGGAAATGTTGCAGCATTTTTACAACAGAACATGAAATATGCCTAAAGAAGAAAAGCTCATGTGCCTCTGTGTTTTCAAGTGCTAATCTGATTTGGGAAACTTTTACATACTGAATCATTACCCCTCTCTCTTTGTTAATCTACCCCCACCAGCACCTCCCAACAGAGGACTAAAATGAATTTCCTTAGCACTATGTTTAGAATTGTTAACACCTCCTATGAAGTCTACTGTCCTTCATAATGAGAACACCTGGAGGAAAGCATAACTTTAGTACTTTTGAGGTGATAGGGAAGATTCCCTGGCTTAAAAGGTAAATAATATTTTATTAAATTTCAGGTATAGTTTTGGATTAAATCAAACCTAACTGCTAAGCTTATTATACAGACAACTAAAATATCAGGAAGAGGGCAAAAATACTTAGTAATTAATTATCTGGAAAGAAAAGAAAAGTGAGCTCAGGATCACATAGCTCATAATTCCAAGGACTACATATTAACCATCTTAGCAGCAATTATCAAAACATTTAAAAACTAGTATAGCAAAGCACTGATTAATCAGATAGTCACAGAGTCTTGGAGGCCTCCTGATACACCATGCAATTACCATTAGTTTGCAGGATTTTGAGGAAGTCTGGGGTAGTTCAGGGAGCCAGTCTGGTAGAAGGAGCCAGGGTGGTCAAAGGATAGGTAGGGCATTGGGCCTAGATGGATATTTTTGTTTATTAACCCTACACTATACTGGGTGGTTTTTATCTCAGAGTTTCTCATTTATTCTCAGAAATCTATACAGCCTGTGTATTTTTAATCTATATTTGAGTAATCAAAATTCTCAATGGTTTCTCTTTCTCCCTATAGACAAAGGAGCTCACTTGATAGTTACAAATTGCTGGCTTTGAGCTCCAATCAGCTTTCGTCCAGCTGCCGTAGACATTAAGGATAAAAAGTGCTGACGATGGCTGGAAACATCCCTAAAAATTCAAAGATTCACAACGATATTCTCCTACGGCTTTAGAAAATGGGTACTGAGGTACATGAAGGTTGAAACAAGTATCATTTCCAACCGGCCCTCACGATCTCTTCTGAGGAAGAGCAGGCCCGTATATGCCTTCGCTGTGGCCATGGATGATTGGATCAAGAATGGACATCTGACTGCATGATTAGCCAGTCTGATTCTGCCTTCTAATTACTTAGAGCTGAGTTTCAGCTCACGGATCACTTGAACTAGAAGAACATGTATAGCCAAGGTTGGGGAGCCAAGGCAGTCTGGAAAGAAAGGGAGGAAAGGAGAAGGTGAGGGAGGAAGAAAAGCCCAGAAAAAAAAAAAGAGTAAATATAAGAGAGCATATCTCTAAAAAGTAAAATTCTTAGTGGCTGTCCCTTTCTTGCCTTTAAATTTTATTAAATGTCATTGTTCCCCACATGCTAGCTTTAGTAGCTATCTGTTTCCTGCAACCTAATGATCTCTTTACTAATATTCAGCCCAATAGAGGAATTTTTTAAGTCCTAGAGAAAGAACTTTATGTTGAATTCACTCTTCTTCCCTCTCTGAACCATATCAAAGACATGCCAGGTGAAAAGGTACCATAGGCAAGAGGGACCTTATTTCTTCAGCTTGAATTCTGCAGGATCATGCTACTAATCGTTAGTGGTGAGACTACAGAAAAGAAGTCTTGTCTTAAAACTTTAAAAAGAGAGTATATATGTTTCTATATCCCAGGAATGAACATGAGAAGCAAGTTAAGAAAACAATTTCACTCACAACAGCATCAAAAAATAAAATAGCCTGGCTTCCAGAATGGCATTCTGAGGAGCTTGAGGAATGCCTCCCCTGAAAAACATGTATTAAGCAGGCCAGAGTTAACAAAGACAATCACTCAGACTCTGTGGAGGTTGTTCAATGGGCTTATAATAAATTGAGAGGGATTCATTCAATAAAATGTTTGTAAACTTGGTAAGATACAGCATTTGAGCTAGGGACTGTACCTGACCCCATATAACTGCCTTGAGAATAATTATTTCAGTGGGTTCGGCAACCACGGGACATTCTTATCTCTTCCAGCTCTCTAGGATAGAAGAGCTATTCTCTGTGGTTTGGGTAGCTGCTGAATTTTGGCAGATCCCATTTTCCACACTCTCTACTGTGGAAGGCCCATATTGAGTAGGTAGTGGCAGCCAGATGGCATCTGTTACCCCAATCCCAATTCCCGTTACACAGGGAGTATCCAAGTGGGCCAGCTGGTGAAAAGTACAGACTCCATTTCCTGAACAGATCAGCATTGTAAAAGAACTGCTCCAGTGGGCTTGACAGCCAAAGGGCTGCTCCCATCTCCCCTAGATTCCTCAGGTGGAAGACCCGTTCCAGGTATATTTGGCAGTCAGTGAATATTGGTAGAACCCATCCTTTTTAGGTCTGAGCTACTGAAGATCCATATTGGGTAGTGGCAGTAGTTGGGTGGCAGCACCAGTCCCCTTGCCTCCTCATATATACACATAGACACAGTTCCTGCTTTATAGTGGGGATGCTGGTGGGAAAGCAATAAAGAATAAGTTTCTTATCTCCACCAGCAGCCCACCCCAGCTGGTGTTCCATAGTTTAGTTGTTCTGCCCAGGGAAGAGTCAGAGCAAGCCTTAAAAATTGGCAACACTCTTCCCCTGACAAAGAGCCAGACTTTCATTGGATCAAACTGTGCACAGTGCCCAAGGGTATTGTCAAAAATAATAGAGTAATCATATAGCAATTAGTGGAGGCTAACATCTAGGTATGACACTAATATAGACTAGAAGAAGTATAACAGAGAGATCAGAGGAAGAGAAAGTTAAAGAGATTCAGTTTAAAACCAAGGTCATCCATGGTGGCTAGGGAGATTGTATGCATGCCCAAGACTACAGTCTGTGAGGAGCAACACCAGAGGTTGCATGCTTCAGGGGAAATAGTCCTTAACTGAACTTAGTCCAGGTAAATGACTAAACAATAAACAAGCAAACAAGGGAAAACAACAAGCGCCAGCAGAAAGAGAGATTAGTATAAAGAGTTGCTACAAAATTCTGCTGGAGTAAGGAAACGACAGCATATGGCAACTTGAATCCAGAGGAAGAAATAAATAAAATAAGAAATAGTAAAGGAGAAGTAGGAAGAGGACGAGAAAGAAGAGGAGGAGGAGAAAAATGTTAATATAAAAATATGTACTTGCTCTCTGTTATGGTTTAGATCTGTGTCCCCACCCAAATCTCATGTCAAATTGTGATCCTCAGTGTTGGAGGTGGGACCTGGTGAAACCTACCTCTATGATCCCCAGTATTGGATCATAGAGGTAGGGTTTAGTGGTTTAGCACTATCTCCTGATGCCGTTCTTATGATAGTGAGTGAGTTCTCATGAGATCTGGCTGTTTAAAAGTGTGTATTATCCTTCCCCTCTCTTTCTTCCTCTTGCTCCAGCCATGTGAAGTAGTCACTCCCCTTATGCTTTCCACCATGTTTGTAAGTTCCTGAGACCTCCCCAAAGCCAGATACCAGCATCATGCCTCCTCTGCAGCCTACAGAACCATAAGCCAGTTAAAACCTCTTTTCTTTATATGTTACCCAATCTCAGGTATTTCTTTATAGCAGTGTAAGAACAGACTAATTTACTCTCCTTTTTTCTTTCAGCTTTTTAAAATAATAAAACTGTATAAAATAATGAGCATAATAATGTAGGGTTTGGTTTGAACATATATGAACATAATATGCAAAATACTATAACATGCAGAAAAGAATGAGCAGGAATGAGACATATAGAAGAAAATTTTCTGTAACTCACTTGAATTGAGTAGTAGAAACCTGAAGTCAATTCTGGTAAGATGTATACTGAAAGTCCTAGAATAAGCACTAAGAAAATAACTCAAAAAATATCAAATATTAGTTTCCCATTGCTGGCTTTAACAAATTGCCACAAACTTAATTGCTTAAAACAAGACAAATTTGTGATCTTACAGTTTTGGAGGTCATAAATCTGAAGAGGTTTCATTGGGCAAAATCAAGAAGTAAATAGAATTGTGTTCCCCTTGGAGGCTCCAGCAGGAGGATCTGTTTTCTTGCCTTTTCTAGCTTTCAGAGACTACACTCCCCTTTCAAGCCAGCAAATGCGTCATTCTAACATCTCACTCACCATATCTTTATTTTATTTTTTTAACTTTCCTGCCTGCCTCTTTCCCTTATGATTAGCCTTGTGATTACATTGGACTGACTCAGATAAGACAGGGTAGTCTCCCCATCTCAAAATTCTTAACTTAATCACACATGCAAAGCCCCTTTTGCCATGTAGGTAATATATTCACAGGTTCTGGGCATTCAGACATGGGCATCATTTGTGGATCATTATTTTTCCTACCATGGTTAAAATATCATTAAAGGAATTGAAATGTTACACTAGAAAATATACAGTTAATGCAAAACAAGATAATAAATAATAAAAGAACTAAAATGATAAACATATAGAAAGCAAAAACAAAAATGGCAGACATAAATAAAAACATATCAACAATAACATTAAATTTGAAACAATCCAATCAAACCAAAAAATTTTTCGACAGAATTTTTTAAAATTCAATCATATATTATCCACAGCAAACATATTTTAGATTCAAAAATACAAGTAAATTGAAAGTAGAATGATGAGAAAAGATATGCCATGTGAATAGCAACCACAAGAGAGCAGGAATGACTATACCAATATCAGACAAATTAGAGTTTTGAAAAAATGTTAATGAAAACATCATAATAAAAAAGGATCAATCCATCAGGAAGACATAACAATCATAAACATATATACACCTAACAACAGAGCCTCAGATGCATTAAGCAAACCTGAACAGAATGTAAAAATATATGTGTGTTTCAACAACCATAATAGGAGACCTTACTTTCAATAATGGATAGAGCCACTATTCAGAAGATCAGCAAGGAAATATAGAACTTCAACAACTCTTTAAAGCAACTAAACATAGTAGACATTCACCCAAAAGCCGCAAAATTTGTTTCTTAAGCACACATGCGACATTCTCCAAGATTAATCGTGTGCTAGGCCATAAAGCAAATCTCAATAAATTTAAAAGAATTGCAATTACACCAAGTATGTTATTTGACAATAATAAAGTTATAAATCAGTAACAAGAAAAGTTGGGAAATTCAAAATTATACAGAAATAAAACAACACATGCCTAAATAACTAACAGATCACAGAAAAAAATCAAAGGGGAAATTAGATAAGTTTTGAAATGAATTAAAATGAAACACAATATACAAACTTATGAAATGCAGCAAAAGCAATTCTCAGAGGGAAATTTATGGCTATAAACACCAATACTGTATTACAAAAAGAAGAAATATTTCAATCAATAATCTAACCTTTCACCTTAAGTAACTTGAAAAAAGAACCAACTAAACCCAAAGCAACAGAAAAAAAAAAAAAAAGGAAATAACAAATAAATCAAAGAGAATAGAAAAGCAATACAGAAAAATCAATGAAACAAAAAGTTAGATCTTTGAAAAGGTCAACAAAATTGAAAAACCTTTACCTAAACTGACTAATGAGAGAGAGAAAGAGAGAAATGCATATTACTAAAGTCAGAAGTGAAAGAAAGATGTCATTTTTGAGCTCATGGAAATAAAAAGGATTAAAAAGAAGTACTATAAACCGTACAACAATAAATTTGATAACTTAGACGAAATAGACAAATTTCTGAAATAACAGAAACTACCAAAACTAACTCAGGATGAAAAAGAAAATCTGAATAGGTCAATAACAAATTAAGAGATTAAATTTGTAATTTAAAACTTTATCACAATGAAAATCTCAGGCCCATAATGTTTCACTGGTGAATTCTTACAAATACATAAAGAGGAATTAAAACAGATACTTCATAAACTCTTCCAAAAAATAGAAAAGGTACAATTTTCAACTCATCATATGAGGACAGAATTACCAAAACCAAAGACATTAAAACCACAAACTAGCAACCATTATGAAAATAAAAGCAAAACTTTTCAGCAAAGTACTAGCAAATTAAATTTAGAAACATATAGAAAGGATTATCCACCATAATCAAGAGGGATTTATCCCAAGAATATAAGTTTGATTCAAAATCAAAACATCAATCTACATAATACAACATATCAATAGAATAAAACACAAAAACAATATAATCTTCTCCATAAATGCAGGAAAATCCTTGTTAAAACCCAACATACCTTCATTTAAAAAGAAAACCATTTAAAAAAACAGAAATAGAGGAAACTTCCTTACCCGGGTAAAGAACATCTACAAAATACCCACAGCTAGCAGCATGTTTAATGGTGAAAGACAAAGCTTTCTCCTTGTAATCAAGAGCAAGACAAATCTGTTCACTCTCTTGTCATTTCTATCTAACATTATACTATAAGTTATACTCAGGGAAATTAGGTAAGAATAATACATAAAATTAGAAAGGAAGAAGTGAAATTATCTCTTTTGTAGATGACATGATCTTCTACATAAAAAATTAAAAGAAGTCCACAAAACATTATGTTGGCAGTTTAAAATCCATCCAGGCCTGCAGCAACTCGATTCTTGCCTCCTCAGAAGAAGGAATTAGACTGAGGGGCATAAGGCGGGGTGAGAGGCCAAGATGAGTTTTAGAGCAGGAGTGAAAGTGTATTAAAAAGGTTTAGAACAGGAACAAAAAGAAGTACACTTGGAAAGGGGCCAAGTGAGTAACTCAAGAGAGCCAAGCGTGCTGGTTGGCCCTTGACTTAAGGTTTTTATACACTGCATTTCTTCTCCTTTGATTTTTCCTTAGGCAGTCTGTCTACACAAACAGTGGCTTGCCAGAACTAGGGAGGGGCCACATGCGCAGGTGTCTACTGAAGTTGTGCACGTGTTCATTTGAGGCATTTTTCCCTTACCTGTCAAGTGTTTCCAGAGGAAGGTCATATACCAGTTAAACGCTGCCATTTTGCTTCCCAGTGTGCATGCTTGAGCCTGCTTGCCCAACTTCTGAAATCTTATCAGGAAACAGTCAATCACCAGCTTCAGGTGTTTTCTATGTATTGGAAGCGGGCGTCCCCTGGTGCCAGCTGCAAACAATTTTTTTTAGCAAGTCAGTTTAACAACCACCTAATGATCACCTGATGGCCACCTGACATTCCTGGTTGGTGGGGGTGGGCTTCTCCTGCCCTGCTCATGTCTGCCTAGCTACCTTCTCCAACAATTATAACTCATAAATTGGTTGAGCAAGCTTACAGAATATGCAATCAATGTACAAACACAACCATATTTCCATATACTAGCAACAATCTAGTATATGGATTACATTTACAATAGCTTCAAAAAGAATTATAAATAAATTACATTTACAATAGCTTCCAAAAGAATACAATATTTAGAAATACATTTAATAAAAGAAGAATAAAGTTTGTACACTGAAAAGTACAAAATATCATAGAAAGAATTTGAAGACCTAAATAAATGGGAAAACATTCAATGTTCATAGATTGGAAGGCAACATTAAGATGACAATACTCCCCCAAATAGTTAAACACAATCCCAAACAAAATCTCAGCCGCTATTTTTTTTTTTTTTTGTATAAATTGACAAGCTGATCCTAATATTCACGTCTAATTGCAAGAGGGACCCAGAATAACAAAAACAATCTTGAAAATGAAGAAATTTAAGAACTCACACATCCTGATTGCAACATCTACTACAAAGCTATTGGAATCAAGATAATGTGGCACTGACTTGAGGACAGACATATAGATCAAAGAAATGAATTTGGGAGTCCAGAAATTAACGCTTACATTTATATTCAACTGATTTTCTAGAAAGATGCCAAGATGATTCAAATAGGCATGGAAGATATTTTTGGAGCAACGAAATTATTCTAAAATTCTGGGGATGACTGCACAGCTCCCTGAGGAATCATTCAATTGTACACTTAAAAAGGGTGAATATTTCAGTATGCAAATTGTACCTCAATAAAGGTGTTCAGGAATCAATAGATTAACTTCAAATATATTCTTTGTAGATAGATGAGGCATAAAGTCACTCAAGAATTTTTAAGGGCAGAGAAAAAGGGGATAGTTAGGCACTTCAGACTTTCAGTGGTTAAAATTCTTTACTCAAATGTGGTCTCATTTCACAGATTGAGAAAATGAGGAAAACTGGGAGAGTTTCTTGTGCTCTGACCAGTTCTGATGAGCTTTTGGTCAGTGCCAGCTTTGTCTGAGACAGAAAGCCAAGAAAGCAAAAATCACTCAAGTCACTGTGGAAGCAAAAGGTAAAGATTAGAAACAGGCATGTTGGGTTTCTTTCGGATCAGCACACATTTGGATGCTTTTGATACTGAACATTTATTAAATGCAAGCAGCTCATTGAGCCAGAGAGAATTTGGAGCTATTTGTGGCCTCCAGCTCCTTGGTCTGAAAAATTGGAGTGAATATCAGTTCATTCTAGTCCAGGCTTAAGACCTTCTCTGAATTTATAAAATTGGAAATATATATTCGAATCATTTGACACAATTATTCATCCATAACATGGATGTAAGTGTTTTTAGTATCTTTTCCCTTGAAGTTGAGTAGTGTAAAAGTAAAGCCCTGCATGTTCTAGAAAGATTCACCTTTTTAATGAATTAAGTACATTTTGTATTTGTTTTTGATTACCTTATCTCTAGTCCCACTAGCTCTGAGCTTTGTATAATGGTAGCAGTATCATGTTACCAGAACCTGAAATCACACTTCCCCGGGATGTTCTGATGGCAGAGAGTGCAAAGAAATGACTTCTCTGGAATCATTCCAGGACAGCATGCTGTCAGGGCAATTTGAGGATAATATGCACAGTCCAGTGAAGGCTGCATAATTGCCCATGTGCTATTTTTAACTCATTCTCTTGAGTTACACCATTGGCACAGATAAGCCATTACAATGTACTCAGATATCCATTAAAAGTGATTAAATAAGTGGCATGGACTTAGTGGCATATAATCATATCTTAAAGTTTGACAGTTGAGAGCTACTTATAGCGTTTTTGCCTATAGTGCTATTTATTTATTCTCATATCACTCCCATTATTTGGAGAGGTAACGAAAGAAGGAGTTGGGAGGGAAATCAAGTCACTCGAATCATTGCTAGGTGCTGAGGTCAACACAAGGCAAGTGACTAACAAGGGTTCTAAAAATTCACTCTGATAAAAATGAAAGCACCTTTATTTCCACTCTAAACAAGTCACTGAGATAAGCTTCTTTGACACCTACAAAAGGCATGGTAATATTTATTTTCTTCAGAGATTTTTCTCCTATGGCTATTGAAACAGAGCTCCACTTAAAAATCAATATACAGTTCACTATCTGAGGGATAAATTGTCAATGGCACAAAACCGCAAATGAGCCAGATTGTTAATATGCTGCACTCCTGTGCTCCCAGCCTCTCTAATGTCCTCGTTCCGAGTTTCCTTCATCCCTAAGACCTCTTGTCCTACTTATTCTTCTCCCTTGAAGTTGGAGGAGTTTCAGACATGAGCCAAGTGGACAAGCCCATTTTTTTCAACATACATGCATCTCCAGTTTCCCTGAAATACCTCCTAGGTCTGGGTAGCTATGAAGGAAAGAGGTAGTGAAATGTCCCAACGATGATCGAAGGAAAAGGTTAAAAGGGTCATTGAGAGGCCCAGAGATCTCTGTCATGACCTACAGTCTGCTTTATAATTCCATAATGGGTCTTCAAATTGAGAATGAACTTGAGTGATCAATTCCAGCATAACAACCTTATTCAAGCTTCTCTTCATTCAGCTTTTAACCAGATTATGTGAGACTCTAAAGAACAATTTTTAAACTGCATAGAAGATATTAAGCCATCTAAAGTTGTGAGAACTAGCATATCCCTGCAATGTTGTATTTCTGACTAAAATAAGCCTCCTTAAAATATGTATTATTCTAGCAAAGGCTAATATCAACCCCTGGCACTGCTCAAGGGCTAATTGATCCTGAGTCCAGCTCCAGTCTCACAGCATGGAGTTCCCTATGCACTCTCTAGGCAATTCTTTGATGTAAAAGCATGAAGTTACTAAAAGAAAGCCAGGACATCTTAGTGCTGTCCTGACTGGCTATAGATATGCATTGAGGACCTAGCATGGTTAGCTTAGTCCCCAGTGATATAAGTCAAGTATGCCTAAATACTCTGACCTGGAGTAAAAGAAAATAAATCCTCATATTTAGATTCTTAAGAAAGAAATCCCTACAATGTTTGCAAAAACAGTAAATGGAAGAGTATAAGATCTGAAGCCACCCCTGGAGTCAGTCCTTACTCTCTGATTTGTAAACTGTGCGACCTTAGGCAATCGTGTAACATTTCAGCACAACAGTCTGCCATGATATAAAGTTGTGCTAATAACAATACTCTCCTTCATAGAGTTATGTGATGATTAAATCAGGCAATGTATGTAAAGTACTTATGCCAGAGTCTGGCACATAATAATTTCTTAATAAATATTTGCATATATTTGTGTGAGCATGAGTATTGTATCATTTGTAATACTTGGTGATGCTTTAAAGTATGAGATTCAAGAGTCTAAAGATCAACAGCTCCTCAGAGGAGTCTTTTGTCCTCCATCTCAAATAAAGTCCTGTCTGCACCATTGGGAGATAAATCCAATAGGGTAGTCATGCAATCTGGACTATGATTGGCCCCTATCTGAAAACAGCTTCTATTCTACAGCTCTCATTAGCAGATTCTTACAGCCTTCCTGGGAGATGTCTTAAAATGTGGTTGCAGTTCACCCAGAATATTTCAAATTGACTGAAATTGCATTGAAAGTGGTGCTTCTAGGCCGGGCACAATGGCTCATGCCTATAATTCCAGCACTTTGGGAGGCCAAGGTGGGTGGATCACCTGAGGTCAGAAGTTCAACACCAGCCTGGCCAACGTGGTAAAACTCCGTCTCTATCAAAAATATAAAAGTTAGCTGGGCATGGTGGCAGGCACCTGTAATCCCAGATACTCAGGAGGCTGAGGGAGGAGAATCACTTGAACTCAGGAGGCAGAGATTACAGAGAGCTAAGATCGTGCCATTGCACTCCAGCGTGGGCAACAGAGCAAGACTGTCTCAAAATAAACAAAACAAAAAAAAGAAAGTGGTACTTCTATAAACATGTGAAACTTGCATTTTATATGAGTATTTGCATACATGTATACATATTTGCACAATAAAATTTAATCTCTATGAAGAAGAGAATGTTTTGCCTGTCTTGTTCAACATTATATAACTTTGCACCCAGAAAGAAAAGTGTCTAGTATACAATGGACATTCAATAAATATTTATTAATTAAATGAAAACTCATTTATAGATGTTTTGTTCAACTAATATTTTGATACCTACTAAGTACCAAGTCCTTCCATATTTCTGGTAAACAAGACTGATACAAGCCCTGCATTAATGAAAATTATAGTTTAGAGGAAGAAAAGCATTAAGTAGATAATCATATGGAGAATTTCAAAATTATAATATTTTTAGTAAAAGTAAGAAATATATGGCTCCATTAGAATAAAAAGTCTTCCATCTAGCAGGCAGTCAAATATTTATTCACTGCCTATGACGTGCCAGGCAGTGCTCTAGGCCCAGGAAACAGCAGTAAAGTAGACAAAGAGTGTCCCTGTGCTCAATGAGTTCACCTTTCTTTGGGCATAGAAAAAAGAGTATGCATTCTCCTCCCCAAAACATATAAAATAAAGTCCTGATGAGTACATTGAAGAAGATACAACAAAGCAGTTGTTCTCAAATTGAACTTGTGTCATCATCACCTGAAGCACTGATTAAAGCAGGAGATGGTTTTAATTCAGAGTTCTTGATTCAATAGGTCTAGGGTGGGGCCTGAGTATTTTCATTTTTAGCAAGTTCCCTAGTACTCCTAATAATGCTGGTTTAGGGCTACAAAAGTCACAGCAATAATGATCAAAGCAGGATATTTATCATATGTACCACCTCATGCATTTATCATTTCTTTGTGGCAAGAACATCAATAAAAATCGTATAAAAGAAATCACATAATATTAAAATAATTTAATGACTCAGCTATAATCTTGACTATATTATCCATAAATTTTGATGAAATAAAAAAATTGGAAACAAAAAATCAGAGCAATAGAGTAATATGGTGGCAGGTCATGGGTGGAGGCAAGTCATGGGTGGTAAGTCATGGCCTCTCTGAGCAGGTAATATTTCACCTGAGGCCTGGATAGCAAAAGGAGTTAACCATCAAAGCTCTGAGGGGAGAACATTTCATGCTGAGGAAACAATGATTGCAAAGGCCTTGATGTGAGAGTGCATTAATTTTTCATGAGTTCATTTGTATTTCCTGGAGAAATCCAGCAGTAGATTCAGGGCAGACTGGAAGGAGATCAAGATGGAGAGCAAAGCAAGGGCCAGGCCATGCAAGACCTTGCCAGCCATGTTGAAGATTTTGATCTTTATTCTAAAAGCACTGGGAAGCCAGTGACAGGTATTAAGTAGAGATAAGGTGGGATTGAATTTACATTTTGAAAAGAGTTCTCAGGCTAGAGAATGGAGAAGGACTGGAGATGGAGAAGGGGTCAATGTGAAAGAGTAGAACAGTTAAGAGGCTAAAGTCTTAGTATAGGTGGGATAAGATAGTGAGTTAAATTAGCATGATGGTCCTGGAAGTAAAGAGAAGGATATCCAAAAGTACTTGATTAAAAGTTGGACCTGGGTAAGGGGTGGATAAGGAATAAGGTAATGTTATGTGTAATTTCCATATTTCTGGATTCCATAACCTAAAGGATAGTGGTACCATTCACTGAAGGAGGAGAGGTTAGATTAGAAGAAGACTAAATTTTGTAGAGTTTTTTGAAGGGAGAATTATTGTTTGTGTATGTGACTTTGCTTTAGTTTTGCTTTTTTGTCTGTTTGTTTGTTTGTGTTTGTTTTGAGGAGATAAGGGATGAGAAGATGGGCTCTTGTGACTTTACTCTGGGATATTTTTATTTAGAGGTGACCTTGCTAAGACATGCAAGTATGGAAGCCAAGTAAAAAGTTAGTTACTTCTTACTTGTAACTTGAGTTACAAGTAGCTCAGTAGAAAAAGATCTAAATTGGAGATAAAAATGCATTTAATCCTTTTATTTTTCAGTTGGTCACTGAGTCCACAAGATTGAATGAGATCATTTAGAGAAAGTGGGAAGAAGACCTCAGATTGAACATGGAGAAACAACATTTGGTGGAGAGAAAGAAAAGAATAAACTGTCAAAGGAGATATAAAACAAAAACGAAAACCAAATATTTTTTGCACAATGGAAGGCAAGAGAAGACAGTGTTTTAATAGACAGGGAGTGATCAATTTGTATTCCTACTGAGAAACCAAGTAAGATCAACACTGAAAAATGTACATCAAGTGATTTATATGAATATGTTTTATATACAAAAAGAAAACAAATACTTACTTTAAACTCAAATTAACAAATCACGTAATACAAAAAATTTTAAAAAGCAACAAATAGTCTTTCTAAATCCTAGATTGCAATCTACTTTTTGTCACCCGCATAGTACTTATGGGGTCCCCCACAGAGTAACTATTCAACAAATACACACTGCCTTGAATTAAAAGTGTACAACAGCTTAAGTCTTAACCAACCTATGACTCCTCTTCTATCCTTCGCTATGCCTATACATTCTACGTTGATGAGCAAAATCACAGCATTTAATTGCTACATTTTTGTTCATTTTGGTATTTTACAAAATTCAACCATGCTTTATTTAACTCTTTTAAAAACCATCCATGTCTCTCTGCTTCCTCTTTCTTCTCGTCATTTCCTCCCCTTTCTGTTTTTCGCCTTCTAGTCTTACATTATAATCATTCTCTGCCTTATGGAGCAACCTCACCACATTGATTCTATTTGCTTTTTCAGTGGTAGGAGCACTGATAGTTCTCCATCTATCCCAGTTGATTCCAGTTGCTCCACTCAGACCATCACTAAGGAAATTACTCCTCATTCATTATGATTTATCATATTGATATAGTTTTAAGTTCAGGTTATTTAAAAATCATATATGCTAAATCAATATAGGACATAAACTGGTAACAATTTTCTCCACAGCCCCCAGAGGACACTAGTGTATCCCCATGTCTATGAGTAGCCCATTCTTCAGATATTGAAGTGGTCTCTGCACACTTCTCTCCACTGCTCCTTTGCATGGCATTTGAAACTCACACTATCTCTCCTGTCTCACCCATCCCCTTAATTACTTTCTTAGTGTATTATGTATCAAATTAGTCATCTTTGTTGGCATGTATATGTCTTCTTTTGAGACATGTCTTTTCATGTTATTTGCCCAGTTTTAATCAAGTTGTTTTTTGTTTGTTGATTTGTGTAAGTTTCTTACAGATTCTGGATATTAGACCTTTGTTGGATGCATAGTTTGTGAATATTTCCTTCTATACTATAGGTTGCTTACTCTGTTGACAGTTTCTCTTGCTGTACAGAAGTGCTTTGGTTTAATTGGGTCCCACTTAATCAATTTTTGTTTTGTTGCAATCGCTTTTGAGGACTTAGCCATAAATTATTTGCCAAGGCCAAAACTGAGAAAGGTATTTTTTAGGTCTTCTCGCAGGATTTTTATGTTTTGAAGACTTACATTTAAGTCTTCAATCCATCTTGAGTTAATTTTTATATACAATCATGGGTAAGGGTCCGGATTCATTCTTCTCCATATGAATAGCCAGTTATCCTAGCACTGTCTTTTCCCCATTGCTTATTCTAGTTGAGTCTGTCAAAAATTAAGTGGTTGTAGGCTTACCGCTTTATTTCTGGGATCTCTATTCTGTTTCATTGGTTATGTGTCTACTTTTGTACGAGTACCCTGCTATTTTTGTTATTATAGCCTTGTAGTACAGTTTGAAGTTGGGTTATGTGATGCCTCCAGCTTTGTTCTTTCTGCTTAGGATTGTTTTGGCTATGGGGCTCTCTTTTGGTTCCATGTTAAATTTAGAATTTTTTGTCTAATTCTGTGAAAAATGATGGTCGTTTGATAGGAATAGCATTGAATCTGTAAGTTGCTTTGGGCAGTATGAACATTTTAACAACATTGATTCTTCCAATCCATAAGCATGGGATGTTTTTCCATTTCTTTTTGCTGTCTCTGATATCTTTCAGCAGTGTTTTATAGTTGTTATACGTGTCTTTCACCTCCTTGGCTAGATGTATTCCTAGGGACTTTTGTGTGTGTGTCTGTGGCTATTGTAAATGGGATTGTGCTCCTGATTTGGCTATCACTTGGATTTCATTGGTGTACAGAAATGCTACTCATTTTGGTACATTTGAAACTTTACTGAAGTTGTTTATCAGTTCTAGGAGCCTTTTTGGCAGAGTCTTTAGAATTTTCTAGGTATATAATCATATCATCGGTAAAGAGACATGGTTTGACTTCTTCTTTTCACATTTGCATTTCTTTTCATTCTTCCTCTTCCCTGATTGTTCTCACCAGGATTTCCATTACAATGTTTAATAGTTATGGTGAGAGTGTGCATTGTTGTCTTGTTCCAGTTCTCAAAGAGAATTGTTCCCGCTTTTGCCCATTCAATAAGATGTTGGCTATGGGTTTGTCATAGATGGCTCTAATTATTTTAAGGTATGTTCCTTCAATGCCTACTTTATTGAGAGTTTTTATCAAAGGGATGTTGGATTTTATTGAAAACCTTCCCTGCAGTTTTGAGATGATCATATGGTTTAGATTTTTAATTCTATTTATGTGGGGAATCACATTTACTGATTTGCATGTTTGGAATTCATCTTGCATCCATGGAATGAAGCCTATTTTATCATGATGAATTAACTTTTTGATATACTGCTGGATTTGGTTTACTAGTAGGGCTTTGTTCCGGATTTTTGCATCTATTTTCATCTGGGATCATCTGGGATATTGGCATGAATTTTCTCCTTTTGTTGTGTCTCTGCCAGATATTGGTATCAAGATGATACTGGATTTATAGAATGAGTTAGGGAGGAGATTCTTACCCTTAATTTCTGGGAATATTTTCAGTAGGATTGTGAAAATATACCCAGTGAGGTATTCAGACCAATTCAGAATATATTCAGTGGTATAAGAGTGTGCTTGATATTTTTTGATTTTTTTTAAATTGAGACTTGCTTTATGACTTAGCATGTAGTTGATCTTAGAATATGCTCTGTGTGCAGATGAGAAGAATATATACTCCATGGTGGTTAGGTGAAGTATTCTTAGACATCTATTAGGTCCAATTGATCACGTGTTTAGTTTAAATCCAGAATTTATTCGTTAGCTTTCTGCCTTGATGACCTGTCTTACACTGTTAGTAGGGTGTTGAAGACTATTATTGTCCCACTGTCTCTTTTCATAGGTCAATAAAAACTTGTTACATGAATCTAAAAGCTCCACTCGTGGGGGTGTGTGTATTTAGGTTAGTTGTGTCTTTTTGCTAAATTGAACTCTTTCTCATTATATAATTCCTTTGTCTTGATTGTTGGTTTAAAGTCTCTTTTATCTTACGTAAAACAACTTCTTAATGGGTGCAGCACACCAACATGGCACATGTATACATATGTAACAAACCTGCAGGTTGTGCACATGTACCCTAGAACTTAAAGTATAATAATAATAAAAAAAATAACAACTTCTGATCTTTTTTCTTTTCCATTTGCATGATAGGTCTTTCTCCATCACTTTACTTTGAGCCTGTGGGTGTTGTTACATGTGCTATGAGTCTCTTGAAGACAGCACCTGTGTCTTGTCTTTATATCCATCTTGCCAGTCTATGCTCTTCAGTGAGGTATTTAGACCATTAATATTCAATAATAGTATTGATATGTGCGATTTTGATCCTGTTATCAAATTAGCTGGTTGTTTTGTAGACTTGATTATTTAGTTGTTTTATAGTGTTTGTGGGCTTAACTCTGTTTTTGTAGTAGCAGATATCCTTCTCCCATTTCCATGTTTAAGCACCCCCTTAAGGCCCCCTTGTAAGGCTGGTTTAGTGGTAATAAATTTCCTATCATTTGCTTGTCTGAATTTTATTTCTCCTATGCTTATGAAGCTAAGTTTGACGGTATGTGAAATTCTTGGTTGGAATATTGTTTCTTTAAATATGCTAAAAATAGGTCCCCAATCTCTTCTGACTTGTAAGGATTTTGCTGAGAGGTCTGCTGCTAGGGTGATAGGGATCCCTTTCTAAGTTATCTGATCTTTCTCTCCAGCTACCATTAAGATTTTTTCTTCTTTCACATTGACCTTGGTGAATCTGATGACTATGTGGCTTTTGAATGGTCATCTTGTGTAGTATCATGTAAGGGTTATCTGTATTTCTTGAACTTGCATGTCAACCCCTCTAGCAAGATTAGGGAAATTTCCATGGACTATGCCCTCAAATATATTTTCCAGGTTGCTTACTCTCTCTTTCTTTCTCTCTCAAGAATGCCAATGAGTCATAGGTTTGGTCTCTACATAATCCCTTATTTCATGGATGCTTTGTTCATTTTTTAATCTTCTTTCCTTATTTTTGTCTGACTGAGTTGAAGAACCAGTGTTCAAGCTCTGAGATTCTTTTCTCAGCTTGGTCTATTTTGCTGTTAATGCTTCTGATTGTATTATGTAAATTGTATGGTGAATTGTTCAATTCCAGAAGTTCCGTTTAGTTCTTCCCTAAAGTGGTTATTTTGTCTTTTAACTCCTGGATGCTTTTGTTGGAGTCTTTGGATTCCTGGATTGGGTTTCAACTTTCTCCTGAATCTTGATGAGCTTCCTTGCTATCCAAATTCTGAATTCTATGTCCGTCATTTCAGTCATTTCAATCCAGTTAAGAACCATTGTTGGAGAACTGGTGCACTTGTTTGGAGGTAAGGGAATACTTTGAGTTTTTGAATTGCCAGAGTTCTTGCACTGATTCTTTTACATCTGAGGGGGAGATTATTGATAGTTAGGTAGTTGGCGTAAATGAATGGAGTAGGAGTCCAAGGAGATCAGTTGAAGCAATGAAAAGAATTAGAGAGATCAATATAAGGGATCAGGTTTGGCCTTTGATATTATGAATGATTATTATTTGCTTTAGTACAAGTTAGATTAGTCACTGTTGAATGGATTGGTGTTTCCTTGTATTTTGGGAATTGCTATCAGTTGGATGCAGCTTTTGGGTTTTATATTCTTTATTTCCTATGGATTTAACTGTGGTGTAAGTTGAGTGTAGTCAATTGACTTCCTTCTGGATACTTTCAGAGGGCCATACCTCTGTACAGAATCTTCCTTTGTAGCTAGATTCTTGCACTGGATTTCCTCAGCAATGCATACTGACAGAATATATTTGGTGTTGTGTAATTTGGGCTGCAACCCAGTAGATGACACTTAAAAGTACTGGCTGGCAGATAGGCTGTTACTTAGCTGGGTAGCTCTTTTGTATTTCAAAGTATTTCCAGCAGTGTTCTATGGTGTAGGGAGGGGAGACAGATAACGCCCTCACCAAATACACTCCCAGGCCTTAGGGTAGCCCCCTGTGATCACTGACACTGTGCCTGCATTTCCATTGTTAAGTGTTCTAGGCCATGGGTTTTGCTTGGACAAAGGTCATGGCTGACAGACAGTACACACCCTTCCTGGACTAGCCTTGCAGAAGAGAGCACAAATCACTCCCATGCCAACCAATGAACCTGATGGTCTCATCCTTCTCAGTGTTTTAAGGGTTGGAGCTTCTCCCCTACTTAAGCATGGGCCAGGGGTCTCAGCTGGGCACTCCCAGGCTGTGCACTGCAACTGTGGGGCACAGGAACCTGGCCTGTGGCTCCAGCCTATGGTCTTTTGGGGTCAGGCACTGGCTGTGCTGGGGGATCCAAAATGCTCCCAGGCCACCAGGGTAGCACTCAGGCTGGGCAGCAGAGGTTGTACTATGCATATGCTCCTGTAGTAGCAGCCAGGCAGGGACCTTGCGGGGAGATGGCAGGTAAGGGAGCCTGCAGAACAGATGGACTTCAATCCCATGAGAAAAATGGCCCTGCTCTCTGTTAGCCCAGTGGTCAGCTGGGATTAGAGCTACTCAGAGGAAGATGGGGAACCTTGGGGATTGATACCTATGGCCATGTTCCACTGCAGCTGCCCCACACGCAAAATCCCCTGGGTTTCACACAGGGTGGAGCTCTGTCTTTCCCTAATCTCCAGACAGATTCCCCTGCCAATTCAAATGCCTATGAGGGTCATTGGATCTCTTATAGCTAGAATCCCAGAGGTCCACAGTGAGAGTGGGCTGTCCTGCCATCACTTCACACGCCCCTTCCCTAGAAGCAGTACAGGACCAGGAACTAGCTCTGGCACTCAGCAACCCCATGCAGGGTTCCAGGCTTCCTCTTTCTTCAGCTTTGGCATCTGCGTCACCTCTTATCAACTCATGGTGTTTTCTATCTGAAGATCTGTTTGAAATATGTTGGTTTCTTTGACATTTTTGTGTCTCTCAGTGGTGTTGCTTCCTTGGTGCTTCTCTTTTTTTTTTTTTTTTTTTTTTTTGAGACGGAATCTCGCTCTGTCGCCCAGGCTGGAGTGCAGTGGCCGGATCTCAGCTCACTGCAAGCTCCGCCTCCCAGGTTTACGCCATTCTCCTGCCTCAGCCTCCCGAGTAGCTGGGACTACAGACGCCCACCACTTCGCCCTGCTAGTTTTTTGTATTTTTTTTTTTTTTAGTAGAGACGGGGTTTCACCATATTAGCCAGGATGGTCTCGATCTCCTGACCTCGTGATCCGCCCGTCTCAGCCTCCCAAAGTGCTGGGATTACAGTCCTGGGTGCTTCTAGTAAGCCATCTTGTCTCCCTCTTGAGAAGTTTCTTTTAAAATGGTAACACAGACATAATCAGTTTCCTGCTCTGTGAATGAGAATATCCAGTGAACATTTTATCATAAACAGTAAGAGTCAATGCCCAAAACACATCTGTCTCTTAAGAGAAAAGTCATAGACAAATCACTGGACAAATATGAAATTTTAAAGGTAATAATTTTACAATATAATTTTTGTGCCTTTATCCTTTAGTCCAAAATCCAAACTGGTTTTTGTTTTCAGTTCATTATTTCCAATCAACTTAAAGGCAAATATCTCAGCATCAACTTTGGAATTAAACAGAGCCTTTCTTCAAATGATGTTCTGGGTGTATGGTTTTTGAATTCTAATCTATGCCCCCACTTCTCTTGTACTTGCATGAATCCTTTCCCCAAGAAAATCAACAGATAATAAAAGTGTATGACCACAGTCCTGAAGAACCTAGTCTTTGAAACAGTTTACACTTGTTTCATCTGTTAGAGGAGAGTGATTATTAATATTTTATGTCAACTTGACTGGCCTAAAGGATGCCCAGATAGCTGATAAAACATTATTTCTCAGTATGTTTGCAAGAATGTTTCCAAAACAATTAGCATTTGAATTAGTAGACTGAATGTAGAAGATACTCTGTCACCAAAGTGAATGGGCATCATCCAATCCATTGAGGGCCTGAAAAAGCCAGAAAGATATAAGAAGGGTAGTTTTTCTTCCTGAACTAGGACAGATATCTTCTTCAGCCCTTGGATATCAGAGCTTCTGGTTCTCAGGCCTTTTGAGATTAGAATGCTATGGTTTGTGTTCTCCCAAAATTCATATGTTGAAATCCTAACCCCCAAGATAATGGTATTAGGAGGAGGGGGCCTTTGAGAAGTGATTAAGTCATAAAGATGGAACCCTCATAAGCACAATTAGTGCCCTTATAAAACATGCCTGAGAGATCTATCTCAAACTTCCACTGCATGAGGATATACTAAAATATCCTGTCTGTAAACTATAGAGCTGTCTTCATGAGATACCAAATCTGCCAGCACCTTGATCTTAGACTTCCTAGCCTCCATAATGAGTATTACCGCCTGAGCTCCTCCTCTTGTTAGATCAGCAGTGGCATTAGATTCTCATAGGAGTAAGAGCCCTGTTGAGAACTGTGCATGCAAGGGATCTAGGTTGCATACTCCTTATGATAATTTAATGCCTGATGATCTGAAGTGGAAGAGTTTCATCCCAAAACCACCCCCCAGTGATCCCCACCCTCCTTGCATGGGAAAATTGTCTTCCAGTAAACCAGTCCCTGGTGCCAAAAAGGTTAGGGACTGCTGGTTTAAAAGCTACCCAATTTATAGAATTCTGTTAGAGCAGCCTGAACAGACTAAGGCAAGGTGTAAAAAGGTGGAGGCTGGGAGCCCTGGCACCTGCCCAGTGCCATGTGTTGAGGTCAAAGCTCCAGGATGAGCCCTTCCTTCCAAAGCTCTTTGTCTTCCCTGGATTATGGGCCATAGTTAATAGTATCTCTTATCCTTATATCACACATGGCTAGAAGCAAGGACTTTACAGCAATTACTGTTTTGCATAAAGACATAGTCCAGAAAAATTAGAGTGTCCTGAACAAAAATTAGTAGATTCCCACCAAAAGAGAAACAGGCCAGTGGCTCACTGCTAGGCCCAGCTTCCCAGGCCTACTCTTGGTGTTCTTTCGACAGTTCATCCCACTCACCAGAGCTTCTAAAGGGTAAGAAAAGGACATATACTTACTGCCCGTTGACCTCAAATTATCACAGTTAGACTGAACACATTTTTTAAAAATAGCATCCAGTTTAATGTAATCCAGTGTGAAGTGGGAGAAAGAACATGGACTTCAGAGTCACATGGACCTAGTTCCAAATCCTAGCTCTGCTACTTTCTATTGCCTTTAATTTTAGGTACACCATTGAGCTTCATAAGTCTGTTTTCAACATATAAAATTGGATCGAAAGGAAAAAAATATATATATAGATTTTCTAAGATATGTTATAGGCACACACTCAATGTTAGCAGCCTAAACCCATAACCAAGCTCTCTTATACTCCTAGCACAACTCTGTGTCTATCTGTATACATGAGTGTTTTCATACACACCCAAACATATCAACCACATGTGATATCAACCACTTGATCTTAAGCCCTACAGATCCCGAATCATCAATGTATCTTCATCATAAGCACAAGCCCACAGATGTGGAGCAGTAAAGTTCATATTCTCTTCATATAGTACAAACATACTTCATTAATATAGCAGGCCCATAAAGATAATGGCAATTGGGCAATATATGCTTTACTTGTAGGCCATTGAAAGATCTCTTAAAATGAATAGTATTTTCTACCAAACACCAAAGACAGAAACAAAACTCATCAGGCTGAGTTGAGCCCATACCTTGAATTGCTCCTCTGTGTTCTTCCTTATCAGTGGAGATCCTGGTAAGTTGAGAGATTACGGTCAGGAGGTATTTCATGTGGGAAACCCCTAGGCTACTGGGTCACAGCAGTAACTCAGCGATCTCAGCTACTGGAGAGCCTAGTGGCAATGGCAAGACTGATGCTACCCACCTGGGGCCACTGAGTTGGTGGCCTAATATTATTCATATATGTGAATGGTGCCCTGGCCCAGCTCTTTGAATATGAACCATTGTGGGGTGTGTTTGTGTATTTGCAGGTTGACTGTTCTTGTGGAGTTAGGTTGCTTGACTGCCAGTAGCATCATTGATATCTCTCTGAAACATTCAAATCATATTATCAAATAATCATATTGCTCTTACAGGTTAAAATGGAGGCAATACAGTTCCAGACACAGATCAATATAATTTTACAAAATTTGTGCTGGGGTGCAAAGGATGACAGAGATTGCTACATGAAATCTGAACAGGTTGTGTTTACTATTAGTGCATGCCATATTGCTCTTGTATATCACTCGGAAGCAAGTGTGGCCAGCAGGTAATCCTTCACATTCTCATGAAGCAAGCCAGCCAGTGGAGATGTTCAGGCACCTCACACCCTAGAAGCTTGTGTTAGAGTCAGCTCTGCCCTTGTACCAGATGTGTCTTTTTGGTCTGAGATGGCACCACTGAAGGCACTGATTCCTGTCCTGGTGTCTTCCTTTCAAGCCTGTAATTGGTCAGGTTATACCCTGATGAGGTGCTGTATCTGACAGCCCTTTTCTACCTTCAATCTGACCCTATACCAGAATTCTGCCTCACATTTCTCTGTAACAGACAATGACTGTGGTTGTTTGGCTCTGGCCTGATGGTAAGATTCCTCCTAGGAATATGATGCAAACAAACATTTCTTAATATGTGATCCATGGAGTATTTTTGTGTGTGTGTGTGTGTGTGTGTGTGTGTGTGTGTGTGTGTGTGTGTGTAAATCACCAAGTTGGAGATGCTGGCCAGAACTAAAATGTGAAATCAGTCTGCCTTGCCAAAGTTGTCAAGTTTCCCCACAATACTCAATAGCCCTTCCTTAAAAAGCAAGTACCTCAGCAGCTTGGAGAGGGAGAGAGAGAGGTGGGGAAAAAAACGAAAGGCAGGGAGAGAAAAGGAGGGAGATGAGAAGTTCCATGAGGTTTCTCCAAAAGCAAATGTTGTTTAAAGTCTGTGTTGCTTAACTAAAAAGTCCTAATGGAAGCAAAAAAAAGTATTTTTACTTAAGCTTCTATTTAATTTTACCTCTATTTGCTTTCTATTCATTCTAACAGTATGTTGTTACTTTCAAGAAAGTTACTTTGAAGACTTCTCATTTCTGTTTGTAAAAATCCATTTCTGGGTATAAGTTAAACACAGAAATCCTGACCTAAGCTTGGGCACCAAGTGTGGATAGGGATCCCAGCATGGGCTCCTTTACGAGGTCTAGGAGGGCCATTTTTACAACCATCTATGTCATATTAATGCCTCTGTCTTACAAAAGTCCCATGAGAAGAGAAACAGCTGAGAAAGGAATAAAATTTGGTGGATGTTGACTTAATGGGCAGCCAGGGAATTTGGTGCTCCATCCATCTTCGCCAGATTTAGGACAATGCTGTAACAAAAAAAATGGCTAGGAGCAGACAGCAGAGCTCATTGTGCCTTCTCAGACAGACATCACTAAATCTGCAAGCAACAAATGTGAGAGCAGTCTCTTATACCTACATGGAAATCTACAGTGCACAAAAAGCATCATATATAAACACATACATATAAAAATATATATACAATGAACACACATGTGTGTTATGTAAACATATATATTACATAAACATTACATACAAACACATAAATGTTTATTATATAGATTTACACTTTATGTTTATATAGACCTCTGTGTGTGTCCTCTTCATTTAATCTTCACAAAAACAATAAAACTCTGGAAAGTAGTGATTCTTATTCCTCATAAGAAAGGAAGGTATCAAAGAAGTAAAGTGATTTCTCCAATGCCAGGGAGATAGTAAGCGGAAGGGCTGGGACAAGAACTTGTCTTCTCTGATGTCAAGCCTGATGGACTTTGCATTGTAAAAGGAAACCTGGGGCATTTAAAGAGGTTCAGCGATTTATCCAGGGATACATGGCTAGTTGAGAGCCAAACTCATACAAAACAGATTACTCGGAGGTGATAAAACTATTTTAGGGGGAAAGAATGTAATGATTGGTATGGTTTGGTTGATATTCCCCCACTCCATGCCACAGACATCCTTTTGAAAACAGAAAGGAACGCAAGCCTTAGAAGCCATTGGCAGAGGGAAAAGAAGAGAAAGTACCATTGCTCACTCATCTCCCCCGAATACAGCCCTAGGAAAGTTTCTCTTAGTATTTATCCTTTTTTTTTTTTTTTTTTTTTTTTTTTTTTTTGAGACAGAGTCTCACTCTGTTGTCCAGGCTGGAGTGCAGTGGCTCAATCTTGGCTCACTGCAACCTCCGCCTCTCAGGTTCAAGCAATTCTCGTGCCTCAGCCTCCCAAGTAGCTAGCACTACAGGTGTATGCCACCACATATGGCTAATTTTTGTATTTTTAGTAGAGATGGGGTTTCACCATGTGGTCAGGTTGTTTTCGAACTGCTGACCTCAGGTGATCCACCCAGCTCAGCCTCCCAAAGTACTGGAATTACAGCCATGAGCCACTGCACCCAACCCCTCCTGGTACTTTTAACATTTCAAAGATGAGGGGATGAGGGTGAATAAATACAGGACCAAAGGTATGAGATGAAATTGAGCTTCCCCCATGAGAATCTCAAAGCTTTTCCTTCCTCACTAGTATATAAAAAGGGTAGGAGGCATCAGCTACTGCAGAGGCAGGGAGTACGATAGTTGCCTCGGCCTAAACCCACGCTGGCAGTCATAGCAGTTATAACATGCACACATACACAATTGAACTAGTCGCTGATGGCTAGAAAGATGAATTGTGTGTGTGTGTGTGTGTGTGTGTGTAAGGAGAGGTGAGCATGGAAGGCTTTCATTTAATCTATGGACCTTAATAGATAGCCACATTCATAACTAATGTGCTATTTCTAGGATTGGACAAATTTAATTTTGCAGTTGCCAAGTTTCTTCCATTTTTAGGAAAAGTTCTTGCAGCCCTATTTGGAGTTTCCAAATTTAAAGCCGAATCCAAGTTTTTACCCTATCTTTGCTATAAAGGGAGCATTAATCGTTCTGACAGCCTAGGAGAAAATGTATAAGCAGAAGACATCTATTTCCCTACTTTAATGGGAACAAAGGTACCCACTGAAACTACTTGAGAGGCCATCTGAATATCACTGAATCTTGGTCATCAGGTGAGATGAGCGTACAGAAGTGTTTCAGAGTCCTGTATCTTGAAGTTGGAAAACTTTCATTAGACAAAATTGCTAGTGGTAAAAAGTGCCATGAAGAACTTCCGTTTCTTGGATTTTCAGTTTCTTCGCTTGTATAAGCGAAATGATCATATCTTCCTAATAGGATTGTTGAGAGGACTAATTAAAATTATTTACGGTAAAAGCATTTTGCAGAGGCCCTTAAACATTATTTGTCCAATAAGCTTAACTATTGTCATTGTTATTAATATCATTATTATGTGGCTCTTGTGAAGAAAAGATTGTAAAAGTTTAAATTCACATGAAAAAAATGCCCTGTGAGTTTCCAACATGTAAAAAATAAAAGAAATTGCTTATATAGAGGATATGTGAGGGAATGATTATAAACTGATTGTAGTAAACTCAAAATACATGTTTTCTGTAATTCAACTCCCCTCACAGCAAAGAAGTTCATGTTTGCTCTAGACCAGTGAAAAGACTGGGGTTTGTTGTAGATGTTATGCTTGAAGGAAAAGGACCAAGCCCTCTGGAGAACACTTTTTGGGGTTCTCTCTGAGCAGAACAACTAAAAGGTCCTGCTCAGTGGCTTTGGGAAATGTGACTACTGAAGACATGGTTTGAGAGTCACTGTGAGGACTTACCAGGCTCAGAAGTGATATCCCAGCGGGCTCTGTTCTGAGTTATAGTCCTGTGAAAACACAGCTGGAATAAGGGAAGTGTGGGCCTAAGGCGACTTGCCCAAAGTCACAACTAATAGGTCATGCAATCAGGAAGGAGTGTCAGGCACTCCAATTTGAGAACCTACTGAACAAAATTGCCACTTGGGCTTTTGAGACACGCTTTATAGTTTTATCCTTTTTTTAAAAAAAAAAAAAACAAACAAACTAGAAAGCAGAGTTCTAATGTCATCTTAGAAAAGATTAGGGAAAACTAGTAATTGTCCTACTGCAAAGGTGGTGTGCCCTCATGATTCAGGAATTACTTTGTAGAATGATTTTGCAAATAAGTGCGTGTTGGGTGCCTCTCTCAGCAGGCTATGTGAGAATCCCATCAGAAAGGGGCAGAGGACATGGTGCCATTCTGAAGCTTGGTCTGTCTAGTTCAAAGAGTTTCCCAAGAAAAGATGGCTCTATTAAGAGTTTCAAACTATAAACACAGGTTTGACCTAATCCCCAAATGTGAAGTTAGGTCACTCTGCCTAGCACTTTCAACAATAGTGGCAGGTCTGGCTGATAAAGAAATATTCTGTTGTTATTCATATTAATTTTATAAAATCATTTTGCCAAAGTGAAGGGAATTTTGTTCCTCAAAAAAAAAAAAATTATAGAAAACACACCATCTTGGTAGCTTACTTGTGGTGGGAAGTAATTCTAGAATCATTATGCCTTCCCTGCAAGTTCCATTCTCCCTCCCCACAGAGGCAAAATCATTGATTTTTTTTTTTTAGCACAAAGTAGCTATGGAAAAATTTTCAATGATTTCCTGTCTTATATTCTGATGCATCAGAGCAAAAGAATGTACAAAATTGTATTGATTAAGATCAAGCATGAAGTATGCAGCAAAACTTTATCACCATTTTCAAAACTGACAAAATCAAAGCAGCTTGGTAAGTGAACTTAATTGAGTTCAGAAAACCTCAAGACATTTCCCCTCCTTAAAGTAACTGGAATTTTTATTCTTCGCCTTTCATGCCAAGGAGGGTACATGTCTGACAAGGATAAAATCGGTCATCTTGTACATTCTCCCTTTGGAGAGCAGAAAGAAAACAGAAGTGTCAGAGCACAGCATGGTGGGAGCTGGGTGATTGTAACAACCCTTTGCATCCCCGTGCCGCACCTGTGAACCAGGCTACAGTCTAGGATTTCTCAAAATTATGGAGCATCAGGCAATGTGGATTGGACACACCTCTTTCCAGAGCCTGTGTAGGTATGCCATACCAACATTTGGTGCATTTCTATGGCAAGGACAGCATCACCTCCAGGGAGTTACAATCCAGGGTGTGGCCTTTCCACACCACATATGTGAGTGCAAACTGCCCACTATTGGGAAACTCTTGAGGGTCTCCCAATTCTGGCCTCTTATCTCTGACACCTCCTAAGCTAAAGGATACCCTTGAGTACATTTCTCTTCTTTCTGCCATATGCCAACTAGTTGTAGCTGCTGTTGTTCCTTTTTTTTTTTTTTTTTTTTTTCTGGCAACTCTGTACTCTGCACCCATAAAAAGAACTTCATCTTCACCCACTGAAATTTTATCTCCTCAAAAACAGAGCAATTTCTCTTTATAAATATTAGTGCTGCTTCCTGAAATATGATTACACTGGAAGAAGGAATCTCACATCACAACCCAAAGACCCTTGGGTTCTTCTGGACTCTCAAGAACATTTTTATGAACTAATGGGTTTCAGTTTGTATAACAGTATTTCATTCAGCACTTAAATTCACCTATTGCCTTCACAGCCTGCATCGCTTTACAGTCTAATGTCACACTTTCATACTCTCATAGCCCTTTTTCTCCAATCACTCAATTATTTATTTAACCCTGATACAATCCTCAGGAGTCAAGCTAGCATTGTCCTCATTTTCAAGGCAGAAAAATGGAGCAGTGAGTGTGTACATGGATAAGAGTATTATGTGTATGACAGGAGAGGAGAATACACTGCTCCTTTTCACAGAATCAATCCACAATATGGCACTAGAATACATACCCTTTCTGAGTTAGTCATTTACTGTGTCTCTCTGATGATAAATATATAGATTCACTGACCAATTAGCTGAGAAGTTATGAAAAAAAAGAGGTTTAAAAAAATTATCACATCTGGCCACAAACCTTAGAAACCAGAAATACACACAGTTCTACAAAGAATTTCTCTGTAGATAACTTTTTTCTTCTAAACTTTTTCTATTCTCATTTTTTTAAAGAACATTGAAGAGTAAAGGGCAAATTGACAATAAATCATTGTAGGATTATATTGTTCCATCATTAATTCTCCTGTAGGTTAAGCTTAGTGGTATTTTTTTTTCCTTGTATATGTTCGTTTTTGCTTTGAAATGATGAAACTTATTTTGCTTTGAAATTGCAGAAAGCAGAATGGAGTAGACAGTATCTTACATTTCAAAAAGTTACTTGGATTAGTAATCCAGTTAGACACCTTCCTCACCCTTCCTCTCATCCTCAAATCCAGACAAATTCTATCGTAGAAGATAATTGTATTCCCCTCCTACAATCACTTTGACTTATAAACTTGATTTGTTTTTAATGTCTTTTAAATATCTTAAATAATAGTTATCATACATGACATATAATTCAGTATAAGTTTTAATGTTACCTTTTCTTTGACTTTCGCTCTCATGGTGGGCAGACATCAGTGGCTAATTGTGTAGGATCAGTTGGGTTACGTACAATATATCACAGAAGCAGCAAGGCTGTTCCCAAGGAACTGAAATGACACCGGATGACAAAAATCTTCCAAACAATTCAAAGAAGGAATTTCTTTTTCAAATGTTACATCAAAAATTGATTAATTGGATTAGCAGGAAAAAAGTACTCTTACAGGAAATCTTATTTCTATTTCATAAAGAGGGTCGCCTCTATTTTCATTATTCCATATCTCTGTCACCTCTATTTTCATTAGGAAGAGCAGAATCACAGGGAGAGACATGTTATAGAAGGGATTGTTTGAGAAGGAAGTAGGTGCTAGAAGATGGCTGGACCTAAGGGCAAAGCTGCAGTTCATAAATGACAGTGCTTACTTTTAATGAGGGAAGAGAGATGGGATGAGAGAGGAGCAAATGGAAAGTTATAAAGTGCTGGCAATGCTCTAATCCTTGAGATCGGTGGTAGGTTCATGGACAAAAATATATATCATTGATTTGTTACATATATTTTTGTATTATCAAACATGAAATTTTGAATTACATCAGCAGCATCACAACTCACAGAAATTAGAGCTTAGTCTTCTATGAAAGTTTTCTACCATTTTTTATTTATTTAGGTATGTATTTATTTACTGATACGAGTCTTGCTCTGTCACCCAGGCTGGAGTGCAGTGGTGAGATCTCGGCTCACTGCAACCTCCACCTCCCGGGTTCCAGCGATTCTCTTGCCTCAGCCAACCAGGTAGCTGGGATTACAGGCGTTAGCCACCATGCCTGGCCCACTTTTTTTTTTTCAGCTAGGATTATGCAGTGGGAAATTCTAGGGAGCAAATAATCTAGGACAAGGTTAAAACTCCCTAGTCTCACTCTGATTTACTAACAAAAAGCATCTTTCTGGCTGGGCGCTGTTGCTCACACTTATAATCTCAGCACTTTTGGGAGACCAGGGCAGGCGGATCACCTGAGGCCAGGAGTTCAAGACCAGCCTGGCCAACATGGTGAAATACCATCTCTACAAAAACACAAAAATTAGCCAGGCATGATGGTGGGTGCCTGTAATCCCATCTACTTGGGAGGCTGTGGTGGAAGAATTGCTGGAACCCGGGAAGCGGAGGTTGCACTGAGCCTATATCATGCCATTGCATTCCAGTCTGGGCTAGAGAGTAAGACTCTGTCTCAAAACAAAACAAAATTAAAAAGCATGTTTCCAAACCAGTAGGGTAGACATTTCATCTGCTTCACCAAGGCCCTCTTGTGCAGACTCTTACCCCTTCCATTCTGTTATTACTTCTACTAGCCTGCTACAACATTGACAATTTTATACATTAGAAATTGTTTTTTGGAATTAGGAAACTTTTTCCCCTCTGTTGCATATGAGAGCTTCTCACCTGTTGCATGAAAGTGTGTTGAAAACCATAGTTCTTAACACTTCCACCTGAATTCATCTAGCACAGGCTTTCTAGGCAACTATCTGAAGACAAGAGTTCTTGGGAATGAAACTTGAGACTGGTAAGCTGTTTGATCCCCCTGCAGGCAAGAGGGGAATGGAAAGTTTATAAATAAAGCCCAAACTGAGGCACTATCCTGAAAGACAATCTTAAATTATGGAATGTAACAGAATTATTTAACTGTCAAGCCACTAAGAATTTTAGGATTTTAGGGGAGTTAGATATTCCCAAATGATGAAAACCCTAAAATTGATCCACAGGACAGCTGGCGATTCCTGGGCTCAAAAACAAATGAATCCAGGCATTTTGAGAGGACCATGAAGATACTAGAAGCGGTCTTTTCTAGAGCAAAGTCTTTGGAGCTGACTCACCATGCTAGAGACCATCATTGCACTGCCCAATACTTCTTCCTGGGCTAGGTGAGTCTTGGGAATAAAAGCTAGATTTAGGTACCCAAAAGTCAGGGTTGCGAATGTGACTGACCAAGGGTTAATTGTCAACTTCAAAGACAGAGCAAGAGAGATCTGTGTCACTATCCTAAACAGAGATCACTTTAGTGAGACCATCTGTATCAGTCAGGATCCCAGAAAGAAACAAATCCAATTCAGATGGCACAAGAAACCGTAAAAAAAAAAAAAAAGTTCTTAGAAATACAGGCACCATTAAAAAACAGAGTGTTGAGATAACCAGAGACTGCCAAAGCAAGAACAAGAAGCATAAATAGTGCTATGGAGGCTTATTGGAACTGGAATCTCCCTGATAGGAGCAGTAATAATGAAGGGATATAGCCACTGCTAGAAATTCAGCCCAAAGCAAGCACCCAACTTCAACCTCCCTCTCCTCTTGCCTGTCCACTTCCAACAGGGGCTTCCCTTTGTCTGAATTCAACCAACCAAAACCAAGGGAGGCTTGATGATGCAGACTTGGAAGATTGGCCTCCTGGGGCCCAGAAGAGGGTGAATTAGGATACAGAATAGAACTTGGGTATGGGGGACAAGAGGTCAAATGGAGTACAACGAGCACATCATCTAAAATATCAAATAATCAGGGATGAAAAATATTAAGTGGTCAGGGATGAATGGATAACAACAGATGACTCCAAAGCATTGGGTCAACAAATGATTAAATACAGGAGGGCTGGGTCTAGAGAGAGACCACAAGAAACCATGCATGTCAGTGAGAAGGAAGAGGCTGGGGACGGTGGGCATTTGACTACTGACCAAACTACATAATATCAACCATAATATCAACATGCATATAGAGTCTTCACTCCAGCCTCACTGACTCTCCTCAAATTTCCTTCTCAAAATTCTTAAAGGGGGCCTATATACATGCTTTTCCCTCTTTGTGAATAACCCAACCCTCTCATTCTTCTTTCATACTCAGTTAAATCCCTCAAGGAAACACTGACCTCCCCATCAAGGTCACCTTCATGTTGTCACATGCTATTATAGAACCATATACTCTGCCTTCACAGCACTTTTCACATTCACAATTTTTATATTTAGTTGTGGGTTGTGTGATTTCTCAATTAATGTTTGTTTTATTCCTGTGCGATGAACCAGATGATAATAGAAATTCTGTTTTTCTTATCATTGCATCCCCAGTGGGTAATATATAGAAGGAATTCAATAGGTATTTTATAAGCAAATAATTTTTATTAGAAAATAAATGTCCTTAACTCATAGCAGTTGGATGGCTTAGAAAAGGGCTGGCATTATAAATTAAGAAATAATATCTAGCCTTTCTATATTGTGCAGCAAGAAAATGTGACATTCCAGGTGTACAGTGTTAAAGAGAGTTTGCACTGGACACTTGCTAAAAATAGCAAGACATATTTTATTAGAGCTATGTCAGTAAGGGAGAGAGACTACAGTATAGAACTGAGCTCAACTCCAAGTTAAATGGGAAAGGAAGACTTTATTTAAGACTGTTGCAATAGGGGAGAGAGAATGAAATTAGTACCATTTCAAAAAAGGGCTCAGTTTTTAAGCACTGGGGTGAACTAGTGGAAAATTACCAGAGAAGCTAGGAAGGAGTTTGTTCAATGTCATTAAGTCATCACTGTTTGCTAACTAGAGCTTAATGAAGTTAGGCTTCTACCATCCCAGACATTGAGAGATACAAGGGCTATCTTTCTTGATGATGACATTTCACACGGATGGCTCCAAGTCCTTGAGAAAGACATTTCTGGGATGAAGATTTACATCTCAAAGGGGCAGAGAACGGATTTTAAAATTCAAGTTTTCTAAAGTAAATGATCTAAGAAAAGGGAGGTCAGGAGCCTATGGTTAAGGAAGAAATCTGTCTAAAGTTTAGTCAAGCTGAAAGGAACATTAATACTACTATGTTTAACCATGTTTTATCACTTTTACAGATTTTAAGCAGTATAACCTTAAAGCAGAAAAATTCTCAGAACCAGTGCATTTTCTAATTCAGCATGAGAAGCACCTGGTACGAGTGAGTTGGAGCAAAAGATGATATGATGATAGCAAAAAGCCTCTTAAAGAAAGAAAATAATCTGCCTCTGTGGTTTCCAATTACATCCTCTCAGCTATTGCACTGAAAATAGAATCATCCTTGGTAATTATGGAAGAGGTATCTTGGAAGAAAGAGGTATTTACGCTAAATGCCAAGTCAGCAAGCAATGGCACAGGAAATTAATTCCACCCCCTTGTGCTGACTTCCACCGCGGAGTCTGACATGTTGACTACACACCTCCCCAGCCTGGGAATCCCGGTGACTGTTGGGGGTCAGCAGCAAGCTGACAATTCACTGCAGACCAAAAAAAAAAACCAAAGAAAACATCAAATCAGGTTATAAAACAAGGAAAGCTCTCAAGGAACTAAGTACAGCTAACAATGTAGGTCATTAGTTTCTCAGACTCTTGTACAATAACTGTTGCAGTTAGTTTTCTCTAAAATATAACCAATGTAATAAAAAGCACATTTGGAATTGGCATGGAGAAGCAAAATTGCTGCAGATATGTACATTGAGGCCATAGACTACATTGCCACTCCAGCTCAGCTTTATGTTGACTCAGATATGTGGACTTTAAGTGGAGATATATGCCTCAGAAGCACCATCGCCCCACCTCAGACAGGCGACCTTCATGCCCTCAGCTCCATCCCTTCTGCAGTTTCAGCTGTTTGCAGAATTCCTGCTTTCCACTTGGAGAAAGCAAGTCTGTTCATTAGTCTTGGTACTCTGAGCTTCTGTTTATTTAAGCTAATTGGCTTCCTGCTTCTGATGAGAAAAGGACGCAGGATCCAGGCTTGTTTCTCTATTCTTCCCTCTCCTTTTTAAGGAAAATGGACATCTGATTTCTGTTCTTTTCTCCCTTTATTTTTCCCAGAGCTGTAGAGACTGACATGCTGATGATTCAGCAATTGCGCTGTTCGGAAAATTTTAATGAAGGGGGAGGGAGACAATATTATTTATTAAGGGGACTTTATCTTCAGTAAAATTGAGAGTTTGTGACGCAGAATTTTTTTCATTGCTTAAATGATCACCGGCCCCAAAGTGGAGGTGGCGTCTCCTGAACTTCTGTCTCCCTCACCTCCCTTTGTGGCTTTGCTTTCCACCGTTTCTTCCTACAATAGGCAGTGTGTTTTCCCAGTCTCTGTCTGCCCTCCATTCCTCCAGCTCTGGATGAAGCCCATTAACTCCTTTGGCTCTTAGGTCATTCAGCAAGTTAATGATTGAGCTGCAGGGAACCCTGGTTGCCTCATACTTCACCTCCACCGACACAGTGGGCATGCGTGGGGCATGCCTTAGCACACAATTCATCCTGCAATTTCAAAATAGACAGTTCATCTTTATGCTTTAGAATTTCCAAAGATTTTAAAGAGATTGCATCAGCATCTACTAAAATCTCTTTTGTTTCACTGACAGTTTTAAAACATCATCTTCTCTGACTTCAAAATTACAGATGTCATTTTTAATGATCAATGTTATTTGTCATTCCAGAGGATAGTCTCTGCTGAGAATTACAAAGATGCCTTTATGAGGCAGGGCCAGGAGCCCAGAGTAAATCAGTGGATGGTTTTATGGCGACCCAAGGGACATAGCTGAAGTAATCGCGTGGAAAGTAACAACAGACTCTAAATAACACTCCCTTCCACATTGCCTCTGACCTATAGCTCATTTGTTCGAGTTGCCTCTAACTGAATATGCCTTCAGTCTAGAGCATGTGAGAACACTCAGTGACTCATTATCTGATGGGCAATAGCCTTCAGCCTCTGCTACATCACTAGTCAGCTGTGTGACTTACTCCATGTCAATTAACCTCTCTGAGCCTCCATTTCCACAACTATAAAGAGATCTTTGACACAAACTCTGAGTCACAGTTCACCCTTCCCACCCACTGTGTTATGTCATCTATGCCCTTGTGAATATGAGTCCCAGTGCAGGTATTATATGGGGGCTTATATTACTACCATAGCAAATTGCCACAAACTTGGTGGTTTGAAACACCACCACTTATTATCTCATAATTTCTACAGGTCAGAAGTGTAAGTACAGTGTGGTTTGGTTCTCAGCTTAGCATCTCACAGGCCTAAAATCAAGGTGTCAGACAAGCGAGGCTCTTATCTAGAGTCTTTGGGGGAATAACCCACTTCCAGGCTCATTTAGATTATTGGCCAAATTCTGTTCCTTGGAGTTGTAAAGTTGAGGTCTCCAGTTCCTTTCTTGCTGTCACTTACACCCTGAGGAATGAAAACATTCTTAGCTTGCATTTCTTAGCACATGGTCCCCTCCACCTACAAAGCTACAAATGGTACATCAAATCTCCTTTGTGCTTCAAATCTCTGACTTCCTCTTCTACTGCTAGCCAAATAAAATATTCTGCTTTATAAGGGTTTATGTGATTAGACTATGCCCAAACAATAATCCAGGATAATCTCCCTATTTTAACATCAAACAATTAGCAGCATTAATTACATATCCCAAATCCTCTTCTTCTGGTAACATCATATTTTCACGGGTGTGATATCATATTCACAGTCTTAGGAATTAAGGTATAAAATCTTGAGGGAGGAAGTGCATTTTAAAAATCCTGCCTAAGACAAGTATCTGGACCCAAACACTGAGAAGAATTTTGACCTCTATACACTATTATGTTAGTGTATAGTATATAGAGTCTATAACATAAAACTAACATAATAGTGTATAGAGGCCAAACTTCTTCTCCCGTACTCCCTAAATGGATTTGGGTCCTCGTGTAAATAAGACTGGAATTTACTGTGTGACTCTGGACCACAATTATATAAGAATAAAAGATGTTTAGGCTAATATTGAGGCAGCATTGACTGCCTGTAAATTTTTTAAAAACTCTTTAAAAATAGAGAGAATATTGGACACTTTGAGACCTATACACATGCCTGCCAAGGTGATAGACTGGGACACCCAAGAGAGCAGATGCCCCTGAAGAAGACTGAATCGCCACCGACTCTGTAACTCCACGAGACAGATCCAGAGACATCATTAAAACCACTCCAACAAGACACTCTGTGAGGCAGGAAAAAATGCAGAAGAAAGGCTGTGGGATTACATTTTCAAGACTGCAACTTTAGGGGAATTTAAAGAAGCCAGTCAATCTGATAAATAAGGGGAATAGTGACATTTCTGGAATATGGTAAATAGTATAGTCCCAGCACATCCCTGAAGCATTGACAGACAGTACATAAGCTACACAAGAAAGATACTGAAGATGGAGCAGACTCAAACACAATCTGCCTATAGAAAAATAGGAGGTAATTCAGTTTCAGAAAATAATTATATGGATTTAAGAGATAAATAGTGAATAATGTATCTAATAAAATAACAGATAAAACACATGTGATGTTTATAAACATCAAGTCGATAAATGCCTTTTTAAGATTAAAAGCAGAGAAATTCAGACACGAAGCCTGATATCTTTTGCTATATATGTTTTGAAGCATCTATACAGCTAGAAATTACCACAAGAAAAAGTAAAATCTAACAATGACTTTGCAAAAAATAAAATATATGTATTTTTTGTAAGATAGATGACAAACAGTGACTCATAAGTCTCACATATAAAGCTCATCTAGACCAATTGTTAATATAACAATGGGAAATAATCAAAGGAATCAGACTAGCAAAAAGCAGAGAAAGAAATATGAATGACTGATAATCATATGCAAAAAACTATCCATGGGTAACCAAAGTAAAAATATATAAGCAATAAAATACCATTCACTGCCTGAAAATTTTGTGATGAAATATAATGTATATACAGCTACCAGTGTTAACAAAAGCATGAGGAAGCAAATGTTCTTAGGTGATGCTACAGAAAATGTGTGTTGACTCAACCATCTAATAAAACACTTTTGGAATACAATCTGAAATGTGTATATACCCTTTATTCCAAAACATTCATTTTTAGAAATATAGGAAAATAATCAACGATGTGCACAAATGTTTATCTGCAACAGTCTCCATTTAAGCATTAGTCATTAGAGTGAAAAAATTGGAAGAAACTAAATGTCTGGCAATAGGGAACTGGTTATATAAATTATGTGCTCATATAATATAGTCATGAAAAATCATGCTTTAGAAGAATACTAAATGGTGTGGAAATGGTCGGGTTCATTATGCATCACAGAAGGAAAATAAGCAGCATGCAGAAAAATGTATTCACATATGATATAGTTTTGCAAAGAAAAATACATTCATGTGTAATATTAGTGTTTCATATGGAAAACAGATTAGAAAAGTAACACAATGATAATTTTATTTTTATATTGGGGGTTGAGATTATGGAATATTTGGGGGCTTTGTGCAATCGCAAGTTTTCTACAATGACCATTAGTATCAAAATAAAAATTAATTTTTAAAAATAAATGCCAAGAATGGTGTAAACTTGGGAATCTCAGTATAATCAGAAATGAAGAAGATATAAATTCTAACTTGTGAAGGTTTGTTCCTGGGCATTTGCCCAAAGGCAATGGGTACATTTACAGTGTCCAAAAGGAAGTGGCAGTGACCTGCTAACTACTGGGCTGACTAGCCACATAGGAATTTTTTTACATGCCATTTTATGGAAATCCTACCTACTTAACTAGTTTTCCCTGTCCAACTTCTCTCTTCAGAAAATTGAGCCTCTTCTAAATCCTCTTCTCTGCTTGTAACTTACCAGAATAATTAAAGACAGTAATTTCAGGCACTCAGAAGGTAGAGATATCATGAATCCAAGTCATTCATACTTAGAAATTTGCATCATCTGAAAACAACGCGTCTGGTGCACAGCTGGAACGTGAGGTTGAGAATGTCTCATTCTATATAATTGCCTTTAGGATAAGGAGTTTTGACACCCACCTGGGCCACATTTTTTTCTGACTTTCAGCTAACATTGCCTGGAAACAATGTAATCAAACTGCAATTTTGACAGGTCTAGCTACCTTCTGAGAGTCAGTTTGAATAATATAGGCAAAAATCTCACTAAAAATGTTAATAATACTAATTTTAATTGTAATAATAACAATAACAATAATAATTAGCCTCTATTGAAAACCTGTATGTCCAGGAACTATGCTCAGCTCTTCACTGGTATAATTTAACTCTCCTGAAAGTTAAATTATAACTTACCCTCCCTATAGGTTAAATACTATTATTGTCTACACTGCAAAAATGCAGAAACTAAGTTCTAAAAAGTTCAAATCCAACCATTGCCAGTCCTCTTAAATGGGAATCTTATAGCTAAACATTAAGTGTCTTTGTTTTGTTTTATTCTGTTTTGAACGTTTTCTACCACCCAGTCCAAAAGCTAGGCTCCTGACATGTGCGTCCTTGCCTGTCTTTTGACACCACCATCCCCAATTCTAGCTTATGGGATTAAATGAAGTGACATCAGGCATTTACACCCAGTGGATCTGGCTTGTCCCCCATACATACTCAGCAGGGGTAGTCTCACATGACACCTTCTCAGAAACTCAGGCATCCCAACATGGGCTCACTCTAAAGTCTGCTCACATCTTTCTCCTCTTCCTGTCTCCCTGGATATTTGCTGCTGTCACGGCTACTGGAAGGTGGAGATTTGCCCCTGCAGCTGTCACTGCTGCCCAGGCCCTCTGTGGAATTACTGCTCTGCCCACAGGCTCTTGGTGCTCCCCAAGTTGGAAGACCCACCACGTGTCAAAACGTGCTGTCTTTATTTCAAGCCTCAAGGGGATTTGAATCACGCCATGTTCTGGACAAATGTGGAATTAAAAAGTTCTTTTGCTAGGGCTCAGACTAGACTTGAGGACTTCCTGGACTGGAAGGAGGCAGTAGTTCACACTCCCTTCCATTTTCCCAGGCACAACACTTTTGCTAGCCTGGCCCCTTGCTGGACACCTGCCAAGCAAATGAGCACCTGCTGAGTAGCCTGAGCCAGGCTAGAGCTCCAGTTCATTGTACACAGCCAGACTCACTAAGCCTCAGTTTGCGGCAACTAGGACTTTAGTCACCAAAAGTTAAAATACCTATCTCTTTAAAGCTAAAGGCACATCATTGTGTACATAAAAGATAGCTGAAGGAAAGAAACACAGTTCAAGTATTAAATTCTTGCTAGCAATGAAAAGCAAAGTCCATATGAGACCTAATTTACCCATCAATGCCACCTGATTCCATTGTGGATATTTTTCATTTTAGCAGATATATCACTTTTTATTCAATTTACCTTCAATGACATTTATTTTATATTCAAGGTATTAAGAAAAAAGTAAAAGGACTCTGTGGGAAACGTATTATCTAAATGTTATACATTCATTGATTTGACTCTTCTAAGCAGTAGGTGACATTGCTAATGGTACTATAATTGAATTTTAATTATTAAAATATTTTCCCTAATGCTTTGTCCACTTTTACAACTGAAGAGCAGATGCAATGTTTATGTTAAAGAACAATCTTATGCCTTTAATTCAGAATCCACTTAATTGGTGAGTTAAGGATTTCACATACTTCTAAGAGCATTTGGAATTTTAATAAACCAAAATCTTCTTGGAACCTACAGAATATTGAACAAGCTTGGGCGTAGGAAACTATAACACAGAGACCAAATTGGGCCCACTCCCTGTTCCTGTTTTTGTACAGCTCATGAGCTAAGGATAACTTTTACTTTTTTAAATAGTTGAAAAATGAATAAAAAGAATACTATCTAATGCATTAAAATTCACATAAAATTCAAATTTTAATGTCAATAAAGTTTTATTGGAATACAGAAAGTCTTATTTATTTACGTATTAACTATGGAAGCAGAAAGTTGAGAAGTGACAGAAACCATATGTAAACTATTTATTTATATAACAGCTATGAAAACAGCAAAGTTGAAAAGTGACAGAAACCATATAGCTCACAAAGCCTGAAATAATTATTATCTGGCTCTTTACAGGAAAGTTTGTCAGTCTGATTGATTTTAAAATTTGTAATTTCACATTTGTATTTTCGTTTCTTTGTAATTTGACACAAATCCTTTGTAGGGACATGGATGCAGCTGGAAATCATCATTCTCAGCAAACTATTGCAAGGACAAAAAACCAAACACTGCATGTTCTCACTCATAGGTGAGAATTGAACAAGGAGAACACTTCGACACAGGAAGGGGAACATCACACACCGGGGCCTGTTGTGGGGTGGAGGGAGTGGGGAGGGATAGCATTAGGAGATATATCTAATATAAATGACAAGTTAATGGGTGCAGCACAACAACATGGCACATGTATACATATGTAACAAACCTGCACGTTGTGTACATGTACCCTAGAACATAAAGTATAATAATAAAAAAAAGAAACACAAAATACAAACAGGTGGATAAATTACCTTTCAAAATACTTCTGAAAATGAAGTGAAAAAGAATCTCTCTCCCCCTCCATATATACATGTATATGTGTATGTGTGTGTGTATACTTATATATTTATATATATATATATAAAATAAAACTACATTCCCACAGATAACTATTAGGTTTTAAATTTTTAGAAAACTTTGGCACATAGAATCAAGGGAAAATAAAGAACAATATTAGAAAGAACATGAACTTTGGATTCTGATAAAAACTGGGAACAAGACTTAGCTTTTATACTTACTAGCTCTGCAACTTTAAACACACTGCCTAGCCTCTCTGAGTCTGATATCTCAACTGTGAAATGGAAATGGAAATACCCACCTCACTAAAGTCAGAGGAAGGATTAGAAATAACATAAATATCCATTCATCTGTTGATAGAAACTTAGATTGATTCCATACCTTGGCTATTATAGATACTAAATGCACAAAGAAAATATGGTATATACCCAGTGGAATACTATTCAGTCGTAAACAAGCATGAAATCCTGTCATTCACAACAATATTCATGAGCATGGAGAATATTAAGTAAAATGAGTCAGGCACAGAAAATAAACACCACATGTCCTTACTAATGTATAGGAACTAAAAATGTTGAACCCATAGAAATAAAGAGTAGAATTGTGGTTACTATAGTATGTAAAGGTCAGGGAGTAGTGAGAGGTTGGCTAATAAATACAGAATTACAGCTATATAGGAGGAATAAGTTCTAGTGTTTTATAGCATGGTAGGGTGATTATAGTCAACAACACTTACTATATATTTTCACATAGCCAAAAGAGAGCATTTTGAATGTAATTAACACAAAAAAAGATCAATATTTGAGGTAATAGACATGCTTATTACTTCAATTTAATCATTACACATTGTATACATGCATTGAAATATTGCTCTTTACCCTGTAAATATGTATAATTATTACATGTCAATTAAAAATAAAAGATAAATAAATGATATAAGTAAAGTACCCTGGTTCCATATTTGGAATCTATAAGTCTTTCAAATGAATACTACATACAATGCCATGGTTTTAGTCAACCCTTCCTAGCAACGTGTGTTCCTGAGAGAGGTCTTTAAAAGAAAGCTCAGATTAAAAGATTAAGCTTCTGAGTTGGCTACTTGCAAAAACTCAATTTTTTTTTTATCACCACCACCCACCTACATCTACAGGCATATATTTTTCTTGGGGCAATTATCTTAAAGAATATAGGAGACAGGCATGATGGCTCATACCTGTAATCCCATCACTTTGGGAGTCCAGAGCAGGAGGATCACTTGTGCCCAGGAGTTTGAGACCAGCCTGGGCAATATGGCAAGACCCCATCCCTACAAATACAAAAAAGTAGCCAGGTATGGTGGCATGTGCCTGTAGTCCCAGCTACTCAGGAGGCTGAGGTGAGAGGATTGCTTGTGCCCAGGAGGTTAAGGCTGAACCACTGCATTCCAGCCTGGGCGACAGAATGAGACCCTGTCTCAAAAATAAACAAAAATAAAAATAAAAAGTATACATAATAGAAGGAAAACATTCAAGGATCTGGGGAACTAAAGAAAAAAATCAAAGTAAAGAATGATGTAACCAATAAAAAGAAATTTTCCAGAGAGAGGCAGAGCAAGATGACCGAATGCAAGCCTCCAGTGATCATCCCCCAGGCAGGAACACCAAATTGAACAGCTATCCACACAAAAAGTCACCTACATGGGAACCAAAAATCAGGTGAGCAATCACAGTACCTGGTTTTAACATCATATTAAAGAAGGAGGCAAAGAACAGGGTAGGAGAAACAGCCTTGAATCGCCAGCACACCCCTCTCCCATCCCCTGGCAGTGGCTATGAGGCAAGGAGAGAGAATCTATGTGTTTGTGGGAGGGAGAGCACAGTGATTTTGGGTCTTTGTTTTGGAATTCTGGGCTGCCCTGTCACAGCAGAAAGCAACATGTGACAGAACTCAGCCAACGCCCACCAAGAAAGCATTTAGATCAGCCCTAGTCAGAGGTAAATCATCAATCCCAGCCATTAGAGTTCCTGCAAGGACTGCACCATTGGCTACAGTCCTAAATAAACGTGAAAGGTAGTTTCACGTAGTAGTCTAGACTACAAGAACTGCAATTCCTGTGCAAGTCCTGGTACTATGCTGAGCTCTGAGACAGTGGAAACGGGGTGCATGAGACCTAGTCCAGCCTGGGCAGCCAAGGGAGTGCTTATGTCACCCCCTCCCCCAACCCCAGGAAGCACAGCTTGCAGCTCCAAGAGAGACACCTTCCTTCTACTCGAGGAAAGAAGTGGGGGCCAAGACACAGATGAACATCCACAAGTATCAAGACCATTCAGGAAAACATGATCTCACCAAACAAACTAAATAAGACACCAATGACCAATGCTAGAGAGACAGAGATATGTGACCTTTCAGAGAGATAATTCAAAATAGCTGTTTTGAGGAAGTTCAAAGAAGGAAGTAAAGAAGGCTTTGTCTAGCCACTTGGATACCAGTTCAACCACAGGAGAACAGGGGACCAGGCAGGATCCTGAGGCCCCTATTCCAGGCTCCAGCTCCTGGATGACATTTACAGACATACCCTGGGCCAGAAGGTCACCCACTGCCTTGCGGGAAAGGGTGCAGTCCCGACAGGATTCATCACCTGCTTACTAAAGAATCCTTGGGCCCTGAATAATCAACAGTGGTAGCCAAGCACTACTTGCCACAGGCTTTGGGTGAGATTTAGAGCTGTGCCAGCTTCAGATGTGACCCAGCACATTCCCAGCTGTGTTGGCTATGAGGAGAGAATTCTTCTGCTTGAGGAAAAGAGAGGGAAAAGTAAAGGGGATTTTGTCTTGCAGCTTCAGTACCAGCTAGGTCACAGTGAAGCAGAGCAACAAGTAGGCTCCTGGGGTCCCTGATTCCAGGCCATGGCCCTTAGATAGCATTTCTGGGCCTTCCCTGAGCCAAAAGAGAGCCCACTGCCCTGTAGGGAGAGATCTATGCCTAAAAGTATTCCAGTTGACTGAAGAGCCTTTGTGCCTTGAGTGAACACTGGTGATAGTCAGGCAGTACTGGCCACAGGCCTGGGGCACCATGGAGAGAGACTCCACTGCTTGAGGAGAGGAGAAGAAAAAGTGAGACTTTGCCTTGCAGCATGGGTGCCAGTTCAGCCACAGTAGAACAGAGCAACAGGTAGATTCCTAAGGATCCTGACTCTAGGTCCTGGCTCCCAGATAATATCTATGGACCCACCTGGGCTGGAGGGAACATGTTATCCTGAAGGAAAAGACAGAAGCCTGGCTGAATTCACCACCTGCTGATCGTAGAGCCCTTGGGCCTTGAGTGAATATAGGTGCTAGCCAGACGGTGGTCATCACAGGCCTTAGGCAAGATCCAGTGCTATGCTGACTTCAGGTCTGCCAGCTAATCTAGAGAATTCTTCCACATCTTATCCAGGACCACCAAGGCAGTACTTTGATGCGTCTATAATAGCCACAGCATTACGAGGTTTGGAGTGCCCCCTAATGCATACACAGCTGCAGAGACCAAAAACTTAGATTACAACACCAAAGTCCCTTCAAACACTAGGAAAGCCTTCCCAAGAAGGATGAGTACAAACAAGCCCAGACAGTGAAGACTACAATAAATATTTAACTTTTCAATGCCAAGACACAGATGAACATCCACAAGTATCAAGACCATTCAGGAAAACATGACCTCATCAAACAAATGGAATAAGACACCAATTACCAATCTTAGAGAGACAGAGCTGTGTGACCTTTCAGATAGATAATTCAAAACAGCTGTTTTGAGGAAGTTCAGTGAAATCCAGGATAACACAGAGAAGGAATTCAGAATTCTATCAGATAAATTTAACACAGAGAGAAATAATTTAATAATTTAAAAGAATCAAGCAGAAATTCTGGAGTTAAGAAATACAATTAACATAGTGAAGTGATATGCTTTGGATTTGTGTCCTCACCCAAATCTCATGTTGAATAGTAATGTCCAATGTTAGAGGAGGGGACTGGAGGGAGGTGATTGGATCATGGGGGTGGATTTCCCTTTTGCTATTCTTGTGATAGTGAGTGAGTTCTCATGAGATCTCATTGTTTAAAAGTGTTTAGCACCTCCCCCTTCACCCTCTACCTCCTTCTTTAGCCAAACAAGCTGTGCCCACTTCCCCTTCACCTTCAGCCAGGACTGTAAGTTTCCTGAGGCCTCCCCAGTCGTGCATCATGTACAGCCTGTGGAACTTTCAGTCAATTAAACCTCTTTTCTTTAGAAATAACCCAGTCTCTGGTTGTTCTTTATAGCAATGCAAGAATGAACTAATACATGAAGAATGCATCAGAGTATCTTAATGCAGAATTGAGCAAGCAGAAGAAATATTTCGTGAGCTTGAAGACAGGCTATTTCAAAATATACAGTCAGGGGAGACAAAATAAAAAAGAATTTTTTAAAAATAAAGCACACCTACAAGATCTAGCAAATAGCTAGAAAAGGGCAAACCTAAGAGTTATTGGGCTTAAAGAGGATGTAGAGAGACATCAGAGTAAAAAGTTTATTTAAAAGGCTAATAACAGAGAACTTCCCAAACCTAGAGAAAGATTGCAATATACAAGTACAACAAGGTTATAAAACACCAAACAGATTGAACCCAAATAAGACTACCTCAAGACGTTTAACAATCAAACCCCCAACAGCAAGGATAAAGAAAGGATCCTAAAAGGAACAATAGAAAAGAAACAACATACAAAGGAGGTCCAATACATCTGGCAGCAGACTTTTTACTGTAAATTAGAGCGCTGATAGGAAAAATACTTTTATCCTAGAATAGTATATCCAGCAAAAATATCCTTCAAACATGCAGGAGAAATATTTCCCAAACAAACGAAAGCTGAGAATTTCTTCAGCACCAGGCCTGTTCTGGAAAAGGACACTAGTGAGCAATAAGAAATCCATCTGAAGGTACAAAATTCACAGGTAATAGTAAGTACACAGAAAAACACAGAATATTATAACACTATAATTTTGGTATGTAAACTACTCATATCTTCAGTAGAAAGACTAAAACATAGACCTGTCAAAAATAAGTGCAACAACCCTTCAAGATATAGTATGATATGGCATAATAAGTTAAAATTGAAACAATAAAATGTCAAAAAGTGAAGGCATGAAGTTAAAGTGTAGAGGTTTCGTTTGTTTTATCTTTGCTTGCTTGTTTGTCTATGCAATCAGTGTTAACTTGTTATTAGCTTAAAATAAAATATAAAATGTTACTTGCAACTGTCATGGTAACCTAAAATCAAAAGACACACAACAGATACACATACAAAAATAAAATTCAACAAATTAAAACACACCACCAGAGAAAATCATCCTCACTAAATGGAAGACAGGAAGGAAGAAAAGAAGGAGGAGAAGGCTACAAAACAACTGGAAAAAAATAACAATGTGGTAGAAGTTCTTACTTATTAATAATAACATTGAATGTAAATGGACTAAACTCTCCAATTGAAAGACATAGAGTGGTGGAAACGATTAAAAACAAAAAACAAACAAAAAAAACAAGACCCAGTGATCTGTTGTCTACAAGAACACATTTCACCTACAAAGACACACGTGGACTGAAAATAAAGGAATGGAAAAAAGATATTCCATCCAAATGGAGACTGAAAAGAGCTGGAATAGCTGTACTTACATCACACAAAATAGAGTTCAAGGAAAAAACTATAAAAAGAGACAAATAAGGTTATTATATAATGATAAAGAGATCAATTAATCAAAAGAATATAACAATTGTAAATACATTTGCACCCAACAATGGAGCACCCAGTTATATAAAGCAAACATTATTAGAGCTAAAGAGAGAGATGGACCCCAAGACAATAACAGCTAGAGACTTCAACTCCCCTCTTTAAGGATTGGACAGGTCTTCTAGACAGAAATTCAACAAAAAAAAATCAGACTTCATCTGCACTGTAGACTAAATGGAACTAATAGACATTTACAGAACACTTCATCCAATGGGTACAGAATGCACATTCTCCTAAGTAGATGGATCATTATCAAGGATAGATGTATGTTAGACCACAAAACAAGTATTTAAACATTAAAAATTGTATTAATATCAAGTATCTTCTCTAAACACACGGAATAACATTAGTGATCAATAACAAGAGGAATTTTGGAAACTATACAAACACATGTGAATTAAATATGATCCTGAATGACCAGTGGGTCAATGAAGAAATTAAGAAGGAAATTTAAAAATTTCTTGAAACAATGAAAATGGAAACACAACATACCAAAGCCTTTGGGATACAGTGAAAGCAGTAGTAAGACGAAAGTTTATACCTATAAACACCTACATTGAAAAAGTAGAAAAGCCACAAACAACCTAATGATTCATCTTAAAGAAGTAGAAAAGCAAGAGGAAATCATACCCAAAATTAGTAGGAGAAAGAAATAATAAAGATCAGAGTAGAAACTAATAAAATTGAAACAAAAAACAATGGAAAATATTGACAAAAATAAAATATAAACAAAATCAACAAACTTATAGCCAGACTACCTAAGAGAAAAAAAGTGAGAAGACCCAAATAAATAAAATCAGAGAAGTAAAAAAAAAAGGCATTATACCTGATATCGCAGAAATTCAAAGGATAATTAGAGGCTACTATGAGCAACTATATGCCAATAAATTGAAGAACCTAGAAAAAAAATGAATAAATTCCTACACACATATAACCTACCAAAATTGAGCCAAGATGAAATCCAAAACCTGAACAGATCAATAACAAGTAATGAGATCAAAGCTGTAATAGAAAGTTTTCCAGCAAAGAAAAGCCTGGGACCCAGTGCAATTCAGTGCTGAATTCTACCAAACTCTTAAAGAACTAATACCAATCCTACTTGAACTATCCCAAAAAATAGAAAATGAGGGAATTCTTCCATATTCATACTACAAAGTCAGTATTACCCTGATACCAAAACCAGATAAAGACACATTAAAAAAAAAAAAAAACTACAAGTCAGTGTCTCTATGAACATTGATGCAAAAATTCTTTTTAAAAAAATTAGCAAACTGAATTCAACAATACATTGAAAAGGTCAGTCACCAAGATGAAGTGGAATTTATCCTAGGGATGGAAGGATGATTTGGCATACACAAATTTGTTGGGTGCAGTGGCTCATGCTTGTAATCCCAGCACTTTGGGAGACTGAGGCAGGTGGATCACCTGAGGCCAGGAGTTCAAAACCAGCCTGGTTGATGTGGTGAAACCCTGTCTCTACTAAAAATACAAAAATTAGCTGGGTGTGGTAGTGGGCACCTGTAGCCCCAGATACTCGGGAGGCTAAGGCAGGAGAATTACTTGAACCCAGGAGGCGGAGGTTGCAGTGGCCGAGATTGTGCCATTGCACTCCAGCCTGGGTGACAAGAGTGAAACTCCATCTAAAAACTAAAAATAAAATAAAGTACACAAATCAATAAATGTGATACATCATATCAATGGAATGAAAAACAAAAACCATAAAATCATTTCAATTGATGTTAAAAAAGCACTTGATACAAGTCAACATACCTTTATGATTAAAAAAAAAAAAAAAAAACCCTAAAAAACTGGGTAGAGAAGCAACATACCTCAGCACAACAAGAGCCATATATTACAGACCCACAGCTAGTATCATACTAAGTGGGGAAAAACTAAAAGTTTTTCCTCTAAGATCTGGAATATGAATACCCATGTACACCACTGTTATTCAACACAGTACTGGAAGTCCTAGCTAGAGCAATCAGACAAGATAAAGAAATAAAGGGCATCAAAATTGAAAAGGAGAAGCCAAATTTTTCTGTTTGCAGATGACATGATCTTATATTTGGAAAAACCTAGACTCCACCAAAAAACTATGAAGACTGATGAACAATTCTGTGAAGTTACAAGATACAAAATCAGCACAAAAAATCAATAGCATTTCTGTATGACAACAATAAACAATGTGAAAAAGAAATTAAAAAGTAATCCCATTTACAGTAGCCACACATGAAATTAAATATCTAAGAATTTACTTAACCAAAGAAGTGAAAGATCTTGACAATGAAAACTATAAAACACTCATAAAGGAAATTTAAAAGGACACCAGCAAATTGAAAAATATTTCATGTTCATGGATTGGAAGAATTATGAATCATATTGTTAAAGTGTCCATACTACCCAAAGGAATCTACAGATTCAATGCAATCCCTATGAAAATATCAATAGCACTCTTCACAGAAATAGAAAAAAAAACAGAGGAATCACATTACCTGACTGCAAATTATACTTCCGAGCTATAGTAACCAAAACAGCATGCTACTAGCATAGAAACAGAAACATATACCAGTGGAGCAGAATAGAGAACCCAGAAATAAATCCAAACACCTACGGTGAACACATTTTAGACAAAGTCGCCAAAAACATACATTGATGAAAGGACAGTCTCTTCAATAAATTGTGCTGGGAAAGCTGGACATTCTTATGCAGAATGAAACTAGACCCCTATCTCTCGCCATAAACAAAAATCAAGTCAAAATGGATTAAAGACTGAAATCTAATACCTGAAACTATGAAACTACTACAAGGAAACATTGGGTAAACTCTCCAGCACATTGGTCTGGGCAAAGATTTCTTGGTAATATCCCACAAGCACAGGCAACCAAAGCAAAAATGGACAAAACAGATCACATCAAGTTAAACAGCTCCTGAACAGCAAAGGAAACAATCAAGAAAGTAAAGAGACAACCCACAGAATGGGAGAAAATATTTGCAAACTATCCATTTGACAAGGAATTAATAACCAGAATATACAAAAATCTCAAACAACTCTAAAGGAAAAAATCTAATGATCTGATTTTAAAACTGACAAAAGATCTAACTAGACGTTTCTAAAAATAAGACACACAAATGGCAAACAGGCATATGAAAAAGGTGCTCAACATTATCGATCATCAGAAAAAAGCAAATCAAAACTTCAATGAGATATTATCTCACCCCAGTTAAAATCGATTATATATCCAAAAGATAGGCACTAACTAATGCTGGCAGGGATGTGGAGAAAAGGGAACACTTGTACAGTGTTGGTGGGAATGTAAATTAGTACAATTACTAGGGAGAGCAGTTTGGAGCTTCCTCAGAAAACTATAAAAATAGAGCTACCTTATGATCAAGCAATCCCACAGCTAGGCATATACCCAAAAGAAAGGAAATCAGTATGTCAAAGAGGTCTCTGCATCCCCATGTTTATTACAGCACTATGCACGGTAGTCAAACTTTGGAGGCAACCTGTGTCCATGAACAAACAAATGGATAAAGAAAATGTGGTATATATACACAATGGAGAACTATTCAGCCATAAAAAAGAATGAGATTCCATCATTTGCAACAACATGGCTAGAACCAGAAGCCATTATGTTAAGTGAAATAAGCCTGGCACAAACTTAACATGTTCTCACTTATTTGTGGAAGCTAAAAATTAAAACAACTGAATTCACAGAGATATACATAGAATGATGGTAACCAGAGACTGGTAAGGGTAGAGGGTAGGGCAGGGAAGTAGGGATGACTAATGGGCACAAAAATACAGGTAGATAGAACACATAAGATTTAGTATTTGATAGTGCGACAGGGTAGAGACAACATTAATTTATTGTACATTTTAAAATAAAAGTATAACTAAATTGTTCGTAACACAAAGAAATGATAAATGCTTGAGGTGATCTATACCCCATTTACCCTGATGTGATTATTATGCATTGTATGCCTGTATCAAAATATTTCGTGTACCCCATAAATATGTATGCCTACTGTGCACTCACAAAAATTTTTCAAAAAGAAATGCTCCAAAGTTGGCAAGCTGTGACAGCAACACAATGGTAAAGATTCTCAGCTCTAGAATGAAAAAGGTCAGCATTCAGATTTGATTTCTGTTACTTACTAACCATGTATTATTGATGAAGTACTTAAGCTCCTCCACTCTTTCCCCTCATCTACAAATTGAGAATCATATTAATATCTACCACATCGAAATTTTGAGGATTGAAAAAAGGCTATATATAACTAATTGAATGAGTAAGCAAGTTATAAGTCACACCTAATTCTATGAAAGTAACAAATAGTGCTGGAATTCCAAAGGAAGGAGGGGTCTGCATTAGCTGGTGCATTCAGGTATCTCTTATCAAAGGAGATGATATCCTCCTTAAGGGTGAGAAGGACCCACATTCATACAAAGCAGAAGCTAAAGAAAATACTTATGTAGACTTTTCCTTTAAATGGCAGGGAGCTGACTGAAATTTGGTAAGCCAGGGAGAAAGTGATACAAGATGATGTCAGAAGTCAGATGATACAGAATTTTTGAAGCCTTCATGAGGAGGCTGATTTTGCTCTTTATACAAAGGAAAATATTTAATGGATTTCAAACAGGGGAGTAACAGTATAGCGGGAAGAAAACTGAACTTGGACCCAGGAATCCTGACTTCACACATAGATGCATACTCTTATTAGCTGTGTAATTCTAACTAAGTTTCTAAATTATTCTATACCTCAATTTCCTCATGCAAAATGGTAATACTACTACTATACCAACCTCAAGAGTTTATTATAAGGATAAATGAGATAGTATGTAAACAGCATAAGACATATCAATGTGGTAAACAGCAGGTGTATGGGGGTGGGGGTATGGGAGGGTGTGTGTGGTAGAGATAGTAGTGGTAATAGTAATATTTAAACAAAGTACAGAACAATTTAACATTCAAATGAAAGAGAAATTTGAGCCTTGAAATTGTTATATTGGCCAAATGCTTAAACAACAAATACTATTAAAAATGAAAATCCCCATCAAAGGAAAATCTCAGCCTCAATCATTCACTTTCTTATTATCTGAACTTTGTCTATCACAATGGGGCTGTAGTATTACAGGAGGTTTGAATGCGACTCCCCAGAAATCTACTTGACCCAATTCCATGAATTAGAGAGGAGCTACAATATCTGGGATATTATTAGGAAATCAGGCCATCTTTGGAGTAGACTTAATGTTTATATTGAACTATCATAAGGATCAAAAAATGCTACTTCAAAAATTAATTGAATTAAAATTAATTTGTAAGGTCCTGTCTTCTTTCAAAAAAAACTTGCTACAGCACTTAAAATTCATAATGCAAGCTTATGAAGAAAGTCTCCAGATCTTGAGGTTCACCTAACATCAGAGAGAGCAGCACTCACTTCATGTTGCGATCAAGAGACCTGGGCCACAGTTCTGAAGTTATACCCACAAGCACCACCTGGTTGCAAGAATATTACCAAGAACACACTAAGGGACACTTAATGTGACATGCTCTAAAATTTCCTTCTTTTAGGGCATTTCTTCTGCCTTCTCTCCTTGTAAAAGAAAAATACATTTTTACTCAGCCTATGTATGCATGCTCCCTTGATTTGATCACACCGAACAGCTTGTCTATTGACTATATCATCAGGAAAGTGCTTTGACTCTATATTGTCTTCTAAGAGACTAGAGAAGAGTTTTTTTTTTTTTCTGAAAACTTGTGTTTGGCTTCTGCAGCCACAAGATTCTAAGTTTCTTGGGGTCAGGAACTAAGGATCAGTTTGCTCTCGCTATATAGTAAGCCACACCAAAACTTAATAGCTTTAAGCTATTAATCCTACAGCTCATAATCCTACAAGTCAGTGAGCAGTTATTCTGCTCTCAGCTTGGCTCCCTTAGACATCTGTAGTCAGCTGCAGGTCAGCTGAGCAGCTCTGGTCTAGAAGTTCAGTGCCTATAGGCTGGGATATCCTTGTTTCTCTCCACATGGTCATTCATCCTCCAGCAAGGGGGATGGTGGCAAGGCTTTTTGAGACCTAGGCTTCAGATTACCTAGCACATTGTCACCTTTGCTGTACTCTGTTTACCTAAGTAAGTCCCAAGATGAGGTCAGATTCAAGATGTAGAAAAATATTCACCATTTTATAGCCACCAGGTCCCACTGCAAAAGGTATAGATACAAAGAAGAGTGAAAATTAGAGGCAGTTTAGCAGTTAATCTTACTTACTTGTGACTATAGCTCCAGAATCAAGTCTAGTGGTTAGGCTATAGAAAATGTTCAATAAATAATTGCTGAAGGAATGAATGAATGTTGTATTTGGACCTCAGTCCCAAAAGATCTCTTATTTCTCACTGTGATCCCTGACTGATATCACAGATGTAAGTTGTGTAGTCTCTTCTTCCTATTCCTGTTCTCTGGCCTCAGATCAGTCCTGATGTCAAGTAGAAAACTGCCAGTATAACTAGTCATCATATCATTATCAAGGAAAAAAATCTAATGGAAATATTTTCATTCTGACCAGGTTTAAAATATTTAAACTTTTTACTTTGCATATCAAAGTGGGTAAGATAATTAAATGATTTCCACAAGTTGATGTTTTACAAGGATGGAGGACAAAAATATCGTGTTACACGTACATACCAAATACTGCTAGAATCTTTAAATACATAATCTTATTTAGTCCTCTACTATTGCATGTATTATTGTCCCTATTATAAATATTAAGAGGTCCAAATAACATCCCAAAGGACACCCAAATAGTAAGAAGCACTAATGACTCCAGGTCATACTCTTTCTTCTACAGAATGTGTCTTCTCAGGTCTAATCAAAAGTCTTGAGTCTGAATCTTCAAGCAACCTACAACAAGAAAAGTCATGAAATCTGAAATGGGAGTGTTAAATTATGAATCCTTATCCTTGAGGCAAGCCAATACCAGCTTCCTTTAGTGAAGAGGTTATCTTGTAGTTATGCAGGAAGTGGCAGAGGAAGATAGCTTCATCTCTGCATCCTCCATAGCAGAAATAAGAATAAGCTAATAGACCAGATTGACTGTCAAGGAGTTCAGAACAAAATGGTGGCCTGAAGACATGCCTGGACCCCAGTGAGAGACCAGTCATGGAACCATTAGGAGATGAAATATATTTCCATTTGGTCACAGTATAAGTGTTTTGTTCATGGCATTGATGAAATTATCTTTCCTTAAAATCTAACCCCAAATAGAAACAATTCAAACATCCTCTCTTTCTGAGATCTTCTATTATAACAAACCTCCAGGACTCATTCAAATTCCTTGTATAAAGTAGATTTTTATTTCATCAAATCTTTTGAAAACAGAGCCAGGGGCAGTAGTTCATGCCTGTTATCCCAGCACTTTGGGAGGTCGAGGCGAGCAGATCTCCTGAGGTCAGGAGTTCGAGACCAGACTGACCAACATGGAGAAACCCCATCTCCACTAAAAAAATAAAATAAAAAGTTAGCTGGGCATGGTGGTACATGCCTGTAATCCCAACTACTCAGGAGGCTGAGACAGGAGAACCTCTTGAACCTGGGAGGCAGAGGTTGCAGTGAGCCGAGGTTGGGCCACTGTACTCCAGCTTGGGAAACAAGAGTGAAACTCCATCCCCCGCCAAAAAAAAAAGAAAGAAAGAAAGAAAAGAAAAGAAGTAGAAATTATGTGACAAGATGGCATGGACAGAGAACTGGGAAGTCAGGGAGTCTTGTTCTAATACCCAATTTTGTGTAACAAGGTTTGTTTCTGAGCAGAACTCTTCATATCTCAGAGTACCATTCACTTCATATGGCAAATCAAACTGAAAAAAAAAAAACAAAAAACTATCATTATTGGACTAGCATATACCCTGAGTGCCTGCCACCTCCAGACGTCTATTAAGACAAATTAGTTAGTTCATTTTCATACATAGATTCCCATGCTTTCGATCCTGAGACCACAGCTCTTTGGACCAGGATCATACCTAGACTCAAAGAGCAGGCATCAAGAGGATGGCTGGTGACCTCTGCCCAACAGGAGAAGGCTATCCTGGATACCATCGCTGGCCTCATGCACCCTCTACTAACCTGTATCCTGCTGAAGCCATTCCCCACATAACACTGTATGTCGTAGTTATTATTTTTTTATAAATTTCTCCAAAATACACACAACAATCCAAGAAACTTGCTACCTAAACAACGGTTGGTTTATTTTAACTCAAAAGACAGATGTTACAATAACACTACACAATGATAAGGTCTTATCCTATAAATGCAAATGAATGTTAATAATCCTTGGCAAAACATCTGATCCCTAGAATTCAGCCAAGAAAGGCCTCAAAGGATGATCCCTTGATGAGGTGATAAATGGGTTTATAATACCAAATTGCAATAATTGAACCAACATTTTGGGAGGGAGATATAGGTGGCTGAGAATCAGGTTTGTTGGTTCTGCAAAGCTGGAGTTTGACATTTAAATGATCTACACGCGCTTTTAAAATTTTGTTTAGTTCTGCAGGTGATACAGTGCTTTTCTGAAGGCTAGCAATCTCCACGGCGAGAGATGTCAGTAACTGGTTGGACATGACTGCATTATTACTGTGCTTCATAGTTGTCTACCCTGTACTTAAAATTATCTACATCTGGACCAACTGGTTGACTTTGTTAGGACTCAATTTACTTATCCTTAAATGTAGGTAACAATACAAGGTTGCTCTGAGAATTAAATAAGAAAATATTTGTAAAATTTCTAGCTTAGTGCCTAGCCCTTAGAAGGTGCACAGTATATTTTAGCAATTATTTTGTTATTAATAATGTTATCACTCCTCCTGACAGCCTTTCCTCAAAACTTAATCAAATATTCTCCCCTTTTTTCTCCCTACACTCCTTAGGAAAAGTCACCACTCCCAAGAATTCAATTCTTAGATTTATGTCCCCAAATCCTGTTTTTTTCTTTTCTTTTCTTTTCTTTTTAATTATACTTTAAGTTCTAGGGTACATGTGCACAACGTGCAGGTTTGTTACATATGTATACATGTGCCATGTTGGTGTGCTGCACCCATTAACCCATCATTTACATGAGGTATATCTCCTAAGGTTATCCCTCCCACTTCCCCCAACCCCACGACGGGCCCCAGTGTGTGATGTTCTCCATCCTGTGTCCAAGTATTTTCATTGTTCAATTCCCACTTATGAATAAGAACATGTGGTGTTTGGTTTTCTGTCCTTGTGATAGTTTGCTGTGAATGATGGTGTCCAGCTGCATCTATGTCCCTACAAAGGATATGAACTCATCCTTTTTATGGCTGCATAGTATTCTATGGCGTATACGTGCCTCATTTTCTAAATCCAGTCTATCATTGATGGAAATTTGGGTTGGTTCCAAGTCTTTGCTATTGTGAATAGTGCCACAATAAACGTACATGTGTGTGTGTCTTTATAGCAGCATGATTTAAAATCCTTTGGTTATATACCCAGTAATGGGATGGCTGGGTAAAATGGTATTTCTAGTTCTAGATCCTTGAGGAATCACCACACTGTCTTCCACAATGGTTGAAATACTTTACACTCCCATCAACAGTGTAAAAGTGTTCCTATTTCCCCACATCCTCTCCAGCACCTGTTGTTTCCCGACTTTTTAATGATCACCATTCTAACTGGTGTGAGACAGTATCTCATTGTGGTTTTGGTTTGCATTTTTCTGACGGCCAGTGATGATGATCATTTTTACTTGTGTGTGTTGGCTGCATAAATGTCTTCTTTTGAGACGTATCTGTTCATATCCTTTACCCACTTTTTGATGGGGTTCTTTGATTTTTTTCTTGTAAACGTGTTTAAGTTCTTTGTAGATTCTGGATATTAGCCCTTTGTCAGATGGGTAGATTGTAAAAGGTAGATTGTAAAACTTTTCTCCCATTCTGTAGGTTGCCTGCAAACTCTGATGGTAGTTTCTTCTGCTGTGCAGAAGCTCTTTAGATTAATTAGATCCCATTTGTCAATTATGGCTTTTGTTGCCATTGCTTTTGGTGTTTTAGTCATGAAGTCCTTGCCCATGCCTATGTCTTGAATGGTATTGCCTAGGTTTTCTTCTAGGGTTTTTATGGTTTTAGCTCTAACATTTAAGTCTTTAATCCATCTTGAATTAATTTTTGTATAAGGTGTAAGGAAGGGATCCAGTTTCAGCTTTCTGCATATGGCTAGTCAGTTTTCTCAGCACCATTTATTAAATAGGGAATCCTTTCCCCATTTCTTGTTTTCGTTAGGTTTGTCAAAGATCAGATGGTTGTAGATGTGTGGTATTATTTCTGAGGGCTCTGTTCTGTTCCATTGGTCTGTATCCATGTTTTGGTACAAGTACCATGCTGTTTTGGTTATTATTGTAGCCTTGTAGTATAGTTTGAAGTTAGGCAGTGTGATGCCTCCAGCTTTGTTCTTTTGGCTTAGGATTGTCTTGGCAATGCGGGCTTTTTTCTTTTTTTGTTTTTTTTTTTTTGTTTGTTTGTTTGTTTCCATATGAACTTTAAATTAGTTTTTTCCAATTCTGTGAAGGAAGTCATTGGTAGCTTGATGGGGATGGCATTGAATCTATAAATTACCTTGGCCAGTATGGCCATTTTCATTATATTGATTCTTCCTATCCATGATCATGGAATGTTCTTCCATTTGTTTGTGTCCTCTTTTATTTCACTGAGCAGTGGTTTGTAGTTCTCCTTTAAGAGGTCCTTCACATCCCTTGTGAGTTGGATTCCTAGGTATTTTATTCTCTTTCAAGTAATTGTGAATAGGAGTTCACTCATGATTTGGCTCTCTGTCTGTTATTGGTGTATAGGAATGCTTGTGATTTTTGCACATTTATTTTGTATCCTGAGACTTTGCTCAACTTGCTTATCAGCTCAAGGAGATTTTGGGCGGAGACGATGGGGTTTCCTAAATATACAATCATGTCATCTGCAAACAGGGACAATCTGACTTCTTTTCTTAATTGAATACCCTTTATTTCTGTCTCCTGCCTGATCACCCTGGCCAGAAATTCCAACACTATGTTGAATAGGAGTGGTGAGAGAGGGCATCCCTGTCTTGTGCCAGTTTTCAAAGGGAATTTTTCCAGTTTTTGCCCATTCAGTATGATATTGGCTGTGGGTTTTTCATAAACAGCTCTTATTATTTTGAGGTACGTTCCATCAATACCGAATTTATTGAGCGTTTTTAGCATGAAGGGCTGTTGAATTTTGTCAAAAGCTTTTTCTGCATCTATTGAGATAATCATGTGGTTCTTGTCTTTGGTTCTGTTTATATGCTGGATTATGTTTATTGATTTGCGAATGTTGAACCAGCCTTGCATCCCAGGAATGACGCCCACTTGATCATGGTGGATAAGCTTTTTGATGTGCTGCTGGATTCGGTTTGCCAGTATTTTATTGAGGATTTTTGCATTGATGTTCATCAGGGATATTGGTCTAAAATTTTCTTTTTGTTGTGTCTCTGCCAGGCTTTGATATTAGGATGATGCTGGCCTCATAAAATGAGTTAAGAAGGATTCCCTCTTTTTCTATTGATAGGAATAGTTTCAGAAGGAATGGTATCAGCTCCTCTTTGTACCTCTGGTAGAATTCAGCTGTGAATCCGTCTCATCCTGGACTGTTTTTGGTTGGTAGGCTATTAATTATTGCCTCAATTTCAGAGCCTGTTATTGGTCTATTCAGGGATTCAACTTCTCCCTGGTTTAGTCTTGGGAGGGTGTATGTGTTCTGGAATTTATCCATTTCGTCCAGATTTTCTAGTTTATTTGCATAGAGGTGTTTATTGTATTCTCTGATGGTAGTTTGTATTTCTGTGGTATTGGTGGTGATATCCTCTTTATCATTTTTTATTGCATCTATTTGATGCTTCTCTGTTTTCTTCTTTATTGGTCTTGCTAGTGGTCTATCAATTTTGTTGATCTTTTGAAAAACCAGCTCCTGGATTCACTGATTTTTTTGAAGGGTTATTTGTGTGTCTATCTCCTTTGGTTCTGCTCTGATCTTAGTTATTTCTTGCCTTCTGCTAGCTTTTAAATCTGCTTGCTCTTGCTTCTCTAGTTCTTTTAATTGTGATGTTAGGGTGTCAATTTTAGATCTTTCCTGCTTTCTTTTGTGGGTATTTAGTGCTATATATTTCCCTCTACACACTGCTTTAAATGTGTCCCAGAGATTCTGGTATGTTATGTCTTTGTTCTCATTGGTTTCAAAGAACATCTTTATTTCTGCCTTCATGTTCATTATTCAGGAGCAGGTTGTTCAGTTTCCATGTATTTGAGCAGTTTTGAGTGAGTTTCTTAATCCTGAGTTCTTGTTTGATTGCACTGGTCTGAGAGACAGTTTGTTGTAATTTCTTTTCTTTTACCTTTGCTGAGGAGTCCTTTACTTCCAACTATTAGGTCAATTTTGGAATAAGTGTGATGTGGTGCTGAGAAGAATGTATATTGTGTTGATTTGGGGTGGAGAGTTCCGTAGATGTCTATTAGGTCCACTTGGTCCAGAGCTGAGTTCAAGTCCTGGATATCCTTATTAACTTTCTGTCTCGTTGATCTGTCTATGTTGACAGTGGGGTGTTAAAGTCTCCCATTATTATTGTGTGGGAATCTAAGGCTCTTTGTAAGTCTCTAAGGAATTGCTTTATGAATCTGGGTGCTCCTGTATTGGGTGCATATATATATAGGATAGTTAGCTCTTCTTGTTGAATTGATCCCTTTACCATTATGTAATGGCTTTCTTTGTCTCTTTTGATCTTTGTTGGTTTAAAGTGTGTGTTATCAGAGACTAGGATTGCAACCCCTGCTTTTTTTTGTTTTCCATTGTCTTGGTAGATCTTCCTCCATCCCTTTATTTCGAGCCTATGTGTGTCTCTGCATGTGAGATGGCTCTCCTGAATACAGCACACTGATGGGTCTTGACCATATCCAATTTGCCAGTCTGTGTCTTTTAATTGGAGCATTTAGCCCATTTACATTTAAGGTTAATATTGTTATTTGTGAATTTGATCCAGTCATTATGATGTTAACTGGTTATTTTGCTCATTGATTGATGCAGTTTCTTCCTAGCATTGATGGTCTTTACGATTTGGCATGTTTTTGTAGTGGCTGGTACCAGTTGTTCCTCTCCATGTTTAGTGCTTCCTTCCGGAGCTCTTGTAAGGCAGGCCAGGTGGTGACAAAATCTCTCCGTATTTGTTTGTCGGTAAAAGATTTTATTTCTCCTTCACTTATGAAGCTTGGTTTGGCTGGATATGAAAGTCTGGGTTCAAAATTCTTTTAAGAATGTTGAATATTTTCCCCCAATCTCTTCAGGCTTGCAGAATTTCTGCCGAGAGAGCCACTGTTAGTTTGATGGGCTTCCCTTTGTGGGTAACCCGACCTTTCTCTCTGGCTGCCCTTAACATGTTTTCCTTCATTTCAACTTTGGTGAATCTGACAATTATGTGTCTTGGAGTTGCTCTTCTCGAGGAGTATCTTCATGGCATTCTCTGTATTTCCTGAATTTGAATGTTGGCCTGCCTTGCTATGTTGGGGAAGTTCTCCTGGATGATATCCTGAAGAGTGTTTTCCAACTTGGTTCCATTCTCCCCGTCACTTTCAGGTACACCAATCAGACGTAGATTTTGTCTTTTCACATAGTCCCATATTTCTTGGAGGCTTTGTTCATTTCTTTTTACTCTTTTTTCTCTAAACTTCTCTCTTCATTTCATTCATTTGATCTTCAATCACAGATACCCTTTCTTTCACTTGATTGAATTGGCTACTGAAACTTGTGCATAAGTCATGTAGTTCTCATGCCATGGTTGTCACCTCCATCAGGTCATTTAAGGTCTTCTCTATGCTGTTTATTCTAGTTAGCCATTCATCTAATCTTTTTTAAAGGTTTTTAGTTTCTTTGTGATGGGTTTGAACATCCTCCTTTAGCTCAGAGAAGTTTGTTACTACCAATCGTCTGAAGCCTTCTTCTCTAAACTCGTCGAAGTCATTCTCCATCCAGCTTTGTTCCATTGCTGGCGAGGAGTGGCGTTCCTCTGGAGGAGAAGAGGCGCTCTGATTTTTAGAATTTTCAGCTTTTCTGCTCTGGTTTCTCCCCATCTTTGTAGTTTTATCTACCTTTGTTCTTTGATGATGGTGACATACGGATGGGGTTTTGGTGTGGATGTCCTTTTTGTTTGTTAGTTTTCCTTCTAACAGTCAGGACCCTCAGCTGCAGGTCTGTTGGAGTTTGCTGGAGGTCCACTCCAAACCCTGTTTGCCTGGGTATCAGCAGTGGAGGCTGCAGAACAGCAAATATTGCAGAATAGAAAATGTTGCTGCCTGATCCTTCCTCTGGAAGCTTCGTCTCAGAGGGGCACCCTGCCTTTTGAGGTGTCAGTCGGCCGCTACTGGGAGGTGCCTCCCAGTTAGGCTACTAGGGGGTCAGTGACCCCCTTGAGGAGGCAGTATGTCCATTCTCAAATTTCAAACTCTGTGCTGGGAGAACCACTACTCTCTTCAAAGCTATCAGACAGGGATGTTTAAGTCTGCAGAAGTTTCTGCTGCTTTTTGTTCAGCTATGCCCTGCCCCAAGAGGTGGAGTTTACAGAGGCAGGCAGGCCTCCTTGGGCTGTGGTGGGCTCCATCCAGTTCAAGCTTCCAGGCCGCTTTGTTTACCTACTCAAGCCTCAGCAATGGCGGATCCCCCTCCCCCAGCCTAGCTGCCACCTTGCAGTTCAATCTCAGACTGCTGTGCTAGCAGTCAGTGAGGCTCTGTGGGCATGGGACCCTCCGAGCCAGGTGCAGCATATAGTCTCCTGGTGTGTCATTTGCTAAGACTGTCGAAAAAGTGCAATATTAGGGTGGGAGTGTCCTGATTTTCCAAGTATCATCTGTCACGGCTTCACTTGGCTAGGAAAGGGAATTCCCTATCTCTTACACTTCCTGAGTGAGGCAATGCCCCACCCTGCTTCAACTCATGCTCTGTGGGCTGCACCCACTGTCCGACAAGCCCCAGTGAGATGAACCTGGTACCTCAGTTGGAAATGCAGAAATCACCCATCTTCTGCATCACTCAAGCTGGGAGCTGTAGACTGGAGCTGTTCCCATTTGGCCATCTTGGAACCTCCTCCCTTTTTTCTTAAAAGATCCAAATTCAACATCAAAAAACAAAGTTAACTATCCAACTGACAACGTTCTAATATCCAGAATCTATAAGTAACTTAAATAAACCAACAAGCAAACAACAAATAATTCCATTTAAAAATGGCAAAGGAGCTGGGCGTGGTGCCTCATGCCTGTACTCCCAGAACTTTGGTAGGCTGAGAGTGGTGGATCATTTGAAGTCGGGAGTTCAAGACCAGCCTGCCAACATGGTGAAACCCTGTCTCTACTAAATACAAAAAATTAGCCAGGTGTGGGGGCAGACACCTGTAATCCCAGTTACTCAGAAGACTGAGGCAGGAGAATCACTTGAACCCAGGAGGCAGAGGTGGCAGCGAGTCAATATTGTACCACTGCACTCCAGCCTGGGTGGCAGAGTGAGACATCGCCTCAAAAAAAAAAAAAAAAAAAAAGGGCAAAGGACATGAACAGACACTTCTCAGAAAAAGACATACAAGTGGCCAACAAACATATTTTTAAAATGCTCCACATCCCTAATCATTAGGGAAATGCAAATCAAAATCACAACGAGATACTATCTCACACCCATCAGAATGGCTATTACTAAAAAGTAAAAAAACAACAGATGCTTGCAAGGCTGTGGAGAAAGGGCAATGCTTATACACTACTGATGGGAATGTAAATTAGTTCAGTCACTGTGGAAAGCAGTTTGGAGATTTCTCAAAGAACTTAAAACAGATAGAATATCATTCAACCCAGCAATCCTATTACTGGGTATATATCCAAAAGAAAAAAAAAATTATTCTACCAAAAAGACACATGCACTTGTATGTTCATTACTGCACTATTCACAATAGCAAAGACATGGAATCGACCTACATGCCCATTAATGGTGCATTGAATAGGAAAAATGTGGTACGTATACACCATGGGATACTACATAGACATATAAAAAGAATGAAATCATGTCCTTTGGAGCAATGTGGAAGCAGCTGGAGGCCGCTATCCCAAGCAAATTAATACAGGAACAGAAAACAAAATACCACATATTCTCAATTACAAGTAGGAGCTAAACATTGAGCACTCAAGACCATACACATGAGAACAATATACAGTGCAAACTACTAGAGGGGGGAAGGAGGAAGAGGAGAATAGGTCAAAAATTACCCTTTGGGTACTCTGCTCACTACCTGAGTGTAATATAACCATGTAACAAACCTACACATGTACCCCCATCTCTAAAATAAAAGTTGAGGAAAAGAAAAGTTATCTTCCCTGCACAAAATTGGCTCTTCTTCATTGCTTTATATTCTTAATTATATCTCTATTGTCTCTTAACTCTTAGATTCAGATCTTTAGCCACGTTTGTGTCCTCCCACTGTCACATTAGCCAGGGCTGCAAAATCTTACTCCCTTGGGTCTTTCCATTATTCAAGCTCAACTCTCAGTAGATAAGCAATTGAACAAGTGAGCTTCCTATCAAACATTTTGTCTGCAGTTTGTCTTCTCTCTAACAGCCTTCATTCTACCTAGATTATATCATACTCAAGTTCAATAGCTTTCATATTTCTCTGAATTATCTCCTCCAAAATCTGCCAATGACCTATTTAACATCCCCTACTACTGTACTACATGAGCCCCCTCTTCCAGACAGATTTCTCTATTTATTGTGTCTTGAATATACATTTCTTTATTCTTCTCCCACTGCCTGGAATTGTTCTCTTTCCTACAAAGCAGGTGAAAACTTTGTATCCAAGAAACAAGCCTTGGTATTCTGTTTTAAATCTTGACCATAATTCAGATTCTGGAAAAATGAAAATGCATTAAAAATTTTGTGTCTATATGTCAACACAGTGTCCACAACCACCAATCCACATTGTTGTAGAGTGTTTCATCAAGTGGTTGCACCAATATCTTTCATCCAGGACACTCTTTACAATGAAACTTTGGCATTTCTCTTACCAAAATGTGGAGTCTATTTCTCCTTCCCTTGAATCTGAGTTTGTACTGTGATATGCGTTGGCCAATAAAATTCAGCTGAAGTGACACTGTGTGGTTTCAAAGAGTAAGCTTTCAAAATTCCTCATAATTTCTGTTTTCATGAACTTAGAATGTGTTGCTACCTGTTTGAGTGCTTTTGTAAGACTACCAAGCTATGAGGAAGCTTAAGCTGGCCATATAGAGTAGATCTTAGATGCACTGGCCAATGCCCCAGCTGAACTCAAGCCCCATCCTATCTGCCAGCTAAACAGCAGCAAGGGTGAACCCAGATAAGACCAGCAGAAAAACCACTTAGCCAACCCACATAATCAGGAGAAATAATAAACCATTGCTTTAAGCCATTGAGGTTTAAAGTGACCTGTTACATACCAATAATTAAACTCACTATCTACTCCATATATAAATGGTTCCAATTGTCAAAACATTTATTAAAACATTTTTAATATGAATCGTATCAGTCATGCTTTGTATTTGGTTGGTCTGAGCTTAAGTTTCTTCTTATCTAAAACGGTCATCCTACATTTCCTTTCTAATGAATTTTTGAAGAAGTTAGACAAGTTGTATGTGAGTGTCCCATAGTCTAGATTTGTCTAATTGTTTGTTGATGGGTCATTTATTTTTATTTTCTATCTCTTACATTTCCTATATCCTATCAAGTCTCAGTTAGAGTTAAAGCATTGATTACACTCAGGTTTGATATTTTCTTGGCAAGATGTCATGGACTTCAAAATGTATCCTATCAGGGAAGTTACAATGTTAGGTTGTCTAACTATTAGTGTGATGTTAAGTGTGATTTCTTGGTTAAGTTGGTGACAACCACATGTCTCCACTGTATAGGTATATATTTTTTTGCAATTATCAAGTAATCTGTGAGTTTCTTTGCTAGTTTAGAATGACTTGTTCCCTAATGGCCTGTCTCTTAAATGTATAACATTCATTATTGACCTGTTATCCCTGTAATCAATTACTTCACTAAGGGTTTCAAAATGGTAAATTTTTACTTTAGTTATGCTTTACACATTCACCAGCTGTTATTCTTCTGGAATGAAGAGTTTTCCCTTATCAAATTGGGCTAAATTACAATAAAAAGTTCAATGTAAATGCTTTATTACTTCTTTTATTCCATCTGGAACTGAATGCCCTGGCTCCAGTCTATGAAGTTTTCTCTTCATGGAGAGACTTAGTTATCTGCAGTAGTATAAGGAGGGCAGAATACAAATTAGAATTACTTCTATCATCACTAATCTCATTGTGGCAAAATCACTGACTTCCTTGAACAAAACAATTCTCAACACCTAAAAGCTTTATCATGTAATTAATTCTGTTGAAAAAATAAACACATTTGGTCTGTTTTTCTGATTTTCATTTGCAAAAGTAATCAGAATAAGTTAGAAACCTGAAACTCAATTTTCCTACTCGTAGATTGTGCTGCAACAATTGCACAAACAAATGTATTGTCATTCTCGTAGGTGACTTCCTACTGTGGAGAAAGCTCTCCAGTGGTAAATGTTTGTGCTAAAGATGGTATATCCAGTTATGTGTGTGGCAACAGCCCCCACTGAACCATGAAAATAATTACTGAACTTAAAGAGGATGAATTTAAATTATCTTGTCTGAGAAACTGAAACAAATAGACAATAAAGAAAAAAGAAGAGATCTTCAGAGACCATCATACTTGCAAACATGCTCATGAGGGAAGTCTCAGAAAAAGATGACAGAGAGAAAACAGAAAGAATACTTGAAGTAATGACCAAAAAACAAAAACAAAAACTTTCCAAACTTGATGAAAAATGTTAATCTACTATTCAAGAAATTCAACAAATTCCCTGTGAGATAAACTCAGAGAACCATGCACAAATACATCATAATTAAACCGTCGAAGACAAAAAAAGAGCCTTATAACCAGCAAGAAAGAGGCTAATTAAAAACAACCAATTTCTGATCAGAAACCATGGAGGCCAGAAAGCAGCAAGATGGCATATTCAGTTTGAAAGGAATGTTACGAATAATTGTCAACAAGTTATATAACCTAGATGAAATCAATAAATTTGTTGAAGTCACTTATTAGCAAAACTGACTCAAAAAGAAATAGAAAGTCCTAAGAGATGTATAATAAGTAAAGGGGTTGCATTTAAAAAGAAGAAGAAGAAAAGGAAAGAAAAGAAAAACGCTTTCCAGAAAAGTCTCAGAATCAGATGGCATTCCTGGTGAGTATTTAAAAAAAAAAAAAAAAAATTAGTACCAATCATCACATCATTCACAAACTCATCCAAAACATAAAAGAGAAGAGAATACTTTCCAAATGATTTCATCAGGCCAGTATTACCCTGATACCAAAAACAAAGATATCACAGGAAAACTACAAACTAATATCACTTGTAGATATACAGGTAAAAATTCTCAACATAACACTAACAAACTAAGTCTATCAACATGTAAGAAGAATTCTACACCATGATTCAGTGGAATTTAGTCCAGGAATGAAAGCTTAGTTCAATACAGGAAAACCAATCAATGTACTTACACCACATTAATGGAATAAATAACAAAAATATAATTATACCAATAGATGCAGTAAAAGCATCTGACAAAATCCAACTTCCTTTCATGATAAAAACAGTCACCAAAGTAGAAACAAGGTGTTTCTTCAACCTGATTTTTAAAAAATTTAGAAAAACTCACAGCTAACATCTTACTTAATGGTGAAAAACTGCAATCTTTCCCCTAAAATCAGAAAAAAATACAAGGACCTCAACTCTTGCCTCTTCCAGTCAACATTTTGCTGGAGGTTTTATCCAAGCCAATTAGACAAGAAAAAGACATAAAAGGCATCCAGTTTGGAAAGGAAGAAATAAAACTATGTATACTAACAAATGGCATGATCTTATATATTGAAAATATTAAATAATTCACTGAAAAACTATTATAACTAATAAGTATTGTAGGATGCACGATGAATGTACAAAAATCAACCATATTTCTATACACAGCAATGAATAAATGAAAATGAAATTGAGAAAATAATTCTATTTACAATGGCATCAACAAATAAAATAGGAATAAATTTAACAAAGGAAGTATAAGACTTGTATACTGACAACCATAAAATATCACTTAAGGAAATTAGAGAAGAACTTTAATGAAAATTTAATGGAAAGCCATCCCATCTTTGTAGATTGGAAGACTTAATATAATAGTATTATGTTGAGAATACCCCCCAAATTTATCTACAGAGTCAACACAATTCTTATCAAAATCCTAGTTGCTTTTTTTTGGCAGAAACTGACAAGTTGATCCTAATATTCATATGGAATTGCAAGGGACCCAGGATAGCCAAAACAACATTGAAAATGAAAAACAAAGTAGGAAAAATATCTCAATTTCAAAACTTACAACAAAATTACTATAATCAAGTACACAGGGTAGAACTCATATAGGATAGGCACAAAGAACAATGAAATACACTACAGAAATAAACCTATACATTTATGGTCAATAGGCTTTTGACAAGGGTACAAAGATAATTTATTAAGTGAAAGAATACTCTTTTCAATATAGAGGCTTGAGTTAAATGGACACACACAAACACACACACACACACACAAATTGAACCCATACCTCACACCACATACAAAAGTTAGTTTAAAACCATAGACCTAAATGTGTATGCTAAAACTATAATAAACTTTTCAACAAAAATGTAGGCTCAAGTCCTCATGACTTTGGATTAGGCAATGGTTCTTAAATATGACATAGAAGCACAAGCAAACAAAACAAAACAGTCAACAAATTAAACATCAAAACTCAAAACATTTGTTTTAAAGGAGACTATAAAGAAAGTGAAAAGACAACACCCAGAGTAGAAAAAAAATATTTGCAAAGCATAGTCTGATAAAGGACTAGTATATAGCATATATATAGAACTCTACAATTCAGCAACAAAGCCATAAACAAATCAATTTAAAAATGAGCAAAGGACCGGGCACAGTGGCACATGCCTGTAATTCCAGCACTTTGGGAGGCCGAGGTGGGCAGATCACCTGAGGTCAGGAGATTGAGACCAGCCTGGCCAACATGGCAAAATCCCGTCTCTACTAAAATTACAAAAATTAGGAGGGTGTGGTGGCAGGCACCTGTAATCCCAGCTACTCAAGAGGCTGAGGCAGGAGAACCTGAGAGGCAGAGGTTGCAGTGAACCAAGACTGGGACATTGCACTCCAGCCTGGGCAACAGAGTGAGATTCTGTCTCATAAATAAATAAATAAATAAATAAGCAAAGGACTTGAATAGACTTTTCTCCAAAGAAGATAAGCAAATGGCCAAGAAGCACATGAAAAGATGCTTGACATCATTATTAATTCTGGAAATACAAGTTAAAACCACAGTGAGAAACAACCTCACCCCCACTAGAATGGCTATATTAGAAGGACAGTAACAAGTGGTGAGAATGTGGAGAAATTAGAACCCTCATACACTGCTGGTGGAAATGTAAAATGGTATAGATGTTTTATTATAGAAAACAGAAGCTGCTCAAACGATTAAATATAGATTACTATATGACACAATAGTTTCACTCCTAGGTAGATACCAAAGATAATATAAAAATTTTGCACACAACTGCTCATTGCAGCCTATTCATAATAGCCAAGAAGTGAAAATGAGCCAAATGGCTTATGATTAACAGATAAATATGGCATATCCATACAATGACCTACCATTCAGCCTTAAAAATGAATAAACTTCTGATACAGTCTATAATATCAATGAATCTTGTAAACATGCTAAGTAAAAGAAGCCAGACACCAAAGTCACATATTGTATGATTCCTTTAACATGAAATGTCCAAAATAGGGAAATCCACAGCGACAAAAGTAGATTAGTGGTTCCCAGGGGATGAGGAATGGGAGAATAGGGCTCATTAGTCAACGCTAATGGGTATCCTGATGAGTGATGAACATGAATACGAATTAGATAGTGGAAATTGTTGTACAACTTTGTGAATATATTAAAAACCACTGAATTGTGCATTTTTAAAAGGTCAATTTATGGTACATGATTATAACTCAATTTTTCAAAAGGAAAATATCCTTGTAAGGTCAGTGTTAGCATTATCTTTTTAAAAAATGAAAAAACATCTTGTAAGGTCAGTGTTAGTATAATCTAGTGTAAGTGAGTTGCACAGCTGGTTAGCTTAGATTTTGTGACTCCGAAGTATGTGTGCTTTACATTGCAAGACAATATATATGCATATATATGCATATGTGTAGGTAAGTATCTTTATTTTTATATCTAAATATGTATGTATGTTTCCCAGAGGAGAGATACATCATTGCATTCATTCCCATTTTATTAATAGCCATTTATTGAATTTACTCTGTGCCAAGTACTGAGGACACAGAAAAAAATAAAAAGTGACCCATGCCCTCAATGTGGATTACTTTAGTATATTAACTATGAATGAAACAATGGAAGAAAGTATACTCTAGATCATTAAATGAGCTCACCCCTCCCAAATGAGAACAACCAACTCAGATGCTTGCTGCTATCATAGGACTTTTTTGTTCCTGATCTATATACTCCTTTTAACACTTTATTCCCCCAGCTGCATTCTCTTGCTTGGTCCTGCTGTGGATTCTACCTCTGACCCTCTGGAAAGAGTGTCTGTCCTTGATCTCCCCATATCACCCAGGTATCACTAATGGCTTCAGCCCCGTTTCTCAACTGCAACACCACTGACATTTTGGACCAGATAATTGTGGGAGCTGTCCTGTGCACTTAGGAGGCTTAGTTTCGTTTCTGCCTCTACTTGCTAAGCAGCAGTGACACCCTCTGCAGTTATGACAACCAAAATATCTGCAGACATTGCATATGTCTCCTGGGGAGTAAATCACTCCTGGTTAAGAATCACTTAGCCTGACATTTTCACTCTAAGATTCTTCTTGGGCTGAACTGCTTGCTTGGGAGGCTGTCTCTCCTAAACCGTGCCTCTCTAAATCAATCCCCAACGACAGTGTACACCCACTGCAGTACCAGGCTGCACGTGAAGGGGTACGTTAAATTCCTTGAAAGCTTGTTTTTAGTACTCTTCTTCAACAGCATCCAATTAGCTCTATGTAGCCACCATAATCTAGGGTATGTCTCTTTATAAAAACCCCTTTCTACTCTCAGAGAAATGCCCCTGATGGATTATTTAGTTTCTGGATCCAAAAATGTCAACACTGAGTTGCTGTGAAGAGGAAGTAGGACAGGTCAGGGCAGACTTCTGATCATCAGATGTTCTGGTTGCTTCAGTCCTGATTCCTCCTTCCTTCACCTTTTATACATGCTCTATTTACCAGGCAGCACTTAACTGAGGCAGCTGCCTCAGCTGGAAAGAATGAAATTGGGCAGGAACAAGCCTCTATCAGGCCCTGACTTAAGATGTTCTGGGCCAAAATCTGAAATGCAAGTAGGAACTTTTAACCTAACAGGGGAAGGATATATGTAAAGAAAAGACCAGAGAAAAATGTCGACCAACGAAATCATTCCTGATGAACAGTACCATTCAAGAACTTTCCTGTTAGGAGAGGCAGCCTATTCAAAATAACTCAGAGGAAAAAAAAAAATCTACTGTTGCTGTCTGTGGGAGGCAAATTCTTACCAAAATTATGAAATGGGTTGTATTGGAACTTTCTTTGACAGAAATCCTACTCACCTAGCTTGGGAGGAAAAGGGACTGAATAGCTTACATCACTGGGAAAACCAATGACTAAGGGTGGACTGGTTCAAGCATAGCAGAATCATCAGGTCTCTCCTTTACTCTCTGTCCTCTTACCTTCCTGTTTGTTTCATTAGCAGGTACACTCTTTCTTTGTAGTGATAGTCAGTCATCACTGGCATCTTATTTTAAATTTAATTTTTTTTTAATTTGTGGGGCACAAGTGTAATTTTGTTATATGTTTATATTGTGTAATGGTTAAGTTGATGCCTCACCCAAATAACATACATTGTACCCATTAAATAATTTCTTGTCATTCATCCCCCCTCTCAGCCCCTCACCCTTCTGAGTCTCCAGTGTCTATTATTCCATACTCTATGTCCATACGTACACATTATTTCACTCCCACTTCTAAATGAGAACATGCAGTATTTGTCTGTCTATATGAGTAGTTTCACTTAAGATAATGGCCCCAAATTCCATCCATGTTGCTGCAAAAGACATGATTTCCTTCTTTTATATGGCTGAGTAGTATTCCATTGTGCGTATATAACATATATACCTCATTTCCTTTATTCATATATCAATGAATACTTACAATACAATGATTACATATCTTTGCTATTGTGGATTTTCATTATCTATATCAGCCCCAAGAAAGGACTCTGATAAGTCCTACTTGCATTGCAACTGTACCTGTGGACCCATCACAGCATCAGGAGTCAAGAGTGAAGACAGGCCCACCACTGTCTGATTCTGGATGCCAGAAGAGGGGAAGGGCTGCTGGGACGGTAAAAGCCACAGAGGTCTTCTGGACGGTGAGGTTACTTTAGGGCTTTGCACTACTTTCTCCACCCTGCTCCCTCTAGGCATTTATTATCTTCTCACTACTGATCCACTGTCCAGCACTCCCCTCTGCTCTTCTTCTCACTACTTATCCACTGTCCAGCACTCCCTTCTGCTCTCTTTGGATTTATAGCTACCTATCTCCTTCGGCTCCAACTTTAACTGTATCCTTCAACCCCTCTGCCTCCCTATTAAGGATGAAATGCACAAATTGGGAGCCTGTGACAGAAATACTTGGAGCCTCCTTGGGTGAAAAACTAAAAGGATAAGGATAGAGTGTAGCAGGGTGAAATATGTAGGCAGTTGCCTTGCCTCACTGAGTGTGTACTGACTCAGCTCACTCTAGCAAAAGATGAGATTTTATTTACAGTCATGTGCCACATAAGGATATTTCAGTCAATGACTGACCACACGTACGACAGTGGTGTCATAAGATTACAAAGGAGCTGAAAAATTCCTGTTGTCTAGTGACATTGTAGCTGCCCTAACATTGTAGCACAATGCATTATTCACTGTGGTAATGCTGGTGTAAACAGATCTACTGCACTGCCAGTCATATACAAGTATAGCATATATATGTATAGCATATAATGGTAGTGATAACAAATGACTATATGACTGGTTTATATATTAACTAGGTCATACTTTTTGTTGTTATTTTAGAGTGTACTCCTTCTTACTAAAATAATAAGAAAAAAGTTAGCTATAAAACAGCCTCAGGTAGATCCTTCAGGAAGTTTTCCAGAAGAAGGCATTATTATAGGCTGTTATCATAGGGTGTTATTGCTCCTGAAGCCCTTCCGCTGGAACAAGATGTGGAGGTGGAAAATTGTGACATTGATGATCCTGACCCCGTGTAGGCCTAAGATCATCTGAATGTTTGTGTCTTAGTTTTTCAACAAAAAAATTTAAAAAGTTAAAAAACTTTACATAGAAAAAGCTTATTGAATAAGGATATAAAGAAAGAAAATATTTTTGTACAGCTGTACAATGTGTTTGTGTTTTAAGCTGTATTATTATAGAAGAGTCAAAAAGGTTTAAAAGAATGTTTATAAAATTAAAAAGTAACAGTAAGCTAACATTAATTTGTCACTGAAAAAAGAAAACTGTTTTTATAAATGTAGTGTTGCCTAAGTGTATGGTGTTTATAAAGTCTACCATAGTTTAATGTTCTAGGCCTTCACATTCACACACCATTCACTCCCTGACTCATCCAGAGCAATTTCCAGTCTGACAGGCTACATTAACGTAGGTGCTTTATACAGATGTGCCTTTTTTTTTTTTTTACATTTTCACTATATCTTTTCTGTGTTTAGAAACACAAATACTTACCACTGTGTTATAATTGCCTACAGTATTTAGTACAGTAATATGCTATACAGATTTGCAGCCTAGGAGCTATAATCCATACTATATAGCCTAGGTATGTAGTAGGTACCATATAGGTTTGTGTAAGCACATTCTATGATGTTTGCACAACAATAAAATCATCTAACAATGCATTCTCAAAATGTATCTCCATCATTCAGCAAGGTCTTACTGTATTTGAATTCATGTCAAAAGCTTAGGAATACATTCTCTCTGAGGTGAGCCCTAGCAAAATACAACATATACTTGGAAAGCTTCTAAGGAAGCCTGGCACTTGCCTTATCAATTCAGACAACACCAATTTAAGAATCAGTTAACATTACACCAATGGAGGCCAGAATCTGGAAACAGAGCTTCCCTCAAGGCCAGGCCTGTCAAAGTGGCCTCTCAGGGCCCTCACTCAAGGGAAAGTCCCTCGGAATCTGATCAACATCTCTGAGCCTATTCTGTGTTCAGAGTGGATCAGGGGACTAACAACCAAAGAAAACACATCACAAACCGCCAAAAAGGGCCAAACTTAGCTTCCCTCATCCTCAGGAAAATGTCACCTTCCTTGTACATCTTTCACAGCTTCAGTGGATTACTTTTTGTAGTGTTTTGTTTTTTTAACAGAAATTGGATCAGAAGGATTGTAGAAAATTATGTCAAAACCAGATATCACAAAATTCGGAATGATATGTTGGACTCTCCAGGTTAAAATAGACCCAACATATGTTTTGTTTTCTTGTTATCCCATGATGGCCTTGGCCACTGGGGCACCAGCCACCAACTAGTTAAGGACTAATACTGTCATGATTACCAAAGGCATCACTCCTATGTCTGTGTGGACATCTATATCAGCTGCATTGACTATGTCTGTAATACATACATGAGAGGCCAAAAGAATCATCTCTTTCTGATACATATATTACACTTGGCAAATACCAGATGCTCTCAACCTCTGCCACACAGAATCACCCGGAGGGCTTTCAAAATATACATATGTCCTGCTTCATCCTCGGAAATGCTGATTTAATTAGCCTCAGGTGGAGCACAGGCACTGGAATTTATTTTCCCAGTGGTTCTATTGTACAGACAGAATTAAATACCTCTAGCATATATAGAAAAACTGCTATTTATTTAGTTCTTGAATTTCATTAAACTTAAGTTTAATGCATTAAATTTAAATTTGCATTAAATTAAATTCTTAAAAAGCATTATCTTATGCAATCTTTTAACAACTCTACTAAATAATTACTGTTATTCTACCCATTTCATAGATAATGTAATTTAACTTAGGGAAATTAAGCAATTTTCCCGAGATTAAATGGCCAGTAAGGTTTAGAAGCAGAAATTTGTATCTTGTCTGTAGGCCCAAAGAGTCATGTTTAACAATTACATTATACTGTTTCCTATATGCTACCTTCTGAATAGATAGGATTACAGTAACCAGCTTCAGAGTAGAGAAAAATATATATACCTAATAAGAACAGAGAAAGAAAATGGAAAGTCTCCAAATAGATCATGGAGACCTGCTAAATCTAAAACAAGTAAGTGTATTGTTGCCCTAGCAGCTGTGAGGTCACTTCCTTGACTTCACATACACTATAGAATTTCTTCTTTGGAGAAGGAAATGATGACAATGACAACTGTGACACGGCAATAACACAGGAATATGAGTACCCTTACTCTTTTAGGTATCAGAAAATTCATAAAAATAAGATAAACACACTCGCACACAATGCAAGATTTTAAACAAATCTTAGAATTATCCACATAAGCCCTCTAACTTTACATAAGAGGAAACTGTGATTCAACTTCACACATATTTGAAGAAACTGACACTAAGTCTCTGGAATTCTAGTCTGAGCCACTTTTCCATGTCTACCCCCTCAGGAAGATTCAACAGCAGCAGAAAATAAACAACATGGTAGAATAGCATTCCTCCAACCTGTGCCCATAACATTACCAACTGAGCCACACTCATGTGCTCATGCTGAGAGTCAGGAAACAGTTTGCAGGTACGTGGCCTTCTTGGGATAGTCTCAGATCTATGTTCTCCATAATCTGCATCCAAAACAAACAAACAAACCAGAGTCTGTTTTCCAGAATGGCTGCCTAAACCATGATAAATGAGGCCACTGAAGCCATAAGGATTCAGGTTCCACTTTGTCAGACTTTCCAAAACTGTGGTTCTAGACACTCAGATCAGAATTACCCAGGGTGCTTATTCAAAGTACATGTTTGTGTGCCATGAGCCAAATCCAAATTTCTGGATAAGAGGCCCATTTTAACGAACCACTCAACTGATTCTTCTGCACATGAATGTTTAAGAACCACTGATCTCAGATAACGGCCTTTCCTTCTCTGGTGAGTTCCCAGAATAATCTGAATTAAATCAGTAACTTCACAACCAAAACACACACACACACACCCAAAAATATGTGTGTGTGTGGTTTTTTGTTGTTGTTGCTTTCTCAGTTCTGATTCTGAACTCATGCTGAGGACCATGACATTCTACTAGGAAATTCCTAGATATATCGCAAGCCAGTCTGTAAGGTCTAGACAGAGTCCTGATTCTTCTCACCTTTTCATGCTGGATGTAAGAACCAGCAGAGCATGGACATGTCTGTACTCTGACTCCCTAGAGCCCCTCAGTTCACTGATACCTTATCTGTCATGAAGAGGACCATTGAAGAGGTAAATGGCAGACACTGAGGCTTAGCTTCTGCCCTGTTCTGCTGCGCTTCCCTCAATCTGTGGCTTCCCGGAGAGTGACCCTCTGAAACTCCTGCAGTCATTTTCCATGTTTATGCTTTTTATTGTGTCTGTTAGACATTCAGGCTTTCAATTTCTGCTAGCAATGGAAGTACTAATGGAACTCTCTGAACAACATGGAAAGGTCTTACCCCTTCTTTTCGTGCTGTTTAACCAAAAAAGCAAAAATTCATGAAGAACACCAGGGCTTGCTCTTTGAAAAGAAGGCAATTTCTCCATATAAAAGACATCCATTTATTTTCATTCTAAAACTGATTTTTCAAGGCATCGATGTGCCATCTGTGATTTTATAGCCTCATAGTACTAGACCTATCTGATCAGGAATGCAAACCATCCTGACAATTTGATGTCATATATTTGTGTCACAGGTAGAAAGAAGCTGGAGAACAGGGAAAGACAGAGGAGCTGCCTACACATACCATCTGTATAAAATGTGTCCATCTAGGTATGGAAGTGAAACATGTACCGTTATACATGGACCATAATACATTACCTAATCCAAATCCTTAGTGAGTCTCTTCAAATAGAATCAATCCATATATTAAAGGTAAATATACTAAAATAGAAAAAGACTGGAAAATTCTTATTATCCAGCATCCTGAATAAACAAAATCTAAAGTTCTATCTAGTTTATATCCCTAGTTCAAATCTAACTCAACATGATCAAGATTTCTACAACATGGCACCAAAAGAGATTACAAAAGGAAAACCTATTTTAAACAAACTGTTAAACTAGAATCTGATCATCGGTTATAGCTTCCAGCTCTTGAGAGAAATATGGTAGTGGTGAGAAATCGAAACAAAAGTTTGGGCCTGGGTAATGGGTATAAATGCACACCCCTGTGTTATGAAACCCTGAATCTGATTTGCTTCAAAGCTGCATGAATCAAATGGTTAATGCTGAGACCCAGTGAGGTAAAACTAATGTATTCCCTCCCTCCATCAGGAACTGGACCTAGGATTGAGCCCTTATGTGGAGACATCCACAGAAATATCTGTGAAGATCTGGAAAAAATGAAAGTGTAGTGTAGGCTAAGAAAGCAATTGAGGATAACAAGGTAGCCAATAATAGAGGATGCAGTTACACATAGCATTCTGGTACAATCAGCCAGGTGGAAGAAAGTCTCCCATTTAGTTCCAATTGAAAACTAATTTTCTTCCTTAATCACAAGACTTGTCATTTTACTCTGAGGTGACTATCTACAATCAAAGTTTCTCAAAACAGAGGACAGTAGAATTATGTGGCCAGACTGAGACACTGCCACTGGCATCAATACAGGACATTTGTGCTTGGCCTAAAGAGCTGCCCATCAAATTGAGTATTAAATCCAGGACCATCCAGCTAGAATACTTCATCTTCTTCCAGTTCTCTTAAATACAGAGACACCGGGCTCCCCAGTAGTGGGAGCATTTAAAGAGCACATCTTTAAAAGGCAATGATTATTAACTACCAAATGGTCTTATTCACTTTTTTTCTAGAAATATTTTAACACTTAGTAATACTTAATAATATGTCATACTCACATGTGCCTCTCACAGTATCAGAACTCAGTAAATGTTGTTCAAACCATAAGACAATGTTTTATCATACTTTACAACGAATATAAATATATTTTAATCATTTAAAGTAATAAAACTCTATGTTTACCCTAAATGTGTTTATAATTTATTATTAATAGTATTTTATATATACAAACTGGTAAAATAAAAGAGGAGCCCAAGCAAGGGGAACCTGAGTTTGTTAAAGATAGATAAAGCATGAACACATATTTCTAAATATCTACTGCTCAGCTCTCAGAGTGCTTCTTTTTCACTTTATGGAGGAAGACTGGAAAGCTTTGCAGATACAGTGGACATTATCAATCTCAATCCAATTTTTACCTATTATTTTCTCTCTGCCTTTTGAGTACTTTTGAGGAAATGTGAAAGGTTGGGAAGAGACATAAAGCTTGATTTAGTTAGTTAATCTGTCTATCAATGTACTTTTAAGTATACTTCTTTTTATCCTGTAGTATGAAGTGCACCATGTGTACTAGTCCATTTTCACACTGACGATAAAGACGTATCTGAGACTGGGCAATTTACAAAAGAAAGAGGTTTAATGGACTTACACTTCTGTATGGCTGGGGAAGCCTCACAATCATGGCAAAAGGCAGGGAGAAGCAAGTCACATCTTACATGGATGGCAGCAGGCAAAGAGAGAGAGCTTGTGCAAAGAAACTCCTATTTTTAAAGCCATCAGATCTCATGAGACTTATTCACTCTCTTGAAAATAGAACTGGAAAGACCTGCCTCCATGATTCAATTACCTGCCAGTGGGTTCCTCCCATGACACATGAATTGTAACTCCCACAATTTCCAAGATAAGATTCAGGTGGGGACACAGCTAAACCATATCACCATGCATTACAAGCAAGTGCTTTTTCATGCATTTTTCACATTCCTCACAAACACCCTATGAGACACATATACTTATATCCCTTTGATAACTTAGGCTTAGATTTGCCGAAGGCTATTGATAGCTTAGGTTTGCTGAAGGCTATTTAGTTAGAAAGCGATAGAGTTAGCAGTCCAGTTCAGCTCTGCCTAGCTCCAAATTAGTATACCTAGCAATTACCAGACATCACCTCCTGCTGTAACCAAGTACCTTGTACTAATGTAGTGTTAGAGATGGGGATAGAAGTGGAGAACTGTCCCAATTTGAACCGAAAATTTGCAGAATTTAGATATTTCCCAGCATATGTGCAAAACTGGCAGGATGGGCATAGTAACATATATTTTCATGAGGTGACTTAAAGTTAATTTGCTTTGATTATTGGGGGATTTTTTTAAACCCTTAAATTCACATAGCCACAAAATATTTGTACAAATTCACAAGGCTCATATATCTACTGCAGCCCATTTAGACCCAGTCAGAGCTCTTAGACTCAGGTCAAGAACTTCATTTCTAAGGGAAGAAAGAACCAGTCACAGCAACCTTGCAATATTAACAAAATCTTAATCATAGTGCAGGGTCATGTACTCACCTTTGCCTGTTGTCCCAACCATCCACTCTAATCCTATGGTCGTGGAAGCTGAAGAGGGGCGAGTACTGGAAAGATTACACACTTATGTGGAATTGGAATGCAACACAGGCTGCTTTTGTGTAACAGACAAAACCACAAACATACAAAAGAGAGCACCAAATCCTATCCAATTTAGTTCTAAAACCCCATACAGCTTTGGCACATTGGGCGATAGGCTTGAGAAATGGTAGTGAGGCCTCTCAGAAATGTATAGATATCATCAGGGAGTAATTAATATGACCTGGGCGGGACTTCCAAGAAAAATTTTGGAGTTGGTCCTAAATGAGGAGAGAGACCAGAGACTTGACAAAAATAGTGGCTCAAAAACATGGACACATGCACACACACACATACTTAGTGGGGGTGGGGGCGGGGAAGAGAGAATTATTATTATTGCTTATTATTTTTAAGAAACTTGAGGGAGGGATTGGAAAGTGAAGAAAGCTTTCCTCAGCAGTGAAAAATGAAGTGAGAAGACTGGAACATAAAGAGCAGAGTCTCCAGTGTGATCTAGGAACAAAGGCTCAACTTTAAAAATGAAATTACTTTTATGTATTCTATTAGGACCCTTTTTACTCTCCCTTTTCTAGTGGGCCCATTGAATTCTGTTAAAGCTCTACAAAATGATTTCTCAACAGATTGTTTACCAAAACCATAAATGTGTCATGTAAGAGCCTCCTATCTGCTATTATTTACTGTAATTCAAATAACTGTCAAAATAAAATGTTAGTTGCTTTTTCAGTCAGAAGAGTCCCTTCAGACTGGGAAAGAAATGGTAATTAAAAGAGAATCCCTGCTGAATGCCATTGATCTTTCACTCGGGATTGAAATCTTTCAGTAAGAAATCAGAACTGACATATTAAGTTAATACGTGCATATAAAGTGTCAGTATGCTACAAGTATTTAATTTCAAATACTGATTGCAAAAAAATTAGACTATAGTCTTTTCTTAAAGCACTAGAGATTTCTACTTAGTTTGCTATAAGTGGCTTAATTTTAAACGTAGAGCTTCATATGTGCTACTTTTTAACTTGTAGTCATTGTATATTAATTATTTGTATATTACAGTGTTTTCTGGTTTCTGTTTTTCTGTGGTTTGGTGGTGTTTTTGATGCTGTTTATATGAACTCATATCATACGGTAGAAATTGATTATGTTGTCATGGAAATAATCTTTTGTTGAAGAGTTTACTGTGTAAAACCATCAGTTATGATAATAAAACACACTATGACAGCACTAGGGTGGGATTTTGTTGTCTATTGTTGCTGTTGCTTATTGATATTCTAGGTTTTGGTTTTTGTTGTTTATCAGTTTAGTTTTTTTGAGTTTTTTTTTTTTTTTTTTTTTTTTTTTTTTTGCTTTTGGATACTGGAAAGGTTTTATTTGTTTCCAAACCCATTGGCTTTTTAAAGACATATTATACTCCATCTGCTACACTAAATAACCTGAACTGTTATTTTATAGTTGAGATTAAAGAAGACCATAATAACCAATTTAATCATCCAGAAATATCTGTTGGGCATCTACTACATTCCAGGCACTGTTTGGGGCACCCAGGACATTTCACTGAACAAATTAAGAGGTCAAATGCAGCTTCAGGAAAAAGATGACACTTAATCTAGGTCCGAGCATGGGTGAGTTTTACATAGGAATCATGACAATACTCAAAACACACAAGGAAGGTTTGTGGGTAAGAGGGAGCATGGTATGTTACTTATTATGAATAAACAGTTGGAAAAAAATAAACTGAATGTAGCAAAGACTCCATATTAGAAACTGATGAGAGGGATAGTTATTTCTTACTCTGATATTTTGCACCTATTCACATTTTACAATTATATTGTATGTATTTCCTGTAATTTTATACATGTATTCCCATGTATAAAAAGTGAAATTTATGTCTATGTCTGTATCTATACAGCTCTTCATGCTGGTCTTCAGAGAAATATCTGGCATGCTATTAATGTCATTTTAATGTTTAAAATTCTGTATTTGTCATTTACTCTGGACTATGCATACAGTTGTCTATATGTAGACCATACCCGGAATGAAAAAAAAAAATCCAAAGAGGTCACCACCCTCATGAGCTTATATATGAATAAGTAAGAGACATACAACCTAATATATAACAAATAAATGGTATGTTAAAATATAAGAAGGTGACTAGTGCTATGGAAAAAGAAAAAAAGAGCAAAGCAAGAGAGGATATAGTAGGAGTGGGGTTGCAATCTTATATAGGGCAGTAAGGGCAGGCCTCACTGAGATGATATTTGAGGAAAGACTTAAAGGAGTTGAGGAGGTTATCTATGTAGATATCTGGGAAAAGAGTATTCCCAGAGAGAAGGACAACCAGCTAGTCATATGACGTAAGGTGTAAGTACATCAGGTGAGCTCAAGGAATAACTAGAAGGTCAGTGTGTCTGGAATGGAACAAGCCAGGGGGAGAGTAGTAGGAGAAAATGTCAGAAGATAGGAAGACTTACAAGCCTCTATCTGGAAATTGGAATATTCTTTAAGTAGGATGGAAAAACCGTTGGAAGGTTTTGAAATAAGGACTGACACAATCTAACTTAGGTTATAACTAGATCACTGTAGCTACTCTGTTGGGACTGGACCGTAGGAAGTGAGGGCAAGGATAGAAGAAGGAATACCAGATAGGAATGAAGTTATCCAGATGAGAGAACATGGTAACATAGCTTTAAAAAATAGGTGAATGAAGGGGTGGCCTGCCCCTCCACACCTGTGGGCGTTTCTCATTAGGTGGAACGAGAGACTTGAGAAAAGAAATGAGACACAGAGACAAAGTATAGAGAAGAAAAAGTGGGCCCAGGGGACCGGCATTCAGCTTACAGAGGACCCATGCCGGCACCGGTCTCTGAGTTCCCTCGTGTTTATTGATCATTATCTTTACCATCTTAGAAAAAGGGAAGTGGCAGGATAATAGGATCATCCTAGGGAGAAGGTCAGCAGTAAGACATATAAATAACGATCTCTGTGACATAAGTTTAAGGAAAAGTGCTGTGCCTTGATATGCATATGCAAACATCTCCATAAACCTTTTTAGTGCATAAAGAGCAGCACTGCGCTAGCAAGTCCCACCTTTCGCCCTAAGGCGGTTTTCTCCTTTCTCAGTAAACAGAACATACAATCGGGTTTTACACCGAGATGTTCCATTGCCCAGGGACAGGCAGGAGACAGATGCTTTTCTCTATCTCAACTGCCAAGAGGCTTCTTTCCTCTTAACTAGTCCTCCTCAGCACAGACCCTTCACGGGTGTCAGGCTGGGGGACGATCAGGTCTTTCCCTTCCCACGAGGCCATATTTCAGACTATCACATGGGGAGCAACCTTGGACAATACCTAGCTTTCCTAGGCAGAGGTCCCTGCGACCTTTGGCAGTGTAGTGTCCCTGGGTACTTGAGATTAAGAGAATGGTGATGACTTTTCACAAGCATACTGCCTTCAGGCAATTGTTTAACAAAGCACACCCTGCACAGCCCAAAACCCGTTAAACCTTGAGTCACCACAGCACAAGTCTCTTGCAAGGACAAGGTTGGGGGTAGGGTCACAGATTAACAGCATCTCAAATACAGAACAAAATGGAGTCTCTTATGTCTACTTCTTTCTATATAGACACAGTAACAGTCTGATCGCTCTTTCTTTTCCCCACAATGAACAGATAATAGGAGGTGATGGGATTCTGGACATATTATAAAAGTACTGCCACAAGATTTGCTGATGGATTACATATAGGAAAGAGAGAAAAGAGAGTCAAAGATGGCTCCAAGGGTTTTGCCCAAAGCAACCAGAAGGATAGAAATGTTAACATTTGGAAAACACATAGCCAAAAAGTAGATTTACGTGACTCAAGAACTCTAATTAAAAAGTGTAGATTGGATTTCTGGTTTCTGGTTCAGCATGTAAGCAGCTTAGAAGTTGCTACTCTGTTTTAACAAGTAAAAAACCTAGGCCAACTGAAAAATCAACTCTTATTTCCAACAGAGAATTGAGGTCACAGGGCAAACTGCTTCCCCCAGAATTGGAAATACAGATAAGAAAATACAGAACATCACAACCTACTGGGGAGAACCCACGAACTTCCATGGGAATCAGTACTGAGGTAGGAAAACCTAAACGGTATTTGACAAATTGGGAGGCTCAGTGTGAAAAAATCAGATAATTAAAAACTCTAGGGGACCCAGTCATGAGGCAAGTGGTACATTTTTATAAGTTTTACCTCCAGAAGCTCTACAAGGTCCTCCCAGTGAATGTTAGACAAAAGTTTCTTCCTCCCTCTGGGATGGGGAAGGGGAGAGAAACTATTTTGAAATATGCCAGAGCATTCTGTTCTACATGAGGGCTACACTTAGGAGAAAGTATTTTACCAGAGCTTAACATGAAGAAGTTTTGTCAGAGCCTAGCCTACCTGGAGGAAGGAAAATATGAACTCCAGCCAGTTCTAGCCTTCCTTGTGAGGGAAAAGAAATAGCCAATTCCAGCCCCATCTATTCATTCTGTTCCACCAAAGCCAGGGAACCTGGGGTACTGAGAAACACTGCCACAGCCCAGGGGTTCAGGCTTACCAAAATACTGAGACCTAATCATAGGACTGTAGAATGTTTCCCCTCTCCCAGTACCCCACCACTACCTTACTAAAGATCTTTTACCCAGTACATTATGTCTCTCTTTCAACAAATATTACAAAGCATACTAAAAGGCAAAAAAAAAAAAAAAAAAAAGAAAGAAAGAAAACATCTTGAAGAGACTTAACATGCATCAGAACCAGAGTTAGATATAGCAGGAATATTGAAATTATCAGACCAGGAATTTTTTTCAACTATGATTAATATGCCAAGGGCTTTAATAGAAAAAAGTAGACAATATGCAAGAACACATGGATAATGTAAGCAAAGTAATGGGAATTCTAAAAAATAATTAAAAAGAAATGTTATACATTAAAAACTCTGTAACAAAAATGAAGACCGCCTTCTGTGGGCTCATTACTACACTAAATAGAGGAGGAAAGAAGCTGTAAGCTTGGGAAGATGGCAATAGAAACCTAACTGAAAAGCAAAGTGAAAAAAAGCACTGGGAAAAAAACAGAGCAGAATACCCAAGAACTGGGGATAACTATAAAAGGTATAATATACCCACAGTATAAACAGCAAAAGGAAAAGAAAAAGGGAAAAGAATAGAGCAATGTTTGAAGCAATCATGACTGAAGAATTTCCCATAATTATTTTCATACACCAAACCACATAGCCGGGTAACTCAGAGAACATCAGTCAAGATAAATGTCAAAAGAAAAAAATATGTATACCCTAAAACAAAAACTACATGTACACATATCATATTCAAACTTAAGATAAAGAAAAAAATATTGAAGGAAAACAGGAAAAGCCACCTCACCTATAGAAGAGCCAAGATAAGAACTACATCTAACTTCTCCTAAGAAATCATGCAAGCAAGAAGAGAGTAGAGTTAAATATTTAAAGTGCTGAGAGAAAAAAATAATCAACTTAAAAATCTGTACTCTATGAAATTATCCATCAAAGGCAAAGAAGAAGTTAAGACTTAGACAATCAAAACTGAAGAGAATTTGCCGTCAGTAGAACTGCCTTGCAAGAAATGTTAGAAGTTCTTCAGAGACAAGGAAAATGAGGTACATCAGAAACTCAGATCTACATAAAGAAAAGAAGACTATCAGAGAATAAATAAATGAAGGTCACGTAAAAATTTGTTTTTCCTATTCTTAATTGATCTAACAATAATATTTTGTTCAAAATAATAGCAACAATGTGTTCAATTATGTATGGTTATATGTGCATTCACAGAGACTTATGTATGATTGTGTATAAGTGAAACACATGATACAAGGGACAGAAAGGAAAAATTAGAAATATTTTGTTATCATAAGGCACTTCCACTACCCACTAAGCGGTACACTATTATTTAAAAGTGGATTTGAAAGGATGATTACCAGAGGCTGGGAAGGGTAGTAGGGGGGTGAAGGTGGGTGGGTATGGTTAATAGGTACAAAAAAATAGTATGAATAAATGAAAGCATAACAGGGTGAGTATAGTCGATAATAATTTAACTGTACATTTTAAAATAGCTAAAAAAGAGTATAATTGGATTGTTTGTAACACAAAGGATAAATGCTTGAGTGGATGGATACCCTATCTTCTATGATGTGATTATTAAGCAATGCATGCCTGTATCAAAACTTGTTACACACGCCATAAATGTATACACCTACTGAGAATCCACAAATATTTAAAATTTAAAATAAATTAAAATATAAGTAGACTTGGATTCATTGTAAAAGTATATAGCAAACTCTAAATCAACCACTAAAAAGGTAATGAGGTATAATTTATATTATGAAAAAGAAGAGAAAATGGAGTCACATAAAAGTCTAAATTAAAATCACAAAAGGCAGAAAAAGTATAGAAGACATTAGGAACAAAGAACAAGAATAACAAATAGAAAACAGTAACAAATATGGTATATATTAATGCAACTATATCAGTCATCACTTTAAATGCTAATGGTCTAAATACACCCATTAAAAGACAGAGATTGTCAGAGTGATCAAAGAAACAAGACCACAAGAAATACACTTTAATTACAAACACAATATAGATTAAAGTAAATGGATGGAAAAAAATATATCATGCTAACACTAATCAAAAGAAACTCAGGCAGAAAATCAGTAAAGACACATTTGAATTCAACAACACCATCAATAAACCGGATATAGTTGACATCTATAGACTACTTCAACTAACAATAGCAGATTACATATTCTTCTCAAGCTCACATGGAACATTCACCAAGATAGACCACATTCTGGGTCATAAAACATGTCTTAACAAATGTAAAAGAAAAAAACTCATACAATGACCTGCTCCCAGACAACAGTGGAATTAAACAAAAAATCAGTAACAGAAAGATAGCTGGAAACTGCCCCACCCCCCACAAATACTTTCAGCTTAAACAACAAACCTCTAAATAACATAAGTCAAAGAAGAAATACAAAGAAAAATTTTAAAATATTTTGAACAAAATGGGAAAGAAAATAGAATTTATCAAGATTTGTGAGATACATCAAAAGCAGTGATTAGAGGAGAACTTATAGCCTTGAATGTATATACTAAAAAAAAGAAGAAAGATCTAAAGTAAATTATCTAAGTTTTCTACTTAGAAAATTAGAAAAAGAAGAGCAAGTTAAATCCAAACTAAGCAGAATAAAAGAAATAATAAACATTTGAGCAGAAATCAGTGAAATTAAAAACAGGAAATCAATAGAGAAAAATCAATAAAAGCAAGAGCTGGTCCTTTGAAAAGGCCAATAAAATTGATAATCCTCTAGTCAGGTTAACCAAGAAAAAAAGAGAGAGGACACAAATTACTAGTATCAGAAATGAAATAAGGGGCGTCACTACAGATCCTATGGATATTAAAAGGATAATAAAAAGGAATATTATGAACAACTCCATGCCCACAAATTTCTTGATCTAGATAAAATGAACCAATTCCTTGAAAGACACAATCTGACAAAACTCACACAGGAAGAAAAAGATCATCTGAATATGCCTGTATCTATTTTTAAAATTGAATCAATAATTAATAATTTTTTAAAACAGAAAGCACAAAATCCAGATTGGTTCACTGGTTAATTCTATCAAACATTTAAGTAATAAATTATGCTAATTCTCTAAAATCTCTTTGTATTAGTACATTCTCACACTGCTATAAAGAACTTCCCAAGACTGGGTAATTTATAAAGAAAAGAGGTTTAATTGATTCACAGTTTAGTATGCTGGGGAGGATTTAGGAAACTTACAGTCGTCATGGAAGAGGAAGGAGAGGCAAGGCACCTTCTTCACAAAGTGCCAGGAAGGGGAAATGCTGAGTGAAGGGGGAAGAGCCTCTTATAAAACCATCAGATCTCATAAGAACTCATTCACTATTATGAGAAGCGCATGCAGGGGAACCGTCCTCATGATTCAATTACCTACACCTGGTCGCTCCCTTGACACGTGGGGCTTATTGGGATTATAGGGATTACAATTCAAGATGAGATTTAGGTGGGGGTACAAAGCCTAACCATATTGCTTTTCTAGAAGATATAAGCAGAGGGAATACTTCCCAACTCATTCTATTAGGATGGCATCATCCTAATACCAAAACCAGACAAAGGCAATACAAGAAAAGTAACATACAAACAAATACTTCTCTTAAATGTAGGTACAAAAATCATCAAAAAAAAAAAAAAAAAAAGCAAACGAAGCCCAATTATGTATTAAAAAAACTATGCACCATGACCAAATAGTATTTATTTCAGGTATGAAAGTCCGGTTCAACATTTGAAAGTTAAATAATGTAATCCAGCACATTAACAGGCTATAGAAGAAAAAACACATGATTATATCACTAGATGTAGAAAAAGTATTTGACAAAATTCACCACTCATTAATGATAACAACTCTCAGCAAGCTGGACATAGAGGAGAATTTCCTCAACTTGATGAAGAACATCTACAAAAAACCTACAGCTACATAGTACTTAAAGGTGAGGAACTAGAAACTTTCCCACTAAGACTGGGTACAAAGCAAATTTGTCTCCTCTCACCATTTCTTTTAACGTCATACTCAGAGTTCTACATAATACAACAAGAACAGGAAATAAAATATATATAAGTTGATAAGAAATAAGTAAGACTGTCTTTGTTCACAGATGACATAATTGTTTTTGTAGAAAATCCAAAAGAAACAAACAAAAAACTTCCACAGCAAATAAGCAATTACAGCTTGAAGGGTACACAGTTAATATGCAAGAATTGATTGCTTTCCTATATGCTATCAATGAAGAAGTGGGATTTGAAATTTCAAACACAATACTACTTACATTAGCATCCCAAGCAATAAACTACTTAGGCATAAATCCAACAAGATATGTGTAAGTCTATATAAGAGAAACTACAAACACAAAGAACTAAATAAGTAAAAAGCGATCCTATGTTCATAGATAGGAACACTCAATATTGTTACCAAATCAGTTCTTCCTAACTTGATTCCAATCAAAATCCAGCAAGTTACTTTGTGAAACATTGACAAACTGATTCTAAAGCTCATGTGGAGAGGCAAAAGGCCTAGACTAATAAACACAATATTGAAGAAGAACAAAGTGAGAGGATCAGCAGTAGTCAACTTGAAGACTTACTATAATGCTATAGTAATCAAGACAATGTGGTATTGGCATAAGAAAAAAGAGATCAATGGAATAGAATAGAGAGTCAAGAAACAGACCCATGTAAATATAGTCAAATAATCTTAGACAAAGGATCAAAGACAATTAAATGGACCAAAGAGACTTTTTGACAAATGGTAATGGGGCACTGGACATTCACATGCAAAAAAAAAAAAGAATCTAGACATGTAACTTACCACTCTTTACAAAAATTAACTCAAAACAAGTTATAAATCTAAATGTAAAGTTCAAAACTCTACAACTCCTAGAAGATTACAATAGAGAAAACCTAAATGGCCATGGGGATTGTCAATAACCTTCTAGATACAACATCAAAGTCATGATTTATTAAAGAAATTGTTGATAAGTTTAATTAAAATTAAAAACACAAAGACAATGTCATGAGAATAAGAAAACAAGCCACAGACTGATAGAAAATATTTTCAAAAGCTACATCTGAAGAGGGACTGTTATCAAAATATACAAAAAAAAAAACCCAAAAAACCCTCAAAACTTAACAATAAGAAAAGCAGCAATACAATTTAAAAATGGGCAAAAGACACCTCATCAAAGAAGATATAGATGGCAAGTAAGTATATGAAAATACATTCACATTGTAAATCGCTAGGGGATTGAAAATTAAAACAACAATGAGATTCCACTATACACCTGTGAGAATGGTCAAAATCTAAACACTGATAACACCAAATGTTATAGAGGATGTGGAGCAACAGGAACTCTCATTCATTATTAGTGGGAATGCATAATGGTACAGCCACTTTGAAAGGCAGTGTGGCAGTTTCTTACAAAACTAAACATACTCTTCCCATACAATCCAGCAATCCCACTCCTTTGTATTTATTCAAATGAATTGAAGATTTGTGTCTACACAAAAACCTGCACATAGATTTTTATAGCAGCTTTTATTCATAACTGCCAAAACTTGGAAGCAATCAATGCGTCTTTCTGTTGGTGAATGGAAAAATTGTGATGCATCCAAACAATTGAATTTTATTCAGTACTAAAAAGAAATGAGCTATCAAGCCATAAAAAAAAAAAAATGGAGAGAACTTAAATGCATATTACTAAGTGAAAGAAGCCAATCTGACAAAGCTATATGTTACATGATTCCAACTATCTGACACTTTGAAAAAGGCAAAATTATGAAAATAGTAAAAAGATCAGTAGTTTCCAGGTGTTGTTTGGAAGGGAAGGATGAATAGGCAGAGCACAGAGGACATTGAGGGCAGTGAAACTACTCTGTATGATTCTATAATGGTGAATACATGTCATTATACATTTGTCAAAGCCTATAGAATATACAACACTCAGAATGAACCCTAATGTAAACTGTGGACTTTGAGTGGTAATGTACTAATCATTCATTGATTGTAACCATTGTACTTCTCTGATGTGGGATGTCGTTAGTGAGAGGTTGTACGCATGTGGAAATAGAGGTATTAAAACTCTGTATTTTCTGCTCAAATTTTCTCTGAGCCTAAAACTACTCTAAAACTTAGTTCATTAATTTTAAAAACTAAAGAAGTTGGTAATTCTAAAGAAAATATTTTTCAGGAAAAGTAGAGATTGTTATACTAGATTTTTAAGAAGCAGGCCCAAATATATGCTATTTATAGGTGATGCACTTTAAATAGAAGCACAAAAGTAATTTGAGAGTACAAAGATTAAAAAAGACACTATGCAAACCAACAAGATTTAGAAAGCTGGTGTGGCTAAAATTTATATCAAATTTAGTAGAATTCAGGGCAAAAAAATGTTATAAATCTAGAGACATTTCATAAGAGTAAATGAGCAATTCGTCAGAAAGATATAGCTTATTTTCTCTTCCTTACATGGGTGTTGGTCACTAAAAAAAATTTTCATCCCCAAATCCATGTCAGCATTGGCTGCTGGAGAGCTCAACTGAGACAGCAGGGTTGACTCAACATATAAAAATTAATAAATACGACTCACCACAATAACCAAATAAAAGAGAAAAATCAGATGATCAACAAAGTAGACGCAAACGGTTGGCAAAATTCAATACCTGTTAATATTTTTAAAATTCCACCAACTAGGATCTTGGTACTCCTACACCTAGTTTGAACTGTGACTGGGCAATTATAGCAACCAGCGTCTGATAAGGACATGATGACCACACGATGATTGTCATGAGTGAAAGTCTAGGTTGCCCCACCAACCAAGCCACCTGAACCAACGGAAGTGCTAGCTAAAAATGAGAAAGCTAAAACTTTTTTTTTTTTTTGAGACGGAGTCTCGCGCTGTGTCACCCAGGCTGGAGTGCAGTGGCGCGATCTCGGCTCACTGCAAGCTCCGCCTCCCAGGTTCAGGCCATTCTCCTGCCTCAGCCTCCGAGTAGCTGGGACTACAGGCGCCCGCCACCACGCCCGGCTAGTTTTTTGTATTTTTAGTAGAGACGGGGTTTCACCATGTTAGCCAGGATGGTCTCGATCTCCTGACCTCGTGATCCGCCCGCCTCGGCCTCCCAAAGTGCTGGGATTACAGGCTTGAGCCACCGCGCCCGGCGAAAGCTAAAACATTTAATACAGGTGAGAGGAGAAGGATTATAAAAATCAGTTATGGCCTTGGGATCAACAGCAGCAACAAGAGTTGTAGCTCATCCCAGTAATGCTTGTAAAATTTTCCAAGAAATTATGATGAATTAAGCTGTGGCAGGGTAGAGTAAACTTAATATGAGATGCAAACTATCAGAGCAACGCAAGAGGAGGGACACTAATGGAAAATGCTCCTGTTATGCACAGATCCCCTCAGACCACTTTATCATTTCTGTTTTCCCTAATCCCAGTTTCTATACATTTTGCCACTGATGGGCTACACCTGCAGCTCTTCTTTGCCCTACTGCTCTCAGGTTACCGAGTCACTTGTGCAGAAAGGCAAAAGTGTCTGGACCGTACATTCTCACAACCACATGCCTACACCCTTTCTCTTCATTTGGTCCTTTACACTTAAGAGATAGCATGGTAGAATGAAGCCCATCTTACTTGCTCAGGACAAACTCTGAGGTGCAATTTACACTCCATAGTTTCCTTATAGTATCAGGTAGAGCTATCCTCCAGGCCGAAGCTATCCTCCAAAAATTTTTCTCGGCCGGGCGCGGTGGCTCAAGCCTGTAATCCCAGCACTTTGGGAGGCCGAGACGGGCGGATCACAAGGTCAGGAGATCGAGACCATCCTGGCGAACCCGGTGAAACCCCGTCTCTACTAAAAAATACCAAAAACTAGCCAGGCGAGGTGGCGGGCGCCTGTAGTCCCAGCTACTCGGGAGGCTGAGGCAGGAGAATGGCGTGAACCCGGGAGGCGGAGCTTGCAGTGAGCTGAGATCTGGCCACTGCACTCCAGTCTGGGTGACAGAGCGAGACCCCGTCTCAAAAAAAAAAAAAAAAAAAATTTTCTCTTGCTTAGATTCTTCCCTTCCCTTTCCTACTTCCCCCATTTCCTTTCTGGTTTCTCTGGAGAGCACTTTCCTTGCACAAGAGGAGAGTCTGGTACTGGGACACCCAACCTAAAATATTTTGTTATAAACCTCCACAACACCTTATATTTCTACTTCATATTACTCAACTCATGGGCAATGATTTGTTCAAAGCCTATCTTCCCTGCTAGTGTGTAAAGTACAAAAGCAGAGGGACTGGGTGCTTTTGTCAACCCTAGTGTCTAAACTACTTTGTGGCACATAGATTCAAACACATGTTGTATGATATATGAATGAAAACAAACCAAGAGTATCACAATTAATTAGTGAATTGGCATGTTTGTGATGTTTTAAAAAGAAACATTATTTGTTTCTTTTTACATAAAAAGACTTTTATACATAAAAATGCTTTACTGCTTGTAAGTGGATTTAGTACATTGCCTTAGGATAGATAAGCAAACACCACTACTAAAAATAGAAATTCTTAGGAATCCACTTGTGATTTTTCAACCCCTTGGGGCACCTTTCTGTAACTGTTATTGGTTTGTTCTATATTTTCTAGTCTGATTATTCTTTTTAAAAGACAAGAGAGACTCAAAACAAAAGCAAAGTTGGTACTAATTGCACCCATTACCAAAGTTATCCTGGGCATTCTTCTCCGTGGGTTCCATCCTTAAAGTTAGAGTGAATTGTATGATGTTCAGAATATCTGATTACTTGAACAACATCAGCAGGGCACAACACATGATGTGAGCCCAAAATCACCACAGTTGCTGTTCACATCTGCTAAGCGGGGCCTTAACGAATTGTTCAGGTCATTAGAGAGGAAAATATAGGACAGAAAACGTGTACATTAATCCACACACTGGGAGCTCTTCATTGAAGAAGGAACTGACTGGTGAGTGCTCTCAGTCACTTAATGACACCAAATTGCTACAAGTAGAGTTTCAGAGTAATTTTAAGGCAAAGAATACAGAAGAGATGAACAAATGCAAAAAAATCAGAGTCAGTTTTCTATGATAGCATGCCTAGAATTCCAACTACCAAACTGATCCAATTTGAATTCTTTGTTTTTAAAATCTTTCCTCAAGTCTTCTTCTTCCTCTGTGAGCTGAATACACTTCATCCAATATAAATGCCAATTAAGACATGTGCGTTAATCATGATACCTTGGCTCCACTTGTACTATCTTCCCTTTGGGAGCAAAAGGAAATTTGCTTCAAATAAAATAATTTGGGCCCCCTGTTATAAGTTGAAGAGGATCTTGGTGAGGAAAAAGTCAATGTACATTGTGTGTAGAGGTATCTTTATAAAAGCCTCATGCTAAAATTTTAGAGGTTGTTATGCCATCTTAGAAAAGAACGAGGACTATGTTTCACTTTATCCACTATAGAAATATATTATTTGGATATTTTTAACTCAGTTACTAAATCTGTTTAACTATAAATGCAAATTCTTTAAAAAAAGTGTGTATGTATATATATACACACACACATATATATGTATGTACACACACATACACACACACGCACACATACATGTGTATGACATATTTATTCCAAACTTTAGATGAAAAGTTTATTCACAACAGCAAATGAAAAAAAAGGGGGGGAAAAGCAGAGTTGTTTTATTTTTGTTCTGTTTTTATTGCGGATGCTTAGTATTTTATTGCGGATGGCTTAGTATTTCCTTAATTCTCCTGTGGAATGACAGTCATTTTTAACTACTGAATGTATTGATATCACAGCTTTTTCAAAAATATTTTTTTGAAAATGCCATTTTATATATATATACACATATACACACACACACATATATACACATATATATACATATACATATATACACACACATACATATATACACACACACGAATATACGTGTGTGTGTGTATATATATATCCTGAGTTACTTCACTTAGAATGATGGTCTCCAACTCCATCCAGGTTGCTGCAAATGCCATTATTTCATTCCTTTTTATGGCTAAGTAGTACTCCATGGTGTGTATGTATACACAAAGAGGGGAGGGCAGAAGCAGTTTTCCAATTGGACATGCCCACCAGTCTGCCATGTAAACTTATCATTGCCGTGGCAACACCTGAGAGTCACTGCCTCTTTCCATGATAATGACCCAATGACCCATGTATACACCATGTATACCCAATGACCCATGTATACATGCACATACCATGGAATACTACTTAGCCATAAATATGAATGAAATAATGGCATTTGCAGCAACCTGGATGGAGTTGGAGACCATAATTCTAGGTGAAGTAATTCAGGAATGGAAAACCAAACATTCTGTGTTCTCATACATAAGTGGGTACTAAGCTATGAGGAACCCAAAGACGTAAGAATGATATAATGGACTTTGGGGATTTGGGGGGAAAGTGGGAGAAGGGGATGAGGGATAAAAGATTACACATTGGGTACAGTGTACACCGCTCGGGTGATAGGTGCACCAAAATCTTAGAAATCACACCTATAGAACTTAGTCATGTAACCGAACACCACTTGTTCCCCAAAAGCTATTGAAATGAAATAAATAAACAAAATAGGTCAATTAAAAAACAACTAGGAAATAAAAGGAGAGAAGGATGAAGAGCAAAGGTAGAGAGTGAGAGAAAGCACTGTGGAAACTTACAAATGCAGACTCTATATCCCTTCATTGTCAGACTTTTAAAAATCTTCTGCTGAATTCTAGCAAAATGAATCTATTTTTATTGCTCTCTTCCTGAATCAAGGAGAGAGCAGTTAAATGCAGGAATCAAAATGCCTAGCTATTGTCAGTTACCCCAGGATACCACACAATGCATGTATCCAATTCCTCCTTGTTTGGAGCACCCTTGTAGCCATCTTCCTTTTTCAACAATACCCTTCGTCATGTACTTTGAATTATCGATTCATTCTTCATTCAGATAGTTTGTCTCCCTTCTTTCCAAAATTCATCATAACTGCTGGCCCATGGAGCACATTATTTCTTATGGTCTAGTGGGGTTATGCATTTATTTATCAAAATACTGTTTAAATCATTTTTAAGGTTTGAGGCAAGAAAAGGAAGCTGCAGCAGGTACTCATCCTGCCGTTTTGAAATGAAAGTTTTTTTCTTGTTTACTCGGTGAGATGAAAAACAAATACAGAATCAAATAGTTGTAGAGATTTTGTTGTAAAACCTACTGTTCATATGTGAGTATCAGACCAATGTCCTTTATTTCCCCTCCATTCACACAATCATCATCTTTGATTGGCCAGAAAAGAGCCTATGGTAGCCTGGATGATGTAAAAAGAACAGAACTTCACAGTATTTAACTGCACAGCTAGAATTACTTTATCTGGTAGTGACAGACCTTCAGCACTTATGTGATTTTTCTCTTCCAGTCTAATAGTACAAATTGCAACAGACCATGGGGTCTGGGATCCTATGTCTTTGACATAGGCTCAATGGTCTGTCAAGACCATTGAATTTTAAAATAAAGGCAGCGATAAAAACCTTACAACAACTCAGCAATATAGATGTTATCTCCATACAGCATGTGAGGAAATAGTCTCAGTGAAGTTAAATTGCTCAAACTCACAAAGCTAATTATAAAGTCAAATGCTGAACTTGCTGGCCCAAATTCTGCCTCTCTGAAGTCAAATGTTCTTTATTGAATGCTGCACTTAATACAGCATCTTTAAGATAGCTCCAGCCCAATGTGATGGCTCTTCTATAACTTCTACTGTATTCACTCTATAATTCCCGCCAAGAAAACTCTTCATCTTGAGAGGTTGAACCGTATGAAATTACTGTTTTAATAATCCAAAAGTGGTCAAATATTGGCAATTTCCTATTGTTCAACCTACTATACTGTCTGTAATTGTGTAACAGGGTTGATAATTTTTAGTCTTTAGAAGGAAAAGAATTAAAAATGTATATTAGCATATGAATTCCTCATAGCAGTGCCTTGAGCTTTGTTGGGCATCTACCTTGATAAGCCAGCTTGAGGTAGGCAGATCCTTTCCAGGAATAGATTCCAACCAAGGTTTCTACTGGGGAAATCAGGTTGCCCCTGTTATAGAGGTGGTATGAGGCAACAAGAAGCTTACTACAGAGTGTGAACTCTGGAAATTAGTGGAAATCATTTGGCTATTGCTTACTCAGATCAAGAAACTGGATGTTTGAGGCAATCCTATCTCGATCTCAAGGATCAAAAAGCTCCAGCTAGCATCCCAGATACTACTCTTACATGTATTTCTTGAGAGTAGTCCGCCCTATGAGTCAGGAACCAAAGCTGTGTTTACTCACATGGCAGTGATAGGCATTCATTAAATATTCGTTGACCTAAGGAACAATCATCCCAATTAGACTGTCGTTATTTTACTGGATATTACATAAGATGATCTGAATTCCCTACAGTGCCTTAAGCACGAGTTTGAAACTTGAAAGGCATGCATTTAAAAGCTCAGATTCGGATTGTCAGTCTAGCAGCTTCAAGGCTGGTAAAAATATTCTGCCAAGATAGATACATTAACCTTTGTCCCAGAGAAGATAAGATCATAAACTAATAACCTGGTCACATAAGAGAATGGTGCCACTCATTTTGATTGATAAAGGTATTAGGTAGTAGCAAGATTCAGGCACTTAGTTGTCCATCTTCTCTGTCATTTAAAGTTGAGGCTAATACTAAGTGTAGAAAGCCTTATTCCACAATCTTACTAGTGACATCCAAGAAGTATGTGTGTTCTCTGAGCACACTTGTGTGTGTGTTTTCCTATTGATCTCTTAGTCACATGTATCTATTATGCCTTTCCCAATAATGTATACGTTTCTTAAAGAGGCCAAGTTTTCCATTTATTTGGTGCTTCCCCTCCAAAATATTTCCTCCTGATGACTAATGTTTTAAAAATAAGTAGATAATAATGAAGTTTAATTTTAATCTATATAAATTAACAGACTAAGAGGATTTTATAACAGAAACATTTTTAAATATTTTAAAATATCATTTGAAAGCTTTAACTCCATTATAATGGAGAATGGTGCAAGTTGAGGAATATCTGAATATTTAATCCCTCATTATGAGCATATTTTAAAACATGCCTTTGGTTTATGTTTAAGATAATGAATCATCTGTATTACTATTATTACTACCATCATACAGGAGCATTAGGACATGTAATGACTATTACAAATGGACTTAATTTAGGAAAGACATTTTGAAAAAGACAAAAACACTGTGAGATTAAATAATTTATTACCATTGCTAAGATGAACACATATACTTAATACTCAATTTTATGCAGAACTTTAAAAAAATAGTTTTAATACAGTATCAAAATTTACACAACTTTATTTTGTCAAAAGACCAGTGTCCCTTGTATTAGCTTCTGCAGGCTCTGCTGCAGGCACAAAAGCTTATTTTAAATGTCTTCAGAGTATAGGAATACAACAATTTAAGGATGAAAGCTTTCCTAGGAAAGAAGGTGTAAATATAGCAAGCAATTTTCTTTTATAGAGTAATAACATTTTAAAATATAACATTTTTAAAGGGAAGCTTAAATTGTAACCCAATTATGATAATTAGAGAGATAATTCTATAGTAAATTAATACATAAATATTTTCTGAAAATAGAGGGATGATTTTTCATCACAGTTAACATTTTTGAAAGTATAACAAAATTCCTTCACAGTCTCCTACTAGTGACAATTAACTCATTGTGTAATGAGCCCATCTAAAACAACAACAGAGAATATCTGCTATGAATCAAATCTCAGAAATGTAGAACCTATCCCAAAACTGGGAATTGTTGCATTTCTACTTTTATAATCTTAAACTACCATAAAAACGTAGCATTCGGTCACAGGCCTCTTGCACATTCATACAAGAAACTATCATTGCATTTGGATAAACACAAAATACCTATCATAGCATTTCCAGTACACACATTCTAATATTATATATATGTATATGTATACCAAAAATAAGAAATAAACTAAGCAAAGCTAGCACACCTCTTTTTCAAACCTCAGGGAATCTGAACAAGAGCTTTTAGCCTCAATAATGAAGGACATGCGGCAGTTTCATAAAATGTTAGATTGCTGCAGTAGGCAAAGAAAGCTTTTTTCATAAATGCAGTGCAATATTTTAAAGTTTACATAAAGTTTATTAAATATACAGCATGTCTAGAAACTAAATTATAGAAATTGACATCTCACAACTCGAAACACTTAGAAAAATTATGTTTGCTAGTTTTTAGTTGAAATTGTTAATATGAACATCAATGGATCCACTGAATGAATATGAAGGCTTGTATGCCCCAAGATGTGTCTTTATGAGAAACTCATTAAGATGAAAAGAAAAAGATATATTTATATTGATCAATTGAAGTCAATGGTACTCTCTGATAAGCACTCTACAAAGTCTTGCTACCCTTCTAGCTGGTAGGGAGAATTTACGTGGTATTTTTTTAGCACCTAGAAGTCAACACCAAACTCCAAAAACTTAATCTTATCTTGCATCCAAATTAATTATGAATCCGGAATTAGTAGTTTGTTGGTTGACTGAAGTATAAGAGGTAGATGCCCAACTCTCAAACTTGGGAAGCTGGAAAATACCTCTTCATATCTTCAATATGACATGGTAGAAAACTCCCACCATTATGTGCAAGGAGTCAACTCTATTCAGAACACTGAGGCTCCACTGGACTCTTAAAACTATGCAGATTTCCCAATTACGATATTATATCTGGGGATAAAAACACTTAGTTCTAATGAAAACACTGGTACCAAAATGGTGATTTTCAAAGCTACTCTTTTTGAGATTTTCAAAGCTATCTTGTTTGAGATTGACTGTTGTGGACATTGAGGTGAGATACACAGAATATCAGCTTGAGGGTAGAAGTTGTACTACAGGTTTTAGAGGGGAGATATGTGCAATGTACAATCACTCCATGTTATTCCATGAGTCCAGGTTTGTGGAAACCCACTGTTTCCTTTTTCTTCTTCTTGTCTTCTATCTCTTTCTGGCAGTGGTGATCTCCTGTTTGAAAAAGAGCGCATCTCACATTGGTCCTTTGTACTGGTTTCCTGACAAATGTTGCCTAATTCCAGGACACGAACCTGCAGCATCTCCAAGTTTCCTCCACACAACCTTCAAAAAAACAGAAGATGAAGTGAGTATCTTACTTTTCCTCTTCCACAAGGAGATTTGCGTTTCTTAAGGGTAAATTAAGAGAGGAGCAAAGATGAAGTAAAGACAAGAGACAAAATATCCACATGAATGAGTTCAAATACAAAATAAAATGTGATGACAAGCTTCTTAAAACAAAAGAACTACTTAGTAGTTGGGACTACTAAACCTTGTTAGTAACCAGGGTCAAAATTTTAAAATGATATATTAACTTACTGTAGTTACATAAGTGGTCCCCAACTCTGACTGCACACTAAGCACTTGAGGAGCTCTTAAACAGTAATCCCCATCCTCGAAGATTCTGATTTCACTGGCAGAAGTGAGGCATGGACGACTGCGCTTTTTAAAAAAGCCCTAAAAGTAATTCTAATGTGTAGCCAGAATTAAGAACACCTTAGCAAGATCATAATGGTTCCTATATTATACACCCATAACAAAGGATATCAGTATTTAATGCGCTGAGGAAAATGAAGGAGCTTTTGTTATTGAGCTATTTAAGTCCTGAGGTGGTAGTCTTAGGGCCACTAGTAAATTTCTCTGGCTTTTTCTACAGAGTGGGGTCATCAGTTGTCACAAATCTTAGCTACCAAGCAATATGATCTCTCGGATTTCCAAAACAGAAAGCATCCAAATGTAGGAAGATGATAAGAATAAATTCAAAATCACTGAAAGAGATACAATTACAATATGTTAGAAGCTGGGCCACACAGAGAAACAAAAGGTGAGACCAAGAATAATGTAAGCATAAATGTAAAACTACTGAATTTGCCAATAATGTATCAATACACTAACATTGATTGGAATACACACACATGCACATGCATGTATGTGCACATGCACAGTAACAGCCAGACCCTCCCAGACTATTTCACGCAAGGGGTTATGATCAGATTGATTGATTGCACAAAACTTTACAATACTCTAACATGAACATAAAACTAGTTTGTTCATTAATTATTCACAACTATTCCTTTTGTTTGGTTTTGTTTTTGCTTTTAAATAGAAGTGGATACTACAGGGAAACCCAATATCATTAATAGTAATACACAATATAGGGTTCTGTTTACCTTCATTTCCAAGCCAAAGAAACTATTAATCTCAATGTTTCAGCATATACCAATACATGGGATAAATATCTTGTACTCAAAAGGAGCTGAAGTTAGGGTTCTTAAATATCTGGAAAGGAATTATTAATACATAGCAATGGATGGCTCAAGCTATACACAAGAGGGTTAGGAAAGTCTCATTTCTTAATAAATTGACACGAGACAAACACTGAATCAAGGAGCCAAAGGATGCTATGGACTTTCCTTTTCTAGCCCTTAAATATAATTACATCTATCCAGAATGCTTTGAATGTGTGGTTTAGAAGCAGAGGGTAGACTTAAGGACCTTACAAGGGTAACAGACACCAGCACCAGATGATTACAACTCAAAAGTGCAACTCCTCTTCAAATACTGAAATGTAGAATGCAATGAGCTTACCCCAGATATAACTATGTGGTGAAAGGAAACTCTTAAAGAAGGCAGAACTTTGAAATAAACCAACAATACTAAGGTTGACACAGGAGTAGTGACTTATTAACTAAAAAAGGCATAACAGGTGTGTGTTTGAGACTGTGACTGAGATGACCAATCAAGTATTTCAATTGTCCTCAGGGAATTTACAAGAGCCAGACAGACAAATCTAAAATAAAACAACTACTACAAAAAGACAGATTTACTATTTCTTAGGGGGCAGTATATTAATTTCTGTAGCACCGTTTGGGAAGAGAATAGCTAACTACATACTAACCCACATAAGGTAATATGAATAATAATCTTTTTGCTGTGTAGATGTCAACAACATCTTATCTCTAGGAGCAATACTAGAAACGACAGCAAAACTTCTATCGTCCCAAGTTCTATCTGAGTCTTATAACCCATCTCATATTATGAGAAAGCTTTATTTTTCTGCGACATTATTATAAAGGCATATAATTTCTCTACTAGAAACCAAGCCTTCATAATTTTCACTAGTTTCACAATTTATGCAACTGCTTTTACAATCTGCATTTTTCTTTATTCTGTGGCATTTACTATGTGTTTTTGATCATATAATTAATAACGGTGACAATAAAATTTTTTGATTGTTTCCAAATATATAAAATTGCTTAAGAATCAGATTTGGGTTTGTTTGCATTTTTTCCTCAAATTCTGGGGATCGAAGACAAAAGCAGACAGAAAGCATACTCCTAGAGAACTTTTAAAGGTAAACAAGGAGGGCAAGCTTTTGGCTTTCTGAAAGTATCTTACATAGTAAAAAATAAAAATAATACTGTATGGTGCCTTTCAATTCATTTTTGAAAATGCAGGCAAACAAAAAGATCAACATAAAACTAATCAAAATCCAATCCAGTAATGGGTCTCTATTGAGACTAAGATACGAATTTTCTAATGTCCAGAAACTGAAAGGAAGGAAAGGAAAGGGAAAGAAACAATCCTGGAATTTTTTGCAGAAATTCTGGCATTAAGCACCATGGAGATGGCCCCCTCTGTAAGATACGTGCTTTTCACTTTTCGTTCCTCAGGAAAGGTCCTCAAAGGAAATCTTGGTGTACTCCTGACTTCACTATTCATTAGAAAATAGTTTGAGCAAGTAACTTAATTTCTGGATCTTAGTTTCTTCAAATACAGAATTAGAGTGTTTGGGTTCTTACCCAGGGGTTCATATCTGAATTGCCTGAGGTCTGATGTTAAACTCAGAGATCTGAATTATGAAGGCGGTCCATATACTATTCTTTGGACAAACACTGGAGAATGACCTCTATGGCCCCTTCTAGTTCAACAGTTCCTATTGTCTGAACTTTCTCTCTCATTCCACAGTCAATAGATGAGAAGTAACAGGCATTCCTAGGTATGTGGCTTGCTTTTTAAAATTTATCTGCGGGAAATATTCAAACTGAAAATCTTAAGCACAGGTTGAAAAGCTACAGAAGGTGAATGGTGGTGCATTTAGGAAAGATGACATCTAGAACTAGTGACCTTTTGAAAACAGACAATAGATATGCAGGAAAGAAAAACAAATAACGTAGGAAGAGTTGGAAGAGAAAAATCGGCCACAACACAGGCAAGCAAGAGACTACAAATCTCATTCTAGCACATAAAAAATGCCCAGGGAACTTATGTAACATTTACTGGATTCCAGAAACATCTCGAGGAGGTAGATGAGTAAGTGTCTGAGAAAATCTGGTCCTAATAGATTTAAAGCTGAAGGGTATTTCTAAGCAATTTCACATCCTGATAGGATAGAGAAAAGAATATGAGGATAAAAGTATAATGTAAAGCCAATTAAAATCAGTGTTTAATATGATCAGTGCTTAACCATGATTTCTTGCTTCCTCTACAATATTCCATTTAGCTATTTAAAACTTCACAAATTATATTATTGATTAAATGATACATCCCACGTATATTACTCAAAAAATTAAAATTTAGTCAGGGATTAATAGTAAAATCCAAGCCATATTAATGATTGCATTGAATATGCATCATGAAAATAACATCTTTTTTTTTTCCTGTGGTCTCTGACTTCATAGACAGATTTCTATTTGTCTATCCTCTTTTTTCTTTTCTGAGACAGGGTCTCATTCTATTGCCCAGGCTGGAGTGGAGTGGTATGACCATAGCTCATTGCAGCCTCAAACTCCTGGGCTAAAGCATTTTTCCCTCTTCAGCTTCCCAAAGTGCTGGGATTATAGGTGACAGCCACTGTGCCTCACCTAACTATATTTTAGGTTCTTATCTGTTTTTCTTACCTTACTATATTCTGAGTTTGGGTCAACAACTGAAAGCTAAAGATAATACTTTGCATGACATGAAACACACATATATGATATATGAAGAACTAAGCAAAATTACCTAGTAAGGTGGCAATTTTTTCCAAGAATAGTTACAAGTAAATCTAAAGGTGGCTGTATTTTCTTTATCATAGGTTTTAAAACACTGATCTTTAACAAACTTCTTAGAAGTATAAAACAGAAACCCATTTATTTTTATCAAAATTAGAAACATATTTTAGACAGTAAATTTAGTATTTAGAAATGTTTGTAGAGTCTTCTGGAATACAGAATTGGCTGATCATCTCTAAATTGAATATTTTGTAACATGATTGTGTTAATAAAACTACAATAAAATATACTGAATATAAAACCAAGGGAAATTTGTTTTATTTTCATATAAAAATGTAAAGGCATTTGGTTAGCATTTTTAAAATATTCATAAAACAATAGCTAAGCTACGATGTGGCTTTCAACACAGAATACACAATAAAGCACATTAAACTTACATTGCACATTTCTCTGACTATAGCTTTTTCTGTCTCACTAAGGTCATGTTCATACTCTTTACCCTGTTGACGATCTATAGTTTCCTGAACATCCAAGACCTGGATTTGTTGAAAAAGAAAAGCAAATTTCACATGGAAAAAAGCTTGTTAGTTATGATAAAACCATCAAGGAGCTCCACTTTGTAAAACCTTTAGTTTTCTCCATGTCTACATATCAGAGTGGATTAGTATATGGCAACATACTTTTTAAGTAGCTGATTGTTCTGAAATCTATTTGAAATTATTCTATTTGATTTTCAAATGGCCATTAAAAGCTATCCACTGCATCACTAATAATCAATGGAATTCATTAATGTCTAAAATAAGCATATGCATTTACATTGGTCATTAAGATAACCTCACTGTGTCAACCATTTGGATATAGTCAATAACTCTTGCTCCACTGTAATGATGACCAATATAATTAACTATGTGCCAAATGGTCCAAATGATATGTAGACATGGCCTGCATAAAAGATGACTAAAAAAGATGATAGCGACAGGTGAAACTGGTCAAAACCCAGGAATATGCACATTAGAACTACTGACCTCGCAGTTCTTGCCTGGACATGTTCCCAGTGCCTGAGAAAAGGCATGTGGAGGTGGCTCTTTGATAGTATCAAAGAGAAGTACTGGCTCCTTATAGTGAAAATATTTGAACAACACTTTAAATATTTTTCATGAAAGCAAAATGTCTTGGAATAAAATGCCTTTTAAACAATTTTAGAGCCCTATGTTTCCACTTCTCTAAATTAGTCCTAAATAGGTTGAAAATAATATTCCTTTAAAAATATCTAAAGTTTTCTTGTGGGTACTTTTTATACTATAAAAGGAGAAAACAAATTTGGCTTTCTGTGTTGTTTTTATCTATATCAGTTTATAAATCAAAGTGCTGAAGTAATACAAAAAACTAATGCTCTTCCTAGAATTTCCCACAGAATCCACACCAACTGCAACACTGCTAAGCTACTTGATTCTACTGTCATCATGGTCAATGCTGATGGTCAAATCTAAAGATGCTACCTGAGAATTTACACCAAGTGAGCCAAACTAAATGACTTAAGCATGAAGTGGGACCTTCAGGTCAAGTTCATAGACACTATCTGAATTGAAATAGAGTTCAATCCTGTAATAATTAATCTAATCACAAACTACTCTCATTAATTTGAAACTTCTAGCCATTATTATTATAAAAATGCCACTTCCGAGCCCTGATACCTCAGATTACAGTTAATTTACCTTCTTTACATATTTAGAGAAAATCACTGACTGTTCTCGGTGAATATTCATAGAAAACATAAAGAGCTCCTTGAGCAAGCAGCTCATTTACCTACAAATTTGATTTGTAATGCACCTTAGAGAAGTGTACTTCAAATCAGTTAATTTTTACTAAATGAAGTAAAGTTCCAATGAATAGTTATCATAAATTTTAAAACAAGAAAAATATAGTGTTATTATAAATGTACTAATTTCTTACAGTGATTTACATTTCCCCACAAACCATGACCATAGATTTTATAAAGCCTAGCATTTTCTATAAAATCTATCAGAAAGTGAGAAACTGAGCCACTGTACTAATTATTCTTTTCAGAATAGACAAATCTCATGAAATAAATCAGCTCTAGATAGTTGGCTCTCAAAAACAAAACATGTCAAGTGGCCACAATTTCTTTTTCTTATATTGAAATCTTTTTAAGATGCATTTCCCAAAAATGATGTTTGTATATATTTCTGTGTCCTAACACAGTTAACTCATGGAAGCAAACACATTTGATATTCAAGGGCCCCAGTTTTCTAATAAAGATGTTTTAGTTGCTCAGTATCACTCATCTGCCAACCAACGACATTTGGTTGATATATATATATATATCAAGAGAGGGAGACAAATATACATATATCAAAATATATATGTAAATATATATCAAATATATAAATATATATCTCTCAAAATATGTATCTCTCAAAATATATACATAAATATATATATATATCTTTATATATGTATATATTTTGTTTGTTTGAGAAGGAGTCTCACACTGTCACTCAGGCTGGAGTGCAGTGGCACAATCTTGGCTCACTGCAACCTCTACCTCCCAGATTCAAGCAATTCTCCTGCCTCAGCCTCCCAAGTAGCTGGGATTACAGGCGCCCACCACCACGCCCGGCTAATTTTTTGTATTTTTAGTAGAGACGGGGTTTCACTATGTTGGCCAGGCTGGTCTCGAACTCCTGACCTCATGATCCACCCACCTCAGCCTCCCAAAGATAAAATTGTGTAAATTAGAACTAAATTCAGAGAAAACTGAGGAGCTCTTCCTTGACCTCCCCTTCCTTTTAGGCCACACTAACAGCTGCATTGAGAAATCTGGAAAAGATTTCAGTGTGACTCACTATGCTGCTCTGATTCAAATAACAATTGTCATTTAATAAGGCAACAGGCTGAAATGGCTTTCAAACAGTTTGAATAGGAGGACAAGCTGCTGCTGTTGGAGTGTGTGCAGATGCTATAACACTACAAGATAAAAGCCAATCTCTGGTCCATTTTCTACTTCTAAAAGGCTTTTCAGATAGCTAGTGCCTGATTCATGCTAAAGTTCATCCAAGTGCTGCCACAGAGAACAAGACTATTCAACAGTCCATAAACCAATACCCACCAGAGGCAAAGCAGTGCCCCCTCACACTGGCTGTGCCTTCCCAGGAATTCCTCTCAGTTGCTCACTTTGTGAATTATCCCAACAAAGACAGAAAATGCCAAGTGCATTGTCAATGGCCACTAGCATGGTTGCCCTACCTTCCCTCATCAATCATCAGTATATGTTTAAGAAAAACAAATTCATTTTGTATAAGCTAAAGCAAAATATCCTGAGGGAGCAAAATCTTCTGCTAAAACTTAATCATCTCAAAATGAAATAAACATTCTGAAGTTCTCATCTATGTATTTGTTTTGTGCAAGCCACAGAAAGTGCGGTTCACTCCAAAAGAGGAGTGCATCTTCAGGCTGATGATAAATCATTTTGAAATTGAAACAATTTTAAGAAGAGCTGTGAAACTCATGTGGTAAAAGCAGAATGGAAGCACTCTACCTGTTTTATGGGTCAGAAACGTTTGATCAAAGCTACATGTTAGAAATTATAGATAGATTTGTTAGACAGTGTTTCATATTCTGAAACTGATAAAATTTCAAGAAACCGTCTCAATTTTAAGATGATTTTTATTGCCTGCGTTAGTTTCTTCTGAGATAGGTAAATATTTATATTGTTTATTGTTTATATTATTATATTGTTTATATTATATTGACTATTGTTGTACTTATAGTCCTGATTTTTCATTAATTTTACTTATTGGAAAGCTCATTATTGGTAAAGAAAATAGATGACAAATTTTAGGCAAATTTTTGTGAAATCACTGCAAAACGTGAAGAAAGACACAAAAGTAAAGTAGCTTTCTGTATAAGACCATATATCTATTTTCTATTATTCTATAACGGGGCATTAACTGGAGTTTGAGAATCTAATTTCTACTTAGAAGAGGAAAGACTAAGTTTTTATTTATTTCATTACTTTATTTAAGTTGTATAATGTACTTCAATTGCGTCAAGAAAGAATAATGTGGTATCCTTCCATATTCTGACCAACTATTAACTCCCTATATTTGAAGACATCCATGCTACAAACATTGCACATAAAATACCTATCACAGTTTTTTACAAATATGGATATACATGCACAGACTTCAACTTCGATGCCGATAGATATGAATCACATTACTCAAAACAAAATGATAAAACTAGAGATTCAACCATAAGTACTCAAACTCAGTGTCAGTTTAGAACAATTAAAATCATACTTCAAAAATTAAGATTTAAAAAGTTACACCATAAGGAGTCAAAAAATAAAATATCTATGGTTCAAGCAAGACTGTGAGGACTACTAGACTACAGCGAACAAGCCACAACACAACTGAAGCTCTGGATAAATGGTTGCACACGATTGGTTACCTTAAGAGAATGTACCACAGGTTCAGGCTGCTGGGAAGGTGTGGCATGTCCACTGAAGCTAGCTGCAGAGTTGGGTGAACTGTTACTCCCATCAGCCCCTGATGACAACCTAAAAGAACCCTTAGTAGAAAATCAACAACTTTGTTATTAAAACAAAAGTCGTTTATAACTACAAAGATGTCATTCAGTATTCAATTTCACTACTAAATGAGAATTAGCCATTTTGTTACTTTTTCCTAACCTATTCTACAATGCTATCAGTCTGTTCATTGGAACACACTTGCTGATTGACCAGCAAGAAAACATAATGAAGAGCCACCTCAATACATTGCCAGATGCCATCTCTGAAATGCCCCACCCCCAAGGAATGGCCCTTAAACATATTTCAAGAATGATTTTTGAAACTCAAAGATACTCAAGAGTAGGAAATTCATGAGTTACTCCATAGCTGAGTTAAACATGCTCACTCAGCAAGCCAAATGCCATATTCCATATGTCTCAGAATATGCAGACACATCACATTCTTGTGTTGGAGAAACTGTGTCTCTCACAAAACCTTTTTTTGAGGGAAAGACCTATAATAAAGCATTTTCAAAAAAGATTTATCCAAATTCAACATTTTCTTTAAAAACTGAAAATTGTCCTTTTCTGGTCTTTTTTAAAGATGAAAAACATAATAGATATAAATTACATATTTTTAGTTTAGTGGTTCTTCAACTTAATTGGTGAGAAACTAGAACCTGTACATGATTAATTTGACATGTGCAGGCCACATTCTTCTGTACAAGAACTGGAAATTTCCCCTAAGGATCTGTACTTTTTCTAAAGGGTGCTTGGGGGAAGACTAATGGATCAGCAAAAAAAAAAAAAAAGAGAGTATCAGTTATCTACTCTTCTAGAAAAAGCAGTCACATGGGAATTTTCTAAATCTATTTTTACATAGATAGATCATTATACTATTAGGGAATCTGAGATTTTAATTTCTGCCTATCAACCTATTTACAGAATTTTTCATGACTAATTGATTAGTAATTGCTCCACTCAAGATGATTCTATCAATCTAATACCCTGAAGAGGAGTCACTGAAGGTGTATCATGAGAATTCATAAACAGAGAGACAATGGTAGTTTGGAATATTAATTTGCAGAATCTCTCCATCACCCAGGCTGGAGTGCAGTGGAATGATCATTGTTCACTGCAGCCTTCAACTCCTGGACTTAAGCAATCCTCCTACCTCAGCCTCCTGAGTATCTGGGACTACAGGCATGTGCCATTATGCCTAGTGACATTTTATCTTTTTCACAGAGACAGGGTCTCACTATGTTGCCCAGGTTGGTCTTGAACTCCTGACCTCAAGTGATCCTCCTGCCTCAGCCTCCCAAAGTGCTAGGATTACAGGCGTGAGCAATTATGCTCAGCCAAGAGAATTTTTACGATGTACATTTTAGAAATAAGAGGAGAAATCTGCACCCAGCAATTATAGGTATGGATTACATGTAAACCATGCTTTATAGGGAAAGCTTATTATTATTAACTTAATGTTATTATTATTGCAGATTATTATTTTTGCAATTTGGAAGACTTTCTCCCTTTCTTTCTTGCTGTCATTTCTCCTATGTCCTCAAAGACTCCCCCTGGCAGCTCACTAGCCTACTGAGGCCACATTCTGTTCCCTGCTCAAAGAGTTCTACAATCCAGTCAGATCCTACCCCCAGCCTCACTAGTCAACAAGGAGAGGAAGCAGTAGGATATGGCACTTAGGTGGTTTCCTCTGCTTCTGTCCTCCATTGCTACTAAAACTAAAATGTACAGCAGGTGATGAAACAGGATTGTCAATTAGAACAGCCCCAATCCCCTGTGGGAAAAGAAATTATAAAATTTATTTTCCTATATTTGCAACCCAGATCAAATCACATACAATAATGCCTAATACATCTAATGGAAGGGAAATTATCTGAAGTTTAAAGATGGTTAAGGGACACACCCTTCACCCACCCTTACATTTTGGACATCTTCTTCCTCTGTACTTTGGATTATTTGGAATCAAATGGTTCCAAAACTCAGGAGTTATAAAAGGAAGCTCCTCTTTCCTGAGTAATGCTGGTCCTATACTCTTCTCTTTTCCTCCTGGTACCACTCTTATGAACGATTCCCAAAGATTTCTCAGGTTACACAGATTTCACTTCAAACCTCTTGTTTAGGACCCACCACTGCAGTGCCATATTTCCTCTGACTTAAAAGTCATATTTCCTCTAATTTAGAAGCCAATAAACCTTCCTACTCTGAGCTACCTCCTTCCTATTTTTACTTTCAAATCCTTTTCTGCCCAGCCTTTCTGCTTCAAAGGTTCTCTTTCCAGACCTGGTAAAAAGATAAGCATATCAATAATACCATGCATGGGCCTCTATCGTTCAGGGCATTTGGGTTTAATAGAACTTCTAAAAATCAATGTAAACAACATCCTTAAACCAAATCATCTGAGCCATTTTCTATTGTTTAAATGTAAACGAGGTCCTGTTGTGGCCATATCTATTCAAAATCACACATTTTTTTAAATGAAAGTAGTTTCCTTAAAAAAAGGGCGGGGGCTACAATAGTATCTTGCCTAGAGTATGGGGGGGCGGAATTCATCATTTAGGGATGAAAGTTATACTTCAAACTAGCTTTGGGAGCCATGGACTACAAATCAACCAGAAAGATCAAGGCTTATATTTTATTTTGTTTTTGTGAAGCCATAAAGGTAACCAAATACCTGGTGAAGTTTAGTTCCAACAGATGTTAAATAATGTTCTAGATTGCAATAACAGAATGAAGCACCTCATTCTATTGTATCTCATTTAGTACTATAAAATAAAAGGTTAGTTTTCTATGCACTTAGTGGAATCAGACCAATATTGGGAGAATTATGAGGGTTCAATTTACATATACTCTCAGTTGACTAATATAATTTCACTGAACTATTTAAAAATATATGCTACTGAGCCAAACAGGGAATTTAAAAAGAAAAAAATCTTACTAAAACTGGAAATGTGATTTCCAGATTGAGTGGCTTGTTTTCAAGCTACATATGAACACACAGTGCATGCATCACCTCTGTCAGTAGACAATTTTAAAGGGCAAAGGAGTACTTTTCTGAGCTTGTCTAGAGGCATATGATTTTCAGGACCACTGACCTAAACTCCTTTTATCATGAAATGTCCAGGGTACCTTTGTTCTTCTCTCCTGCATGGGGTTGCTCCACTTTCACCCCCATATGTGGGGGGAAAAAACAGGAAAATTGTTTAGGAGGTGAAAAATTCTACTCCCATCCTCCCTCCCCAGACTTAGACATACAACTTTCTTTCATGTGTATGAACTTGTTTTCTACCCCCCAGTATAACTTTTTCTCTAGCAACAGAAGTCATCTGGTTATGCACAAGCAAATGCATCCAGCTGACTCATCTTCACTCACCGGGAGAGTGGGCAGGCATCGTCCTATTCCTCGGCACCCTTGCCACCACTGCAAGACCCGCCGGGCTCTGGGCCCCCAGCCTTTCTCCATATTTGAGCTGTTTCTAGTTGGAGGTTGCCTTCTATTCTGGCTGGCCTTATATTTGGAACAATATGGTACAATCACTCAGAAAAATACTGTTTCCCAAGTCTCAAGAAAGCAGATAGAACATGAAGCTTAATGAGATGAACCACAATGACCACAATGGCAAGCTGTAACATGCACCTGTAGCTAGGGAAAAAATCAAAATAAAAACAATCTAAAGTCCTATATATTAGACCTAATCCTGATTTAAGTTTCTGGTAAACATATAACTACATTATCAATTCTATCAAAAAGTAGATGATAAAGTCAAAATTACAGAAAAAACTTGAAGGTACTTAAACAACTTTATTTTATGGGTTTTACCAGCATAAAATAAGACTATGTCTTACCTGGATATTATATAGAAATAAAGTACATAACTTCAGAACTTAACAAAAGTTATTTGAAATACAATTGGCAGCACTATGCCCTTTTGTTAAGAAGTGCAATTTGGGTATACATATTCAATAATACTCAGAAAATTGAAACTGCACCAAATTTTTAACAAAATTTCTGCATATTGAAGAGTATGTAATCAGCTAAGAGGTCATCACTGCATTAAAATAAATATTTTACATAGAAAATCTACATAATTGTCAAACTTTCTATTAATAAGTTAACTAAAATTTTTTTGTATTTATTAGAACTAGAGCCATCACATAATTGAAATGAAAAGAAAAAGGTCCTTAATTTTAGCTTTTTCCATCACCAAACTATATAATCCTATTAAATGATCAGAAACAAAATGAACTTATTGGAACATGATTTCCTCTCCTGCCAACTTTCACTAAGACCTATAACTAAGAATATTATGTCCCATGGAATAAGAAAATAATTTTAATAATTTTGGCACCATTTTGTGGCTTTTAATTTTAATAATTTAAATTATTGTGCCTAAATGTTGAGGTTGACTTTAGAAGACTGAAAATAAGGACATAAAATTTTAGTTCTCATCAATTCATTTTTTTTGAAGTTAGTGCTTTATATCTGAATAGTATTGGTCCAATTTTCACTGTTGTCTAACTTTTGGAGGTTGAAGAAAGAAAATGCACAATGGTCTTAAGTGAAGTAAGAAAGAGAAGAAATAATGACCAGTAGTTGGTACTCACAAAACTCTTTTCTGAACCTATTAAATTGGCACCAGTTACCTATCAAATAAGTCACACATACTCTATTTCTCACATATAACAGAGGCAATTATATATTTGCACTTGGGTCATAATGTTAATTTCATCATAGCAACATTAATTTGAACATTGCTCTTTTGATAATTATTCCATGTGTAGCGTCTTATTTGTTTCCATCATCAAAAGAATTATCTCCAAAAATTTATAATATGGTTCACAGCTTAATACTCACCTCCCACCCCAATCTGCATAGTTCTATTTCTCAGATGATCATTAATGAGTAATGCAAATTTTATAGTTATTTTTACAAGTAAGGAGATCTAGTATCTGAATTTGATTATTTCCATAACATGCACCTCTCAGATCTTATCCTTTTTTGGATTTAACAACTGAGTAAAACATATAGGAATTCTACTTTCATTCTTTCTTAATGTATAGCAAGGCTAAATCCCAATGCCTCTCCATTGTAACAAAGTTTATCATCATACCCATGAAATCTAAGGTAGGATCTATGACCGCTTGGAAGCCAGCTGGCAAGAGCACCATTTAGCTACTATGTCAAGAATTCACGATCATTTCCAACTTTCAGAAAGTAGATACTACATAAAACAATAGTACTGTAAAATGTTCCTTTAAAACATATTAAATATGTATTTTATAGTATTATTAATTTCATAACGGGGACAATAAACAGGGTCTAGATCTTTGTGGAAGAATAAACTGACGATATAACCATTTTAAAGGAAAAAGTACTCTTTTAGAACCAGGATTAACTTTCTTCCCAGATCGGCATATAGTTTTTTTAATGTAGGTATACAGAAAAATGTGTTCTGGGCTAGCCATCATCTTTGACTTAATAACTACATCAAAATGGCATTTATAGACTAATGAAGGCTTAGTGTTTCGCCAGGCCTACAATTGCCAAACATGGTGTTTTCTGAGGACGGATTCATAAAACATAAGAAGCCTTCAGTAATTCAGTCATTAAATTTGTTTCTGGCAACTTTGGGGCTCAAAATGGTGGAACTCAGATTCCGGTCACTAATTGGAAGAACAATTCCAAACAGTGTTAAGACTGTCACTTCCTATTTTCTGAAGAATTCTGTTTTGCTTAGTTTTGTTTTCTGTAGTTTTCTAAACTTCCAAGTTTGTGAAAAAGAATTCCTGAATGACCTTAACACTCCCATTGTGTGGGAAGTAAATTATAGATTACTTACTCTGTGGTAAGTACTCATAGAAATCATAAAAGAATATGAAGAATTATGAATCACTGAGTCTCTTTAAGTTTCACTATAACTGTACTATAGTCAATAGTTTTTATTCCTTGAAAACTCTGGAAACTTCTATAGAGGTAATAGTGTAGGGTTTTTCAGAAAATGAAAATTTGTGAGGAGGAGGGAAAAGTGAAAATCAAGTACTGAAAGGAAGAAAAAGAGGGAAATCCAAACTGTACTTCTGACTCACCAGGCATCTCAGCAAACTTCAGACACACATAAATGTTCCTCTTGAATGATGAATAGAAAAAGTCCCCAAGAACTGTTTGTTGGAAACCTCAGTAATAAAGAAAGTATAAAGTGACCTATGTTTTAAGCTAAGAAGAAGAAGAAGTCAGCCTGACTTGAAGACTTTTACCTTACTGACTTTGAAAGGCATAAAGATGGGCAAATGAATTCACATATGGGCATTTGCATGGGTTTAGTATGAGTCAGAACCTTTAGTCCTCAGGACTTTCGGGGTCAGATTCTGGTTAGTTCTTCAAACTTCAACAGGGTATAAAATTCTCTGTACTTAAACATGAAATGAACATGAAGTTTTCAACAACAACATCTGCAACATTTTCTCTTCAAACTATGACCATTCTAATAACAAATAGTTCTCATCTATTTATTTAAAGATGCACAAGGTTCTCTAAGGCACTATAGCTTATCTTTCCCTTATTGCTCACAATGAGTTATATATGGGAATGAAGGAAACAAAAACCAATTTTGCAAAAAAAAGACCATTTAATTTTTTTACAGTCATGTTTCTTTTCTCAAATTTGCATGAATTAAGTGTTACTGTTCCTCATAGAAATAATAAAAAACACTAAGAAATGTCCAATATTATATGTTATCTAAAATACATGAATCACAAAATGATGATCACTCAGAATTTGATGTGTGATCTCTGCAATAGGGAAAATCACCCAAAAAATAAAGCTCCTAGAGAAATCCTTTAAATTGTTTTCATTAGTAATGAAGTCAAGGAAATTTTTTAATTTAATGAAAATGCTTCTTAAGAAAAAGTTTTGTTTGCATGCCAGAAAAATAGAAAACAAATATACTGGGTTTCTTATTGAACATATACATATACATATATGTACATATGTATGTGTATACATAAAAATATATATGCACTATATAAATATTTCCAATTGACTAAAAATCACATTCAATAGAGTAATATTGTAGTGTTACATAAAATAGTTTCTCACTTTGATATAAATCAGATGTAATGCACTTATAACAAACTTGAGAGCCCAGCCCTCTCATTCACTATAGAAGGCCAACTATGGAAGCCTGAAGATTGATCAGCTAAAGTGGTTTCCTGTTACTTAAAGATGCTTAATTTTTTATAACTCCTGAACTTGGTTAAACTATCATACAATGCTTAATACCTCATCAGTGTGTATGCCTAGTTTAAGGGGGAGAATAAATTCAGTTTTCAGTTATTACAGGGCAAGGCAGATGCTTTGCTCAATCTAATCAGGGAAATAATATTTTGTTCAGTTTGGCCAATCTTCATTCTGACATATTGTAAAACTGTTCTAGCACATAAATAGAAGCTCTGATTGGAAGAGACTTTAAAGGTCACCTTAGCAAACCCTTTCCAAGAGATTCTTGTGCATAGGCTTAGAAATGCTAAGATCCTCTTGCCTTACTCTAATGATAATATTTAGTTGGTTATGTCCAAAGAAAAGTGCATTTTTCATTTAAATTAACTAAAGAATCTATTCAATGCTGATTTAAAATAATAAGTAATTCCCTGGATGTACAGTCATTCATTTATTCACTTAATAAACATTAACTTAGTAACTATCAGAGGTGATATTGCATGCAATGGCATATAGATACCTATTCCAACAAATTGTTGTTAAAAGAGAAACACAGTGAGTTCAAATCATAGACTCCAGGGTCGCAGTGCCTGAGTTTAAATTCTTGATCTGACACGAGCTGCATGACTTTGGACAAGCTGTATGACCTTTCCATGCCTTAGTTTCCTCATCTATAAAGTGTAAATAATAATGGTAAAATGGTACAGTCACTCTATGGGTTTGGAAACTTACATGGAAAGAGCTCTTAAAACAGTGTCTGGCCCACATAAGTGCTCTATCAGCATTTGCTGTCCTTATCATGAATGTTTTTGCTTTGCTTGTCAACATATTTTATAACTTGTCAATTTATGTCCACATGTTTATTATTGAGAGTGTCAGTTCTCAACAGGGGCGGGGGTGATTTGGCCCCCAAGAGAAAACATTTGGCAAAAATGCCTGCAGACATTTTTACTTGTCAAAACTATGCAGTTTCTACTGGCATTTAGTGGGTAGAGGCCAAGGATGTTGCTAAATATCTTAAAATGCACAGGACAGTCCCCTCATAAAGAAAGGATTGTCTAGCCCAAAATGTCACTATAGCTGAGGTTGAGAAACCCTGATTTAGAGAAAGAGAACTATGTTGGGAAACTGCAAAGCAAAATTTCTGGTGACAGCTCTATAGCAGATTTTGCATATGAGGACATGTTGCCCACAGGATTTGGAGCTTGAAAGGATTTAGAAGGAAACTCCTTAAGCTTCAGCGCTCAAGTGGTCTAAGTATAAAGGCGGCCACGTTTCCACCCCCAAATAAGAAATTACTCTAACAAAAGAAACAGAATTGAAAATACCCATATCATCCTACTGTAACAACACTAGCAGAAAGAGGATACGCTGTGGGCAGCCACAGGGCAGTGGTCCAAAGAAAAGAGTTCTTGAGATAGAGACATATAGTATGCTACAGTACCTAGAAAATCGTGACACCAATCCCACATAGAGAATACAATCGGCAGAAGGGGCTCTGTGGAAGTTATAGAAGATCATAAAGCTTCCTTAACAATTTGCTGGGCAAAGATTCTGCACTTAACTTGAAGCAGTCACATTAGGAAAGAATAAAATTGCCAGCAAATAGAAGTGGGGGCCTTGACACATGAAACATCTCAGTGCCAATGAGAGCATTATAAGATAATCGCAAAAGATTAAATAGATAAAAAGATAAAAGGGAGATTAAATCGTAAAAGATAAAAGAAATAAGAAGGAGAAATCTGGACCGGGAGGCAACTACTCTCTCCATCACATGTGGTGAAGGATTGTAGCCTATGTACAGACTCCTCGGCGGGCAGAGGACTTCTTAAGGGCATGTTTTTGACATAACAGCTCTCAATCACTAAGCTCCTACCACGTTAGGACTACCTTAAGTGCTGTCCATTAAAAGATTACTAAAATTGGCTAATCTGAGCTCCTAAAATGCTAGGTGAACATCCAAAATATAGAAATAACTCAAACATCTCAATAGCAAGGAAACAACCCAACTGAAAAATTATCAAAGGACCTGAATAGACATTTCTTTAAAAGAAGACATAAAAATAGCAAAGGGATATATGCAAAAATTCTGAAAATTCTCTAATCAAGAAAAAAAAGCAAATTAAAACCACAATGAGGTATCATCACATGCCTTTTAAAATAACTATTATCAAAAAGACAAAAGATATCTTGGCAAGAATATGGAGAGAGGGGAACCCTTGCACACTGCTGGTGGGAATGTAAATAAGTATAGCTATTATGGAAAACAGTATGAAGGTTTTTCAAAAAATTACAAGTAGGACTACCATATGATTCAACAATCCCACTACTTGGTATACATTAAAATTAAACAAAATCAGTGTGTCAAAGAGATCTCTGCACTCCCATGTTAAGTGCAGCATTAGTCATAACAGCCAAGATACGGAAACAACCTAAGTGTCTGTGAATGGATGAATAAAGAAAATGTGCTATCTATATATGACAGAATACTATTCAGCCTAAAAAACGAAGGAAATCCTGTCACTTGTCACAACATGGATGAACCTGGAGGACATTATGCTAAATGAAATAAGTCAGGCACAGAAAGATAAATATTGCATGATTGTACTCATATACGAAATCTAACAAAAGTTGATTTCTACTTAGAGAAAGGTGGTTACCAGGAGTTGGGAGGATTGGGAAGGAGAAGGAAATATCAAAGGATGCAACATTTCAGTTAGACAGGAGGAATAATTTCAAGTGATCTACTGTACAGCACGGTGACTACAGTTAATAATATATTGCATTCTTGAAAAATGCTAAGAAAGTGGATGTAAAGTGTTCTCACCCAAAAATAACTATGTGAAGTGATGTATACATTAATTAGCTGTATTAAGTCATTCCACAATGTGTATATACTTTAAAACACCATGTTGTACACAGTAAAGACATAATTTTATCTATCAATGTAAAAAAAGTTTTTTTAAAGATACTAACTGTGGGCCTGGTAATGTTTTCAGTAATTTATACCCCAGAGTGATTTTTCTTTCTTTGGGTCCCAGAAGTCTCCTTCTAGTCTATGCGCTCATTCTTTAGCTCCTGGGTTGCAGAGAGATCCATATGATCCTAGGGAGGGTCAGGTTGGTTGGAATGGCTCAGCAGCCTTCAAAGGAATTGGATTAGAAGCATGTAAATATTAATAACTGATACAGATGAACTACTACACACCAGATTAACATCAGCTCTGTGCTCATTTGACCTTCTCCACTCTAGGTACATAACTGTGGCTGCAACCGTTACATAAAATGTGGGTATCTATCCTAAAAAACAAATGAAAGTAATATTAATTCACACACCCCTCATTTATTATGCCAAATAATGGCTGAGAATGATGTCTGTGGAGTCACAGTGGATGTGGTAAGCAGCTTCAATTCAGAGAACCTAAAGTCTTAGGTTGCTGACATGTTCAGGAAAAGAAAATTAGTTCTATCTGCCTGTAGTTGAAGGATGTGAGCACAGGATGTGAGGCCCAGAGTAGCAAGAGCTGAGTATGACATGACATGCAGGAGTTGCATGGGAAATCTCCCATGCCGTAAGAAGGATCTGAAATTTATTCTATGTGGAGCCACAGATGTAACAGGAACTGATTGGTGGTGGACAGATTGATCTGGTAGTAGTGTGGAGAATGATTGGGAGGGGCCAGACTAGCTGAGAGGAAATTCCAACTAGGAGATCAACAAAGAATTTGAAGGGAAAAAATATTACTTATTGCCTACACTGGAAAATAGCAGAAGAAATTAAAAGGACAATATTGATGGATTAGAGGGCAAGACCCTATGAGCTTTAATGTCTATTTGAATGTAGGCAGCGAGGTTGAAGGAGTTATCCAGGATGACTATCAGCTTTCTGGTTAGGTACTAAATGGTCATGCTATTAACCAGGATAGAAAATACTGGGGGAAGTAATAGACCCAGCTCCTTCATCAGATTTTTAAAATCAGGATCAAAGAGGTGATTAATAATGCAAAGCCCTGAAGCATTCTTTGTCACAAATACCCTCCAAAAGGTTTTCTTCTGACATGTGAAATAAGAGAGTTTGCAAAACATTTAAATTTTAAATGATTTTAACTTCATCCAGTGCTCACTGTATCACTAATGAAAATATCTCTGCAAACAATAAAATGTTATTGGAAGGAAAAGAAAGTAATTTTGAAATACCTGTTCCTCCAGGTGAAACTTACAGATACAGAAATATAGTTCCCAGAAAAAATAAAATGAAATAAAAGTAATTACAGAAGGTTAGCAGGATGCCTTTTTACAAAAATTACAAAGGGCAAACCCCAGGAAGAAAAGAATTAATATCTTTTGAAAGGGCTAAGACAGCAAACACCTAGTGTCTCTGCAGCCAGAGTGACAGCAGACAAAGAATAACAATGAAGGCCTGGTTGAAAAAAAGAAAAAAGAGGCTGTCAAACAATACCTAGGAAACATAGGCAACTGCTTTTAGGCAATGAGTCTATGTGCTTAATACTTGACTTTTATTAACTATAGAACTCCCAGTGAGAAACACTGAAATTCCTACAGAAAAAGACTGATACTTCTAAATTCCTTTTCAATCAGGCTGGTATTAAAGAGTAAAAGGTGATGGCATTGCCTTTCAGACATATCTGAATACTTTCAGGTGTAGGGCTTATTTTTTAAAAGGGAGAAAAGGAAAGCACAAGTAGGACAGAGAGTGTAAGGGCATGGAACTGAATTGCCAGTATGGATGCAATGGCAAAGAAGTAATGCTAATTAACATTGCATCTGACTTCCAGACCAGAGCCAATTAATAATTGTGTTAAACACCTCAGCATGCTATCAGGGCCCAGTGGAACACATGCACTGAGCTAGAGCCCCAGGAACTAAACAGTGACTTAAAATAAATCTTTGCTGGGTTGACTAAGAAATAGTCCACTGTGAGGTAGTGTTTGCTGCCCTAGCTTTGGCAAAAAGAAGGGTCTTAAAGTTCTTCGATGAATCTTCTAGTATGTGAAGCTCCCATGCAAAATAGGAAGGTCAAGACAAGAAAGATGCTAATAGAGAAGCAAGAAGAGTCAGTTTCTTACAAGGACAGCTACCTCTCTAGGATACATACAATAATACAAACAAGCACAGCTACCCATTAGGCTGTAGGTCCACCCATGCCACCTGCTGAAAGATCTATCATGGAGCATTAGCAATGATCTTATGCTTAAATGTTTACAAAAACGAGAGTAGCCAAAATGAATCTGGGCAGCGTGGCCTCTGCATACTTAGTAGTAGTAAAATCTCTGGCAGGAAAAAATGAAATCCACCATCAGTGAGACCATCATCAAAGCACAAAAGGAAGCATCATGGAAGCATGAGCTCTTATTGTCACAAACCAGTTCTTACTAGGAAGGAAGAAAATAAAGATATTTTAAATATATGTTTATCTGTGCCCTACCTTCTTACAAAAAAAAATTATGATGGAAAACAAAATTTTTTTATTCAAACTATATATACACTCATTTAACTGAATCATATTCAAAAGGATAAGTCTAAGGCACACAGAGTTAAAACAAAATATAAAACATCTTTGCAGAGTCAGTCCATTGAAGTAAGTTCCTAAATCATCTGCACCCCTGGGAGACTAAAAAATCTAAATGGGACTGGAAGCAGTGGCTCACACCTGTAATCCCAAAGTAAGCACTTTGGGAGGCCCAGGGGACAGATCACCTGAAGTCAGGAGTTCGAGACCAGCCTGGACAACATGGCAAAACCTAGTCTCCACTAAAAAAAATACACAAATTAGCCGGGTGTGGTGGCACAGGCCTGTAATCCCAGCTACTTGGGAGGCTGAGGAAGGAGAATCACTTGAACCTGGGTTGTGGAGGTTGCAGTGAGCTGAGATCACACCACTGCACTCCAGCCTGGGTGGCAGAGTGAGACTTCATCTTAAAAAGAAAAGAAAAGAAAAGAAAAGAAAAGAAAAGAAAAGAAAAGAAAAAAAAAAAAAAAAGCTAATTGGGTCTCTCTTTGCAGTCCACATTTGGCTCCTCTCTTTAAATCTTGGGGTGTCCAGGATACAGTCCACAAACCTCTTCTCTTTTTTTCCTCAACATTCATTGACAAGAATGGGAATTCAGTCCCATCGTTTATATATATATATATATTTCGTTCTTCCCAATTTTTTATCTCCAGCTCTGATAGCTCACCTGAGTTTGAGATGTACACATCCAACTCTATGTGACATCTCCTTGTTGATGTAAAACACCGCAAATTGACTATGTCCAACTTGATTCCCCCGCGCCTCCTAACCTGTTCCTCCCAGTCTTGCCTATCTCACTAAACAGCACCACCAATCATATGATTGCTGAGATCAAAATGCAAGGAGTCATCCTCAATTCTTCCCAGGGTTGACACTTGTATCATCCCTGGGTTGCCATTCACTGCATAGTCTCAGTGAATTGTTCCTTCTGGGGCTGTCAGTACCCAACCTGTGAAGCCACATGTAGTCCCTTTCCTTTACAGTCCACATCCCATCTGTCATTAAGCACTCTTAGCTCTACTTAAAAACACCCTGTGAGTCTAACCCCTCCTCACCATCTCCGCCCTACCACTGAGTTCAAGCCACTGTCAGATCTCTTAGACTACCAAGCTAGCTCCCTAATGAGTGTACCAATGACCCCTCTCCCTGTCTCTACCTTCTTTAGTCTAGTCTTTACCCAACATGGAGAGTGATCCTTCAAAAACGTGAATTGATGATATCACATCCCTGCCCAAATCCTCCAATTTAGCCTTCCGTCAACTCATATCCAAATCCACACGCTTGAGCTTGGTCAACAGGGCACACAGGGTCTTCCTGTTTCTCCAACTTCATCTCCTTTTATTCTCCATTTTACCCACTCTGTTCCAGCCACATTGGCCTTGTCCCTGTTTCTGAACTTGTGTCTAGCTGATTCCTAATTAAGGCTTCTATCCTTGCTGTTCCCACTTCCAGAAATATTATTTTCCATGCCATACTTCCTTTATTCAAGTCTCCTCAGATGAAAGGCCTTTCCTAAATATTCTCCTACTCTAGTCACTCTCTTATTCTATGCCCTGCTTTTGTTTTCTTCATAGTGATTACCTCTTTTGGGTAATGTATTATATATTTATGGTTTTAAAGATAATAATCTAGCTACTAAAATATAAGCTGCATGAGACAGAGGCCTTAACTGTCTTATTCAAGACTGTATTCTCAAACAGTATCTGTACATAAGAGATGCTCAAAAAAGACTCAAGGGGTGAAAGATTAAACGAACGGCCAATGCAAGCCATCAGCCTTCCATGACCTACAGAAATTCTACTCCCTATTTTTAAGGGATGTTTTGCTTGTGCTAAGAAAAGCAGTGGAAGCCCACTAATTATCTACCACTGAATAAATATTCCTGTACCAAACCAACAATAAATGTTAACCTTTCTCATTCCAAATAGTGAGGTCACTGCTTCTGTTTAGCCTATAAGAGATTCTGGGGATAATAGAGAGCAGAAGTAACTGGAATAAAAAATGGTTTCATCTCATCTCTCCATACAAACTTTGACCACAACTATTGTCACAAACTAAGGCTTCTTGCTTAACACAGTCTATTTTTTTCTAAAGTCTCTGGGTGATAGGAAGAAAATGGCAAAAATTTTCAGGGCATTACCCAGGTAAAGGTAACCCTTAACACATACAGCCAAAACTTTCTGAAAAGTTAACAGAAAAGTTCTGAAGAGTGACACTGTAAAGTGTTAGGAAAGGCAAAATTTTAAAAGAAACTTAAAAACTAGAATTTTTGCAATAGTATTATCCTGAAAAACAATCTGGTTAACCAGTAGTAAGTTCCCCAAGGCTGGTTAGAGATGTCTTTAAAAAAAAAAAAAGAAAAAAAAAAAGAAAAGCATTTTTGCTAACTCAAGAGAGAAATAACCCAGAGACTAATGAGCTTCATAAACCACTCTTTGGCTGACCCTCAGCAAGTCACTTGTCCTCAATGCTAAAATGGAGAGGCCTATCAATTAGCTTCACGTGGTAGCTGTGAAGGGAGACTAATAAGCCTGATTGCAAAGCATTCTGAAAACATTAAGTGCTACAGAGAGGCTTGAAAATTGCTAGGTTGACATCAGTCACTGACCAAGCATTGTGAATGTATTTGGTTAATCTTTTTTTAAAAAAGTGTATTTTATATTTAATTGACCAGTAGTAAATACATGTATTTATAGCATACAATGTGAACATCAAAGTGGCTAATCTTTTTAAGCTCTCTTCCACCATTTGGCTCTTCTGATGTCAATCGGTCCTGGTGAAAAAGACAAGTAAGTGAGGATTCTTCTCACTTTCCTCTAAGTCTTGTCCTGACCCACAGAAAACATGGTGAAGATGTGAACTAGCCTTTGTTCTCCTCTGTCCTTTCGAAAGCACCTTGCAGATTCCCAATGAACAGATGCTGCAGAGACAGCCAACCAAAACACCTTCACCTTTCCTTTACGAGAACACATACATAATGACTAAAACCCACATATATGACAAAGATCATGTGAAGGGACAATATTAATATGAAGAAACTGAAAAATGCAGAATTCACTTACTTCCTACTTTTTTCTGCAAGTTTCTCCTTTTTTCATGAAGTGCCTTCACTTAAGAGAAAAGGGCGATTGACTTCTGACTCCTCCTTAGCCAGAAATGGTTTTCTTCATCCATCAAAAAATATAGATTTAGCGTTTCACTTGTCTGTGAAGGTGTATATAGAAATTCATGTTCTTTCCAAGCTGCTGCCTATGTGGTATCTATTTCAAAGATAAGCCTGTGCCATGTTAGTTTCTTACCAATCTCTCTAAGACAGGAAGAGATCGCCAGGATACAAAAGTAATATAATCAATCACTCACTAAAGGGTACCTACAATCACCATAGACATATGTTTCAGAAAAGTACAAATTTCCTATTCGATGATATCACAAAAACTGTCCCTTCTATGTGGGAGGATCTTCCCTTTTCAAGTCAAATGCAAGCATCCTGGTCTCCAAAAAGTTCTCAGCCTAAAGCTAAGAGATTAATTAGAAAAAAAATACCTTGCCTCTTGCTCAAGCAACACTGGTTAAATCACAGCACACTTCAAATCCCAGTACTCATAACTCAGAGCAGGTTTTGGGATGACAGGACAAAGAATTTGAACTAATGCAAAAATAAGTAGCAAATACTAGGAAGAGCATTTGTATAAAGTCTTTATGTACAAAAGAAAACATACTCATGCCTGTAATCCCAGCACTTTGGGAGGCCGAGGCAGGTGGATCACCTGAGGTCAGGAGTTCAAGACCAGCCTGGCCAACACAATGAAACCCCAACTCTACTAAAAAAAAAAAAGAAAAAATACAAAAAATACAAAAAAGTAGTCGGGCATGGTAGCAGATGCCTGTAATCCCAGCTACTTGAGAGACTGAGGCAGAAGAATCGCTTGAACCTGGGAGATGGAGGTTGCGGTGAGCCAAGATCGCGCCATTGCACTCTGGCCTGGGTAACAAGAGTGAAACTCCATCTCAAAAAAAAAAAAAAAAAAAAGAAAGAAAGAAAGAAAAAAAGACAGTCATATAAGAGACAACCCAGAGACATGGATGAATAAATTATTTTAGTATCAAACAGGGATCAGCAAACTACTGCCAGAGTTAAATCCAGGCCATTGCCTATTTTGTATATAAAGTTTTGTCCTAATACAGCCACACCTGTTCATTTACATGTTCTCTGTGGCTGTTTCCTGCTCTTCTCACACTACAATGGCAGGATGTGAGTAACTGAAGCAGACCATATGGTCCATAAATTTGAAAATATTTACTACCTAGCTCTTTGCCAAAAAAGTTTGCCAACCCTGGTATAGAGAATGAAGAAGTCACTACAGATTGGAATAATCTGGGACATTTCTGGAGAAGGAGGCAAGGTGCTTAAATGAACAGGAAAATAAGTGATAAACAGACAAATGTCCTTTGCTGAGTAACTGTTTATTGGAAGCTAGAAATTTCTTAAGAGTTCTAAAAGGATAAGACCTTCCCAACTGGATAAAACATTAGTAGAGAAATGAACTCTCGTGGTAAATATCAAAACAGATGGACTAAAAACTAAATCAGGTTTCTTGGTCCAGGTTTCCTGGGATCTGTAGTATTCAGACCCCAATACTACAGCAGAGGTTTGTTTTGGCTGATGGTGGTGGAGGTAGTGGTGGTAGTGTTATTTTCACAGCTATCTTGCTTCAAGAGATACACGAGTGTCACGTGACAAGTCTGAGCAAAATAGAAATACTAGACCAGAGGTAACAGAAAATCTGGACAGAAACCTTGCCTCTGCCCATTAATAGGTGACATTCTCTCACCTATAAAATAGAATAACCATAGGGGGTCAGAATGGGAATCATCATCAAGATGGACTCAACGCTGGGCCAGTATCCAGGACCCCAGCTGATACTCAGGATGTGGTTAGTGCTTGAAACAGAAACAAAGCACCAGGTTGCAACTGATGACACACTGGTCTCCATATTGTACTGTGCCCTGTCTGTAACCTGAGTCAGATCCAACTGTAAGGGTTATAGACCCTTGTAAATATCCATCCTCCTCTGGCATAAGCTCTGTTTCTCACAGAAAAAAAGGTCCATTTCAGGCTACAACCTCATCATTTAAGAGAAAAGAGCATAGCAGAAAAAACAACAACAACAACAACAAAAAACAGAAATGGACACTATCCCTTCCATGACCTACAATGTCTCTCTCTGGGCCCTAAAGACTTAAGATACTGAACACACACTGAAAACCTAGTAGGACTCATGCCTTCAAAAAACATTAAAACATTAACACAAAAGATATATCTAAAATAAAAAGCATAGTTTAATAAGGCAATAAAAGTATTTAAAATGAATGTGATAAAACCACTGAATATTTTCAAATGCTTTAAAGACCAATTATTACCAATAAATTATGGCATCACCTGTAGCCATGAGAAACTACCCCAAAATACTTCTATCATGAATTGAAAGATGTCTTATCACACTCTCATGACTGATTCTGATGAATTTTGTCAATATTAAGATCCTGAGCATGGTGGATATTTAAGTGAACATTTGAGGGCAGCTGTCCCTACTTGCTCTCATGCCTATCTTGATCTCTTCTTCAAGTGACAACAGCTCAGTATGACTGGTTTCCCAACCAAGAGAATCCTCTCCAATAAAATCAATGAATCAATGCCCAGTAGACTGCATGAGACACCTTCTTCACAAGCGGCCATTTAGGGCTCAATCTTTTTATTTTTATTTTTATTTATTTATTTATTTTTTTGAGATGGAGTCTCGCTCTGTTGCCCAGGTTTGAGTGCAGTCGTACAATCTTGGCTCACTGCAAGCTCCGCCTCCCAGGTTCACGCCATTCTCCTGCCTCAGCCTCCCGAATAGCTGGGACTACAGGTGCCCGCCACCATGCCTGGCCTACTTTTTTATTTTATTTTGGTTTTTTTCAGTAGAGGTGGGGTTTCACCATGTTAGCCAGGATGGTCTTGATCTCCTGACCTCGTGATCCGCCTTCCTCGGCCTCCCAAAGTGCTGGGATTACAGGCGTGAGCCACTGCGCCTGGCCTAGGGCTCAATCTTAAAATGACCTCTCCAAAGTCCTTTTCTTTTCTATTTTTCCCTTGAGATGGAGTCTTGTTCTGTTGTCCAAGCTAGAATGCAGTGGCACAAACTCAGCTCACTGCAACCTCCGCATACCAGTTTCAAGCGATTCTCCTGCTTAAGCCTCCCAATTAGCTGGGATTACAGGTGTCTGCCACCATGCCTGGCTAATTTTTGTATTTTTAGTACAGATGGGGTTTCACCGTGTTGGCTAGGCTGGTCATGAACCCCTGATCTCAGGTGATCCACCTGGCTCAGCCTCCCAAATCCAAAGCCTTTTTCCATTGGCAAAGAACCTAGGCTGCCATCACCAATTATCTGACCATTTAGAGAACTTACTAACAAAAGCATGCGAGTTTCACTGGTTAAAGAATCACGTATTAAAATGGGAGAGTGGTAGAAACATGAGTAGAAAGTGAATGGGGCTTGTTCCAAACAAAACATTGCAAACTACAAAGTTGATAAAGTCCCCTTTGTTTAAAACTCTTTGTCAGAAATATTTCATCCAAATTTTAACGGTAGCTTCTGTTAACTTTTGGCACTCAATATTTGCTAGGCACCCAAAAGCATAACGACCAATCATTCCCACACAATTTAGTTGTGACCGAATGTACTGGTTAGATTTATTTCTGAGTGTGCATTTTATCTTTTCCTCTTGTGACATTTCTGTAGTTATAGACACTAAATTTCATCATATATGAAAATGCTTAAATTAAAAGAATTATCCCCCTTTGACATTAAGACACACCTGCCTTGGGTGTCACAAACAATTGATAGAGCTTGGCTATTAAAAAGCCTCCCTTCTTAGAGCCAGCTTTTATATAAGTCCAGAATGGCTCCCATCTGGTCCTGGGTTTATTGGTTATTTGTTATCTGTCAAACATTAGAACTCCTGCCTTGCAAGTTATTCTGTAGCAAGTGAGAGGCATTTTAGGTCATGAAAAGACAATACCCAATTCCTTTACTTGCTATGCTGCATTCGAGTCAGATTGACACGTCTTCTGTAATCTGTACATTTCTCAATTCAATCTTTTTCCTAATATAATTGCTAAGAACAACAGTTAAATTAATAAAACTAACAAACAATGTAATCCAAGGGCTTTAAGTGAAGACGTGAGCTGTCTTATTTTATTTTTCTCTTTTTTAATAATAATAATTCAAAGGTTGCTTCTATACCACTAACCTATATTATGTAAGTTACAAAAACTGTAAAGAGAAAAAAAAATTCTGAAAGAGGGTTTCATTATTTTGGGTCTCAGTTAAGCATTTCTGAAAACACAAATACCTGAAGTGAGTACATTTTTGTGAGATACTGTGAAGTTTGAGGACAAAGAGTTCTCCCAAAGGTAAGAAATGGACTAGGTAGACACATGTGAATTGAGGAGAATAGAGTGCTTTCAAAGGGGAAAAAAAATTCTGAATAGACTGTGTCTTGACCAATAGTAAATATTCCTTCCCGCCTCCATTTCCTGGGCTTAACACTAGACCCTGGGTAAGGTTGGGAGCCTGGAATAGGGTAGAACCCAGGTAAGGGTGGGGGAATTTTCTCAGCCCAGAGAATATTGGAAAACTTGGGAGCTCCAATCCTAGGAGCTGTGGGGAATGGCCAGACTGTGGCAGCCAGTCAGTAGCCAGTCAACAGCCAGGCTCAGGAATGGTGAAGTGTGGAAACCCACAGGACTAGACTTAAGACAGTAGGTGAAGACTTATATACCTGATGGGGGAACAGATCCCAAAAGCAGATTCAAAGGGGTTGGGCCCATGGAGAACACTGTGATCATCTCTGCGACCCCAATTTGGGCTGGCGTGGCCTGAGGAAACACAATCTACTCAGTAACGCTATGTTTCCAATTGTGGCTGGGATGTTTTTCAAAAGACTCCATTGATTATTGATGTCAGAATACTTTGTAGAATTTTTAATTCTAAAATAAAGCCTAAATCATCTTCTAGTAAGAATTACTTACCAAGCCATTGAAGGCCCTTAAGTAGTGAAACAATTAAACTAAAGCCTATAATTTATTTAACATGCTCTTTCTTCATCCTGCTTCTCCAACATGCTTTAATTAGTGTCATGTGTTAACACGCTACCAGGTTAGATAGGCTCGGAGGCCCTCAACCTAAAAGATCATGTACAAGAGCTTCTTCTAAACGGTAAAAGCTACACTCATTACTGTGTCACTGTGTGCCTCCTACAATTCTTTCATTATGTCAACCAGAAAATCTAAAGAAAGGCCTCATCCACTTCTTGGTGGCTATTTCAGATGCTTTAGTCTACAGAATGAATCCAGTAAATCAGGTATCCTTTGAAAAAAAACATTTTCTTCCTCTGTATGTTATTCTTTATGTGTATCACAAGCACAGATGACTTTGATTTATATGCAGCTTCTCTTTCATTATTCTCCCCAGCATAGCTACACTGAAAAAACTAATGTGTGATACCTCAAGTCTTTGTCATCTCTTTGTCATAACAATTTATTTTGGCCGGTCTCAGAACTGAATTCCTGAAAAGTATGCTACATTTAAAAATAAAGAATACCTATTGTTGGGTATAAATTACACTTACATAAAAGTTAATTTTCTAGCATTTCATATGTTAGCATTCTCTTTTGTCATAATTTTTTAAATTCCCTCTGTGAAATGTCATGCCTCCTTTTATTGTATGCAATATGAGAAATGTCATGTCTTCTTTTATTATATGCAACATGAGATAATATGTGGTCCCTTTAAAATATGTTTAAGTGTGATATTTTTAAATTTTTCACATTAGTTCATGAACTCAGGTGAGAATATCCTAAGTTTAGGTGATCTTTACCTGGGCCAGTATGGCCTGAGGAAACACAGTCTACCCAGTAACGCTATGTTTACAATCGTGGCTGGGCTGTATATACCACCCTTCACGAGGCATTTTCTTCTCAAATAATGCCTAAGAATTATTTCTTCTCAAATAATGCCTAAGAATAACACTGCATCTCCCCCAAATAATACGACTGTTCCTAGTCTTGGGCTCTCTTTAAAAGGTTGCATTGGATTTAAAGGACAGCTTAGTGATCTTCATTGGGTATCAGAGAGAACATAACAATACAAAGAGCTCTGCATTCACTGGGTGATGACCTGCCATGGCGGCTGTATCACCATTCCATCAGCACTTCCTGTGGGTTCCTCTTCACCAACTAGATACAACCAATTCAATCTTCACTGCTTCTCTCTATCTGTTCTTGAATAAACAGCCTTTATTCTGAGACTTGGTAGTTTGCAAATGTATAAGGCATGAGCCCAAGTCTTTATTTACACCGGGTCTCAGAATGTTCAGGGTTGAAAGGAACCATACTTACAAATGAAGGAAAGTTAGCTCTTTGGATCTAACCAGAGAGAAATCCACAGGCTTTTACCACACTTATTTTATTTTTAAATATGTATATTGTTAGGGAAAACTAGAACTCTTATGTTCATTATATATGATTTTATAAAAAGAATAGTAAGAAACATTAAGGGGACTGCATATTATCGCTCCAAATACACATAAAGCCAACACTAATTAGACTAGCGAATAAGCACATTATCTGTGTATCTGATATGGTCTGAGCCTTAAATATACATGCCCATGACTGTATGTTATTTAGATAGATTTAATAGCTATCTGATGAAATTTTATTAACTTTAGAATCCAGTGAGGTAGAGTAACTCCCATGATGTAAGTAGACATCTGTAAATTAAAGACCCAATATAGTGTAAAGTTGAGGTTTTAAGGAATCCAAGTATCAAAATAAAAAGAACACACCTGTTTTGTATATTCATTATACAGAAACACAAACTTTCTCTGGATAAAGAGTCATAAATTTGCAAAGCTGAGTAGGTCCTTCCATATCACCCGTGACAATTTTCTTTTATAGACAAGCTATATAAGACTTAGAGAGGTTAGGGGTGTCCTCCCGGTCTAACAGCTGATTAAAGACAGAGCCAGGCAAAGAACTAGTTCTTGTAACCCCTATTCAGTGTTGTTTCTAGCAATTCACAGTGCCTCTTTGAATTACTGGCAGAGTCCAAAGTCACTGCTGACTTTGTCTCAGCTTCCTAAACACAGCTCAGTGATGTTTTGCTTATTTTTCATACAATGACAGCTTTTCAAATGTAATTTAAGAAAGTCTTGCCAGGCGCAGCGGCTCACACCTGTAATCCCAGCACTTTGCGAGGCCGAGGCAGGCGGATCATTCCAGGCCAGGAGTTTGAGACCAGCCTGGCCAACATGGTTGGACTCCATCTCTACTAAAAATACAAAAATTAGCTGGGCGTGGTGGCGCGCGCCTATAATCCCAGCTTCTCAGGAGGCTGAGGTAGGAGTATCACTTGAACCAGGGAGGCGGAGACTGCAATGAGCCGAGATTGCGCCACTGCACTCCAGCCTGTAGAGCGAGTCCCTGTCTCAAAAAAAGAAAAAGAAAGTCTCAAATCACTTACAAATTTATTCACTTAAACTGTTTGATATTGTCAAAGAATATAGATCTTTATTTATATGACATTTGTGATCTATATTATGTTTATATTTAGGCAACATAGATATTGCCTATATTACATTTTTATTTGCTTTATATGTAAAGGATATGGAAGGCACCAACTTTAATTATTAATGTGTTATATTTGTAAGCATGTTCACTTTGCTCAGGCTACAGGAAAGAAAACAAAAAATGAAAAGTAGAAAACTTTTAAATGAAAAGTGCCTAAATCTCATTGTAGGAAAGGTCTCTGAACCACAGAGGAGTAGGGCAGCTTAGTTTAGACGCTTCCTTTCCATGAGTCAGAGATGTAGTGACCTCCAGCAGGAAATGGAGATCAAAGTAAGACTGCTCTACTGGGAATCACAGCATCTTTAAAAGCTTCCTAGAGGCCAAGATGTCATAATTTACTACTTTTTTGATATCCACATTGCAGTGGTATTTACATTTAATTTAATTAACTACATTCCAGAACCTAACACTATACAATGTTTTCCACTTTCTATGAGCCTGTTACCTTACTTCATTAGAAAACAGAAGACTGGATTACAGGCGCCCGCCACCACATCCAGCTAATTTTTGTATTTTTAGTAGAGACGGGGTTTCACCATGTTGGGCAGGCTAGTCTTGAACTCCTGACCTCAAGTGATCCACCCACCTCGGTCTCCCAAAGTGCTGGGATTACAGGCGTGAGCCACTGCACCCGGGAGGCTGAGGCAGGAGAATCACTTAAAACCCAGGAGGCGGAGGCTGCAGGGAGCCAAGATAGCACCACTGCACTCCAGCCTGGGTGACAGAGAGAGACTGTCTCAAAAAAAAAAAAAAAAAAAGAAAAAAGAGAAGAGAAGAGAAGACTGTTTCATCTTTAACTTTCAACTTTTTATTTTTGGTTTTATTTTTAAAGCAAAAGAAGAACAGAAAAGCATTTCTATAAGTTCATAGCAACATTAGCTTCTCTTATAATTCCCTTTCAATTTTTTTCCCCCAAATATTCCTTAGTATTGCTTCTCATAAGTACCTACATTTCTAGTTGATATTACTATATAGCCAAACCTAAGACTGATAGGATCCCATAATTTTTTGTGAAAAATTCTGCCAAGGACAGGTAACAATAATGCTACATCTTTATGGCTATTACAAATCAAAAAATATGTTTTGAATGTACCTTAGTGATAGAATTATTAATATACCAGTGTAGATATAAAAAGACCACACTATTAAATATGAATTATTGATAACACAGTCCTAAATAGTTTAGTACCTTTTAAATAATTCTAATAAGTTTAATCAGCAGCATGGCCATATTTTGTTTTAATTTCCCTTTCACCTATATTCTCCCATTAGAATGAAGATTTATCATCATGTATCAGAGGTTCTCAAACAAGAACCCTCAAATATGAGGAAATCTCTGAAGAATATTATGAACCCCCTCACTTTGAGAGCCTCCATGTGCCTTAGACATTTTTCCTGTGAATTATACTCTCTCTGACGTTTTCTCTGACAAATTTTAGGTTTTCCCTTAATCCAGTCTCCATTTATTTAGGTTTTCTAGCATAATTTTTTTCTCCATAAATTTACTTTTCATATCTAATTATCTCTTTTATCCCAACACACCCACACCACTTGTGCTGCTCCCATCTGTCTCCTGAAAGCTCTATTGAACTACACATAAAAGCCTTTTTCCTTTAATTATATAAATTATGTCAATTTAGAGAAAACGTTGTTCCATAAGACTATTCATTTGGTAGAGTCCATTTTTTCCCAAGTATGACTCCAGCAGCAACCAATCCTTAATGGATTTAACTGATTTTTCCTATCAGTAGCATCCAGATTCTACACAGTTTGTGCAACATAATTAGGGTCGCTCTTTATAAGAAAAAAAGTATAATTCTGCCCAAATGTCTCCTCAGGAGTGCCAGAATGGTAATTTCTATGCAAATAACAGTTAAGGAATACCATCACTTGCTTTAAGGATCCTGGAAAGCCTTACTCTGTGACAGTTTTTATACAACAGTTATAGATTTTTATTTTTCAGAGCAATTCCAGCCCTAAAAGAGGCATACATCTATGGCCCTATGAGACTAAAACAAACAAAAGGCAAAGCAAAGTCAGAAAATGTGAAAAGGATAAAGAGGCAAAACAATACATATCTATCTCCACAGCAAACGAGGAAACACACGAGGGGAATAATGTGTCTGAGAGAAGCCTCTCTTCTCTGCCCGCATGCTAGTAATTCTGCATAAACACCGAGGTGAGGTGAGGGAGGACTTCAGAGATGAGATGCTGGACCTGCGCTGTGTGTTGCCATGGAAGTGAGAGCTTGATTTCTTTAGCTCCTAGGTACCCTTCTCAGCACTTCTGGCAACAGTGACAAGTTCTTTTCCTTTGTTCAGAGACTGATCTGGCAACCACCTTGCCCCTTGCCAAGCCACTGAAAGACTGTACTGCAAGGCCACATTGTAACCAAATTACTTGAGAGGGAGACTTTTCATTTCCATTACTAAAATTAGACTCTTCTGTGTGTGCTAGCACTACGGAAATAGAAACACTTGCTGGAAGGGGCTCACTCAGGGGTGATCTGAGTTACCATGCCTTTCAAACAGGTTTGCAGATCCACAGTCCATGTTTAGGTATATGACAGTAGGCAATTCCGGGTGCCTTTACAGATTCAGAAACTGGTTTGCAAATGTTGACTTCAAGAGGTGGATGGTTTGTTCTTGGGAGGGTCTCTGGGCACAAAGAACATATACTGCTTTCCAAACAGATGTTGGCGCCAGATCATTTGATCAAAAAGAACAAATTTCCCAGTAGGACTTTTAACAAATGTCTTTAATTGACTTAGGAGCTACAGCAAACTGCTTGTTCATGCCTCTAGTCAAGTCTCCTTATGATGCAAAATCCCAAGTCAGCATAAAATAGGTGAGAATAGTTTAATAATAATAATTTTACCTCAGCATTACATCTGAATAGTAACTGATGTCCTAAAGGGTAGCACTATTTATTTATAATAAAATCATCAGGCAGGTATTCTATATCATCCATTTAAAGATATTTTCTAGTTGAATGGGCCTCATTGCAGATGCAGCATATAAACATATCGACTACGTCTGGATTACAAAATCTTTGTGACCATCAAGAAAAGGATAATGAACTGAGTAGAAAGAGCTAAGCAAGGTTTTTGAATTTGGGCTAAAAATCAAATTTCAATTTTAAAATTTCAGTTTTAAAACCATGACTGTAACTCTCAGTTCCCCCTACCCACCCTTTTGGTTCACTCTGAACCAAAAGGTCCTCTCTTACCACATTCTGTTAGGCATACATTTTCCATGCAGGGGTGGGTGGGTATTTGTGTGTATGTAATCAATCTTTATGATTCTCAAGTACTTTGGAAATGTGTCAGGGAGAAGACCCTGTAAAATACACTTTTTGTTTCATTTATGTTGTATACCATGACGTTAAGAAAAACTGAACATTCATTTTAAAGCAGGAATACAATACACGTCTAACAAATCTCAGATGGCTAAGTAGATCCAATGTTAGTTTTTAAGATAAATGTTGGAAAAAATGAATTTGTCAATAAGATAAAAATAGGTTTAGTAGCTTAATTACACTGAATCACATTAATGGTATTAACGGATTAAGGGAGCCACTGTGCACATGCTAGAAAGAACACTGAATAGGCCTACATCTTATGCCTGGCCTTCATTAGCTGCCTGACAGGAGGACGCTCCTAACCTCTGTGAACCCAATACACCTTGACTGAAAAAGGGGGTTGTCCTATGTATGTGACACACACAAAGTTCTATACAGCTCTGGAAATTGATGATTCTTTGTATAGAGAAAACCTGTATTTATTTGTAAGTATGTAGAGAAGATAGGTGTGTTCCTTTTTATTTTGATACAAAACTCCTTAAAACTACTTTACACCCTACTATGTCATTATTTACAAACGCCTACTTACGTTATTCAGAGTGACTCCATCTCACTGGATTCAAAAGTTAATGAAATCTCATAGACAGCAGCAACATTTATTTAAATAAATTTATTTAAGCACAATTTTTGTTTGAAGTTCACATCACATCACATATGCATGCAGTGGAACTGACAGCCAATGTGAGCAGTTTAGCATTATGTGTATTATGTGTACTGTAAGAGATTATATGCAATTCTTTGAAAAGATTTAATTGCAATCTTTAAAAAATGTTCCCATTTGTTCATGTGCTCGGAAGAATATCCTAATGTTCAGGTGACCTTTAACTACCATTTGTACTAACTTTGAAGAGGCATTTTCTTCTCAATAATAATACCTAGCACATAATGCAGCATTTTCTAAAAATTATAAGACTGGTTCTTACCTTAGGATACCTTCGAAATGTTGTATTCACAAACTGGATTTAAAATACTGCTCAGTGATTCTTGCAGGACACAGTACACACCATGGCAGATCAAGGAGCGCTACCTTCACTGGGGATGACCTGCCATGGTGGCTGTACAGAGGCTCCATCAGCACTTCCTGTGGGCTCCTCTTCACCACTGGATAAAACTAACTTAATCTTCACTACCTTTATCTGTTCTTCAATAAAGAGCCCTTCATTCTGGGACTTGAAAATTTTGCATATGTATAAAACATGGGCCCAAGCCTTTATTTACACCTGAGCCCACAAAATGTAAGAGCTGAGAAGAACCCCTTCATTTACAAACAAAAAAAATTGAGGTCTTTGCATCTAACCAGAGAGAAATCCACAAGCATTTATTATACTCATCATGTTCATTTTTAAATATTTCTATTGCTAGGGCAAAGTTGTGACTTTCTGTTCATTATACACAATTTTATATAAAGAATAAAAGGAGTATTGAGGAAGATTTCTTCCTCCAGGACAATGCTTTATGTAATTAGTCTAAGCTCTAAACTAAAAGCAAAAATCCTGGCTACAGACACAAAGGTATTTTACATACTTGGGATTCCCACTGCCAACTACATTCTTACTTCTGTTTATTCAAAGACAAATGGACATGCTTTAATAAACTTGGGAGTGAAAAGAAATACCTTCTGATCAAGACATAGCGAACAAGCTCTTACAATTGAAAATCAAGTATTCAAATACTGAGATTAACTTGGGCTAGGATGTCAGCTTTTCTCACTGAATTAACCTTGCAAATCAGCTAACATCATAGTTAGAAATAGTTTCTGCAGGGAAATCTCATGATACATTATTTGTAATAGTATCAATGACGCGTAAGAGTAAGTTGTACAGGTAAATGCCTTTGTGTAATCCAGCTGAAGTCTCAGTCTCTCATGAGAATTCTCTTTACATGATGCTCACTGTTCTGAGACCCATTTATTGTGTTCCATCCTAGGGTCTTACCCACTGTCTGTATTCATGTTAGTTTGTATTTATAGTAGTTGCAACTGGTACCTCTATTATATCTTAGTAGTAACTGACGGCAACACTCTCTGGATATAGAAATTTAACAGAAGTACTGTTTTTGAATTGACAGATCTACTGCATTCTTTGCATATGTCCAATAGCATATTTCAAACAATGGGTTCTCTTTGCATTAAATTTCTTTGACAAGTAAACAGCTGTTTAAAACTAAAACATTGTTTTCCCATTTGTAACATCACTGGAATCAGCAAGAATCTGGCATGGTATAACTGATATCATTTTTCTTTTGTAATGCTACATATCATGATGGTGCATCCCACATCAATAACATCTTAGAATCTATAAAACATGATCTTTCTTAGCCACTTCGTAGAGAGAAAAAAAAAAGAAACAAAACAAAATGAACCAAAAACCTTCTTTGGTAGCAAAATAGTAATGTATTTAAAAGGATATAACTGAACACTTTAAATTGAGTAGTTCTTTAATCTAGCTTAGTCTTAACTATGCAAGTACTATGTATTCAAATATACATCCACATATCAAGTATAGTTAAGGACTCTTCTGATTTTCCTTCAAGACTTCTAACACTCACTTTTACAGATTTTTAAAAATCAACGTTGTTATCATTTTCACATTTGTTGTGCCTCTTTTTTTTATATATATAAGATGGCATATATGCTTTTTGCTTTTTGATGTCAGCCTCAATTCCTTTTCAGAGGGAAAAATCATTTGGATTTTTTTTTCTATTTCTTTTACATTGCCAGTTGCCTGAGAGATGGCACAAACATGTTTAATAAACTAACTACATTTTGCTACATTTTGTAGGTTTCTTTGTAACAAGCAAGAAGTTAGATGTTTTCAGTCAAGGGCCTTAGCACAGTCATACTGTGAATTTAACATAAAAGGCAAAAAGGAACACAAAAAAAATTATAAAGGAAAATAATGAAGAGCAAAGAGAAAACAAACCCACCAATAGTATTTTATTTCATGGCACAAACAATCTCTTCTGTCATCATGAATTCTAACACACATACAGTTTGAGAAGAGAGAGAAGTACAGAATTCCACCCTTAGCCTCAGTTTCTATTACTCGTAGTCAACCAGGGCCCAAAAATATTAAATGGAAAATTCCAGAAATAAGCAAGTTTTAAATTGTGGGCCGTTTTGAGTAGTGTGATGAAATCTCATGCTGTCCTGCTCCATCCCACCTGGGCTGAATCTATACCGTCTACACTTCCTGCCTGTTAGTCACTTAATGGCCATCTCAATGATCAGACCAATGGTCACAGCATCTCAGTGCTTGCGTTCAAGTAACCCTTATTTTATTTTATAGTACTTTACTAATAATAACTTTGTTATTAGTGTTGTTTATCTCTTACTGTGTGTAATTCATGAATTAAACTTTATCATATATATTTATGTATAGGAGAAAACATAGTACTGTAGCTTGTGGTACTATCCATGGTTTCAGGCATCCACTTGGGGTCTTGGAATGTATTCCCCTTGAAAAGGGGGGACAACTACTGTAGGTTTATTTCACTTAATCTCATGATTTCCAGAAGACTGTTAGCCAATGGAAGAAAGAAAAAAGGATTCTTATGATAGCCCAAATCATCACTAATGAGCAAAAGTAGTTCAAAAACAAAACAAGATTTAAAAGACCTAAAATGTCTTTCTAAAGGGTCTTTGCATTAATGTTCAAATTTCTTCTCCTGAAATACCAACCTGAAGATTGGTTAATCTTTGACATTTTATTTAAACTACTGATTACTAGTTGTTTGAGGTTTAATTTTCCCTTAGTCATTTATGAAACAGAAATAATCACCAGAATGTAGAAAGAACCCTAGTGACTAATTTCTTAGAAAACTTCTTGTTATAAAACATTAATATATATTATTGTTCACATGCTTGGAAAGGAAATCAACCTAGAATCAGTAGATTTGTTCAACTCCTCAACAAAACATTTTCTGAAAACCACCTCCTCAAAAGGCGAGCATCATTCTCATCAAGTTAACAGCCCATGGAAAGAATTTTATAAGTGAAACATATAGGAAGACATTAAACATCCTGGAAAAAGTGCCACTTTAGTAAGGGGAAAGAAATGAAGTCCCAAAGAAAAACTGTCATTTACTGCCATGACTTTGTTGCACTGAAAGAGTTCAATTATACCGCAAAGAATTTTAGAATGTACTAATTTAAGTATAATGTGAAACCTTCCAACTACCTACTGCTTTGCCTAGTTCAGAAATTAGCAAATTTTCTATTTAAATAAGAATCCTGTATCCACCAACTACATGCATGATGTATACGAGTAACACTATCCACATGTCTTTATTTTCTGCTTCTCATTATTTTATCTTTCTCCTTTGTTCTTCCTTTCAAAATTACTTCACATTCTCATTTCAGACATCTGCATCCTTTAGTGTAACACTTAGAAATCTGGATAAGATGATGGCCATCATGGAACGTAATCACACTCTACATTGATGAATGGCTATTTACAAAATGATTTCTATGATTTAAAAGAGAAAACATCATTGAGCTTTTAAATTTCAAATAAAATGCTACAACTCAAATGGCACTGACTAGCTATGAGCTTCTGGAAGTCACCCACCTGGGGCAGCATGCGATTTTCTTCCTCCAGCTGTCTTACTCTTGCCTCCAGCTGCCTAACATAGGACAAGGTTGATTCTAAAATTAAAAAGAAAGAACTCACATTATACACACAAGTCTTGTTTGGTGCACTGTCAGGATATTTCTGGCTTGATTTATTCAAACCAGATAGTGACTACTTAAGTCTATTATTTAAAATAAGAAAAAAAAATATCTCCCAGAAAAAAACAGAAGCCACTGAAACGAAAAACAGTTTTGAACAATTTTACAATGTTAAGAAATATTAGATAAGATACAAACTGGCATGTTAACAGGTGGTAGTACACACAATTGACAGATGATTAGTATTAGGATTCTATACAGAACTCTTACAAACCAATAAGAAAAGACAAGTAAAGGTACGGAAAATATTTCTCAGAAGTGGAAACACATTAGACAAATAAACCTAAGAAAAGCAGTCCAACATCATTATTAATTAGTAAAATCACACACACTCAGAACAGGGCAAAACCAGAATTCAAACCTGGATCTAATACCGAAATCCAATCTCTCCAATGTCTAAGCCCTTTTAGCTATTTTTAATCACTAAGAATTGAGACATTTCAGAGGAAGATATTTCAGAGGAAGACATTTCAGAGGAAGTTTGATCCTCTTAAGATGGAACAAATATTTTTCTGAAGTCAAATCATTTCTCATAAATCTTTCTTAAATGTTTAGTATTTCCTGTTCCGAAATAAAGTGTATTGAGGTCAATTAAATATATATATATATAAGAGAAATTTATAGATGGTGAGATTGCAGGCTTTTTGCATACCAACCAGCCTCGGAATAATAGGCATCTTGAAGACAATTATACTCTTTTCTTCTGATTTTGTACATTTTGAGTCATCAGTGAGTTGTTCCACATATACAAGACTATTTTGTAATGTTAACTATAACCAAAATAAACTACAAAACTCCATTAAAAAAAAAACAAAACAAAACAGAAAATAAAACAAAATTTTTCAAACATCCAGTTCTCTTTATTTCCCCCAATAAAAATTTCAAGCCTTAAGAAAAATATTAGTTCTTTTCATAAACCTACAGATATTGACAGAAAAAAACATGAAAGAGCTATTTAGAGTTAGAATGAATTTTGACTGATTTTGGCTGTGACAGAGACCCAAGTTTTTCACACATCTTTAGGTAAACCAGGAGCAGACCTGAAATTGATTATTGTTTTCATTCCTTCACGAGCTCAGGCATGCGCTGAAAGCTCAGAATCATTATCATGCTTAGTTTCTGTTCCATACTGAAACTCTAAAGTTTACGGCTTTATGTCAGGAAAAGGGGTCACAGGTTAAGAAAAGTGAATTTTTATTTCTGGGAACAATCTGATAGTAGCTCTTCTTCATTAAAGTGAAAATATTCAAGGTCTTCACATAGTAGCAATTCATTCATCACACAAGAATAAACATATTTCAGGTGCAGTGAAAGGTACACAGCAATAGACTTTCTTCAGAGCACACTTGTGTTACATTAGGTAGCTAGTCAAACGTGAGCAAGGCAGGAGAGGGCTCCCCACAAGCCCACCCACCAAGAATGTCAGGCAACCATCACGGGATGGTCAGGTGGTTGTTAACTGTCTCTCTAAAATAATAATTAGCTGCAGCCAATACCAGGGAAAGGCAGTCTCCCAACAGATAGAAAAAACCTGGCACTGGTGATCAGCGGTTTCCCAGTAAGATCTCTGGGGTTGGGCAAGTGGTCTCAAGCATGTGTACTAAGAGGAAAAATAGCAGTTAAACTGGTATATGACCTTCCTCTGGGAATGTGAGACGGCTAAGGGAAGAATGCCTCAAGTGAGCACGCATACATCTTCAGTAAACACACTGTACATGCTCCCCTCCCAAGTGCTAGCAGGCCACTGCACATGTGGACAGTCCACCTCAAGGGAAGAATCAGGGTAGAAGGGATATGAAACCCCAAAGCACACCAATGTAAAAAACCCAAGTCAAAAGGTCAAACAGTGCACTAGATCTCTCAAGTCACCTACCTGACCCTCTTCCAAGTGTACTTTACTTCCTTTCATTGCTGCTCTAAAGCTTTTTTTGTTTTGTTTTTTGAAATGGGGTTTCACTCTTGTTGCCCAAGCTGGAATGCAATGGCGTGATCTTGGCTCACGCAACCTCTGCCTCCCAAGTTCAAGCGATTCTCCTGCCTCAGCCTGCCTAGCAGCTGGGATTACAGGCATGTGCCACCACGCCCAGCTAATTTCATATTTTTAGTAGAGATGGGGTTTCTCCATGTTGGTCAGGCTGGTCTCGAACTCCCAACCTCAGGTGATCCACCCGCCTTGGCCTCCCAAAGTGCTGAGATTGCACGCATGAGCCACCATGTCCGGCCATTCTAAAGCTTTTTAATAAACTTTCACTACTGCTCTAAAACTTGCCTCGGCTTCTCCTTCTGCTTTATGCCCCTCAGTCAAATTACTTCTTCTGAGGAGGCAAGAACTGGGACTGCTGAAGACTTATACGGTTTCGCTGCTGGTAATACTTCCACAGTTAATATTGAAGCAGAAGAACCTCCTCAGTGTTCACGTTCTTCAGCCTCAGACACACAAAAAGGGCAAGAGGCAATACAGTAGTGCACCTAAGCATTTGGAGCCCCTAAGGATCCACAGGATGGATATTGATGCCCTGATCTGAAATTCTTCATGGAAACACAATTATTTTTATGTGGAAATAGTTTATATGAATCCAATTCCACTTTTGTGACCTCTAAAGCAATGAGCTAACATTTTATTTTCCTTTTATTTTTTAAATTTTCTAAAATACATAAGCATCAGTCCTTAATTCACAAATACAACAATTAAGCTCATCTCTGACTAACTTAGAGCAGCCTGCTTTCCAAAATAGTATCCAGAAAGCCCCCATCACTGACATTAACATGGTGACCCATAGACCTCACACCATTGGAGAGGATTAGCTTTGAGCATTTCTCATATAAGAAAATAGAAACATAGGTAAAGAAAATTGAAGACATTTGCTAAAGATATCCTCTCATTTTTAGCTTAATAAAATGTTAAAACTCTGCTTTCTGGACTCTTCCAAAGAGGAAAAAAAGTATGCAGCATAAATGAATACCAACGTTATTGATTTCATGAGTCTGCTTTACTCTTGCAAATGAATAAGTGATTCGCAGATCATCAAAATGTGAATGTAGATTGCCTGATTTACCCTGTTTTGCAAGCCCTGCTCTTTCCTCTGGAAAAACAACCACTTGATAAGGCCATCCAAATGAAAAGTTGATCAGCAATATTCTATTTAAACCGCACAAAAATAAACTTATATTCTTTTTTGTTCACAATTTACACCCTATCTTTATTGCCCCTATGCTGCACTATCTATAAGGTTGTGATACTTAAAACAGCTGAAAAGACTACAGAGATTGATTCAGGTGATATTTTTAAAATGCTATTGAATGGAATTTGTTTTAATTTAGTGACTGTCTTCAGTCTCTTTATCTATTTCTCTTTTCAAAATCTTTGTAGTTTATATATCTGATGTTTTCACCAAGTTTCTACTTACATTATGAAACTATTATGTCAGTTCAGGAAAAAAGGGGTAAATTTCTGAGTTTGGAAAATATTCTCTAACTCCCATTTTTAACGTTCCATTACAATAGATCATGTCCACATCTTTTTTCTAAAGCATTCACTGCAAATATGGGCTGGGACAAGAAGAGACAGAGCATATTTTTAAATAGATGAAATAATGAAAAAAAATAGCTTTACAGTGAAGGCAAAGGCAAAAATATTTTGAGTTCATTCATTCAACAAATATTTATTGTCACTGATTTGTGTCAGGCACTATTCTAGGGTTAGGATGAAGATAAAGCCAGTTATTGCAAATCTTAATAAGTTTCTCAGAACACACATTCCCTATTAGATTACAGATGTTCCAGAAGGTCCTGTCAATTGTTCCAGGCTCTTAGCCCCTGTTGCAATTATTACTTAACAATTAATGGATACTCAAACAAAAATACACTCTTCCTGGGGGTAAAACACAGGAAGAATATCTGATCTACATGTATAAATAAGAGTACTCAGGCTGTTTTGTTTTATTCAGAAAGAAATTGATTATGCCATCCCTTAATGGGAGTGGAGTAGAAAAATATTTTTCTGGAATATACTGTGAAATCAGTATTGGGTCACCAAGTCCCTATAGGAAAAGCCATTAAATCAAAAAATCCAATCTCCCAATGTGACATGAGAAAAAAAGAAGAAATATTTGTTTAGTTAAACCCTTGGGATTTCGAGGTTTGTTACTTACCATAGATCAGCTGAGGCCAACTAGTAGTGCATAACCAATCATTAAATTTTTAAATGTAAGCTATATTTTAAATAAAATAGAATTTAAAAAAGTATGAGAAACTCAACACTTTTTTTCAAAAGGTCACATCCAAATCCACATCTCAGTCATAGCTAATTATTAGGAAAAATTGATAGAATTTTCTCATGGTGTGAGGAAGAGAAGAAAAAAGCCTTTTGGGTACTGGAACACATTGACCACATCCGCTACAACCCCCTTCCCCATGCTGCTTTTTCCCTTTTTTGTCCTTTTTCAAGGGTGTCAACTATAAAATAAGCCGATCTCCTGGAACACTCAGGGAACATGATGGATAGCTGTACCTAAGGGAAGTGTTTGCCTAAAACTGGCATTCATTTTATCATAAAGTCATTCATAGAAAGCTGCATTTGAATGTACTATAATTTAAATTGACCATTACATTTTATACCACTGGCTGACAGCTTCACAAAACTGAGATTTCAGAATGCCATTTCTGGCTTTTAGAACTCTGAGAATGAGGCTCCAAAAGAGAACCAAAAATAGCCAAATTCTCAGGTACAAAGTACATAAATATATAATGCATTAAAAAAGGAGCCGGCTGGGTGGTTCACGCTTGTAATCCCAGCACTTCCGGAGGCTGAGGCAGGCGGATCATGAAGCCAAGAGATTGAGATCATCCTGGCCAACATAGTGAAACCCCGTCTCTACTAAAAATACAAAAATCAGCCAGGCATAGTGGCGGACGCCTGTAATCCCAGCTACTCCGGAGGCTGAGGCAGGAGAATCGCTTGAACCCGGGAGGCAGAGGTTGCAGTGAGCCGAGATCGTGCCACTGCACTCCAGCTTGCGTGACAGTGCCACACTCTGTCTCAAAAAAAAAAAAAAAAAAAAAAAAAGGAGCCTATATTCAAGAAACTTATAAGCAGTTGGGGGGAAATAAGGGAAAAAACAGTAAGGTAATTTGAAATTTAGTGCTAAATCCTGTAAAAGGGGAGCAAAGAAAAGTCAGCATTAGCAGTAGTTCTTATGAAGGAGAAATTCAAGCTTAAAATGCATCAATAGAATTTTGATAGGCCAGAGAGATATGAGTGGAGCCACAGATGAACCTGGGCCAGAAGCCAAAAATGATCCTATTGTAAACACAGAAAGAAAGGAATCACGTGACAGAAAAGAAAGGGACATGCGGGTGCAGGAGGAGAAGCCAGGTTATTTCCCACAGTCACCTATCTGGAAAAGCTAACATCAAATCACGATAATCCAGTGGCAATTTGCTTTAAACCTCCCAAAAGTTATTTTATTTCTCTTTCCACCCTGGGAAACCTATGGGCATCTAGACATTAGAAAAGTAAAGTGAAGCAAACAATATTGATGTGAAAATCCAATGAAATCCTCAAGATGTTCTTCGGGTGAATCTCAGGCCCATTTTCAAAGCAGAAATGATTCTTTGAACCTACGTGTAAAAGTTTACAGCATCTCTTGCAAGAAAAACAAATTAAGAAACATGCAAAAGAATTCCACTAAATTCCGCATCTTCTAAATTCAACTTTTAGCGGTAGAATGTACCTTAGACGTTTTCTAATTCAACTTGTGCCACAATCCTCTGACTTGTTTTGCAAATGAGAGAACTAAAGCTCAGAGTGTGATGAACTTGGTTGCTAACAATGGGGACTAGTCAAATATATTCAAACAATTGTGTTTCATTACTCGAGCACCACATTAATTCTCATATTGGATCTACTAATCATGAAGTAACATACATACATAAATACTAAGTTCTTTTTTTTCTCTCTGACTTTAGATATTCTTGACAGATTTACCTTTATGGTAACTTGATATTTCCTTGGACAATATTCTTGACTTGATTTCACTTCAGCTAACCTGAAATGCATTCAATTGTATAAAGGAGCTCTGTTCATTTTTTCTGTTAGTTTGAAAACACTCTGATAAAAATGCTAAACCCTCTTAACTTCCCTTTTGTTTCTAAAGCAGTGTTTCCCCACAGAACATCTATCCTTGAAATCACCCACAAATCACACTGATGATTGTATACAAAAGGTTTATTATTGGTATCTGCAGCTGTCTAAGGTTTGTCACACTTCTGAATGGTTTTGATTAGATGAAGTGCTGTCATATCTCCAAAATTTCAGGGCAGAAAATAAAATCTGGTAATGGTCCATTCTAACACAAACTACAGCATTTGTAAGAGTGTATAGAAGGCTGGGCACAGTGGCTTGCACCTGTAGTCCCAGCACTTTGGGAGGCCAAGGCAGGCAAATCACCTGAGGTCAGGAGTTCCAGATCAGCCTGGACAATATGGTGAAACCCCGTATCTACTAAACATACAAAAATTAGCCAGGCGTGGTAGTGCATGCCTGTACTGCCAGCTACTCGAGAGGCTGAGGCAGGAGAATTGCCTGAACCTGGGAGGTGGAGGTTGCAGTGAGCCGAGACAGTGCCATTGCACTTCAGCCTGGGGGGACGAGAGTGAAACTCTATCTGAGATAAATAAATAAATAAATAAATAAATAAATAAATAAATAAATAGTGTATACGAGGAAAATTATCTGGAAGACTATAGTGGCCATGAGTTTACAGATGTTAGCTTTTATGTGGCTCTCAAAGAATTAGTCTCTGTGTTGGCTTGATTGTTTATCCCTTTCAAAAATCATGTTGAAATTTAATTGTCATTGTAACAGTATTAAGAGGTGGGACCTTTAAGAGGTGACTAGGCCACGAGGGCACCACCCGCACGGGCGGGATTGGTGCTCTTATAAAAAGATGAGTTTGGGCCAGGTGTGGTGGCTTACGCCTGTAATCCCAGCACTTTGGGAGGCTGAGGCAGGTGGATCACGAGGTCAGCAGTTCGAGGCCAGCCTGGCCAACATGGTGAAATCCCATCTCTACTAAAAATACAAAAATTAGCCTGGCATGGTGGCAGGCACCTGAAATCCCAGCTACTCGGGAAGCTGAGGCTGGAGAACTGATTGATCCTGGAAGACAGGGTTGCAGTGGGCCCAGATTGTGCCACTGCACTCTCCAGCCTGAGCGACAGGGCAAGACTCCTTCTCAAAAAAAAAAAAAAAAAAAAAGAGTTTGGCCCCCTCTTGCTGTCTTACCTTCAGCCATGACATGATGTAGCAAGAAGGCCCTTACTGAATGCCAACCCCTTGATCTTCGATTCCCCAGCCTCTAGAACTGTGAGCTAATAAATTTCTGTTCACTATAAATCACCCAGTCTGTGGTATTCTGTTATAGTAGCAAAAAGTGGACTAAGATAGTCTCTCTCAGCAAAAGAGGCCAATAGCCACATGCTTTCCAATTCAAACTTTTCAATAAACCCCAAGCTCTAAAGATATGACTTGCACTCATTCCATATGAATCCCACTATATACAGGGCTTTTCATATCCCTAAGGAAATTACTTCAGAACTGTGTATTTTAAAAATTATTACTGTTCTGAAACAAGTGTTTTTCTTCTTCAGGAAAGCAAAGGTCAGCCTCCTACTTAGAACCCTTATTAACTCCACAAGTATAAGTGATTATATTTCTCACTGAAATTTGATGCTTTTCTTATTTAAAAAAAAAAAAATTGTTAGAACCAGCACTTTCAGATTTGCCTGGATATTTAATTCATACTGCTTTATTAACAGAAATAGAATTTTTAATGGGGCTTTAATTGCCCTAAATAATCTAAAATTGATATCAGATCTTGCTCTAGTCCACTATTTATGAAGCATATTCTACTCTTCTCAGACCTTTTTCTCTCTGCCCACCCAAAAGAGATGACAGTTAGTTCCTCTCCCTCTCCTCCCATGCAGAAACCCTTTCAGTTTGTCTTTGGCCCAGAGCTCTCTTAGCTCTGTGTCTCTGCCCACACATTCCCCTAGCCAGCAGTACTTTCCTTATTCTTCTCTGCCTAGTCAAATACTCCCTATTCCTCCTTTCATGGAATGAAAAATAGCTTTGCAATAATTAGAAATGCCAAAGATTGGAATATACTGCTTTGCACCATAATGTGTTCATGTTGTTGGAGGTATTCAGAGAAAGCTCAATGAGATTTTGCAAAGCTCTCTACCTGTGTATATTGTTAGGCTGATCCCTTTAATTCTGAAAGCCAGTAATTCTACAATATCAAATTCTCCCACTCTGCAAGTCTCTTTCAATTTTCCTTTTCCTCAACTCATCTGTCAGTGAATCACATATTGAATGTCTTGTGATTTCTCTACCTATTTCTTACAGTATTGTTTTCAAGTTTTGCCCAAAAATGCTACATGACAATATTTCACTAACCCTCAAACACTGACTAGTTGTGTTCCCTGCAGGAGTTTAATGAATATTTGGTAATTTACTTTAATATTAAAACACTTCCTCACCCAATAGTAATTATCTGCTATGTGCCAGATATTGTTCTAGGTCCTGGGGATACAGTAGCAATCAGGAATGATAAGATCTGGGTGTTTATGCAGCCCACATTCCAGTGGGGAAGACAGGCAGTAAAAACCAAATAAGATATTCTATGAAGGTGATTTGTACAACAAAGCCAACAAAACAAACACAGAGTACTAGGATAGAGAGATCTGGGGAAGACAGCTACTTCAGGAAGCAGGGTCAGGGAAGAGCTCTCAGAGAACTAAGATCTGCATGTGAAAAAGCCAACTATGCAAAGATCTTGGAGAAGAGGGTTTTAGGCAGAAGGAAAGGTGGTGCTCAGAAGCACTGGCTGGGAAGACCCATATTCTGGAATCTAGTCATGGAGAGGGAAGTGACAGCAGCTGGAGACAGGAATCTGTTTGTCTTGTCACCTTCCTCCACTGCTTAAATTTTTAAAGCCTTGTGCTCTTTTTGGCTGTTTATACTTAGACCTAGTTTTAGACTCTTCAAGTTATTATGCTTTCCTTTTAACAAAAATGTAGCATTATGCGTGGCTCCTCTCTCTCACACCCCACTTTCCCTCCATTGGGAAATTTTTTTTGACCCTACCTCCAAAATATCTTAAGAATCCAACCTCACAATAGTTTCTTACAAAGGACCTGCTTCTATTCTTGCCTCCTCCTCCCCCAGGGCTATTTTCACTCACAGTCTATTCCAAACCCATGGCAGCCAGGGTTTTCTTTCTAAAATGCTAAGTCTGATCGCATCATTCTATATTCCAACCCCTGCAGTAGCCTCACTATTTTGCTCCAAATTAAAGCCAAAGTTCTTAAAAAGTCCATCAGGGTCCTATGTGATCTGACTACCTGTTTTCTCTCTGACTTCATGCCCTCATTCACTCTGCAGCAGCCACAGGGCCTCCTTTCTGTTCCTGAACACCATAGGTGTCTTCTTGCCTCAGGAATTTTGCCTTAGTTGTACCCTCTTCCTGGAATGCTCTGCCCCCAGTCCGCTGTTTGGCTAACTTCCTCACCTCTTGTAAGTCTTCATCCAAATCACAACTTCTTACTGAGACTCGCCCAGTCCTCTCATTTGATCCTGCCACCTGCCACACCTCCAACCCACGCTCCTGATCTGCTTTATCCTGCTGTGTCACCGTACTAACTTTATTTTCATCAAAATACTACACCACCTTCTACCATATACATTAGCTTGTTCATATGTTATGTGTATTATATAAGGTCTGCTTCTCCCTACCAAAATGTAAACTCCACAAGACAGGGATCTTTGTCTATCACGTTAAGTGACATAGTTGAGTACCTAGAATAGTGTCTGGCACAATAAAATTCTATTGAAGGTATCAACCAGTGATGTAGAAGGTCCCCTAAAGGAAATTATTTCATAGTATAGACCTATACTTTTCCATTATTTCAGGCAAAACAGGATCTGTATTTAAATGGGGCCTCATACCAATTCTGTAATGCCATTTGAAAATCACTCGATGGAACATTAAACTTCGGATGGAAACTTTGACAGGTTCTCAAATGATGTCAGATCCAACCATTTGTGGGTAATTTCAATAAAAATCTTAAGTGTTCACCAGGCTCAAAAAGGCAAAGGAGGGAGAGAGGGGGAAAACGGGGGCAGTGAAAGAGGGGGAGAGAGAGACAGAGAGACAGAGACAGACAGTGAGAGACAGAAAAAGGGAGACAGAGCACCTGTCGGGGAGTGCTATGTATGGCCTGAGTGTTGTGTCCTTCCAAAATACATATGTTGAAACCTAACCCCCCAGGTGAGGGTATCAAGAGATGGAGCCCTTAAGAGATGACTAAGTCATGAGAGAATGGGATTAACACCTTTATAAAAGAGGCTTGAAGGAGCCCTTTCCCCTTCATGGCAGGCGCTATCTATGATTAATGGGCTTCCACCAGACACCAGATCTGTGGGTGCCTTTGTCTTGGATTTTCCAACCTTCAAAACTGTGAGCAATAAATTTCTGTTGTTTATAAATTACCCAACCTAAGGTATTCTGTTATATTAGCTTGAAAGGACTATGAAGGGGTGACAAGAAGAGAGGGAGACACAGAATTAGGTATGGAGGGGTCTACACAATATAGACTATTTCTGCCACTAAAGTCTTGGAATACAATCTAAATGCCCCTCAGCTAGAAATCTGCTTAATAAGATTCTCTTTTGCTTTCAAATGCCCACTGGAAGGAAGTTAAACTTCACCTGAACATTCCACGCCATCCCACCTCCCATCCCACCCCGCTGGAGGTGTACTGAGGGAGCAGGAGCAGGCACAGCTGTGAGCAATGCACGGGGCAGGTGTCAGACACTGACTGAGGGGCTCTACCTTGCCAGAGAGCAGCCTGAGGTCAGAGGGGTGGAGGGGTGGGCAGGGGACAGCAGTCCATATCAAAAGGGCATCTTTTTGTGAAGAGAAAAATCTAAAATTTTCAAAGGAAGGGAAAAGCAAAGCTATGTGCTGTCCTGTATAATTATAACGAAGGCTGAAAATACTGAATCATTTTCCAAGAAGGGTTTGATGAAAAAATCATGAGTGCTGTTCTTTTACTGCCATGCAAGTGCTGTGTTTTCTGAAACAGCAGTGATTTTGGTTTCATTTAGTATCTTCTATAAAAGAGTAAACAAATGAACATCTAAAACTGACAGTTTGTACATAAATCAATTTAGAAACCAGAAAAAAATTATTAGGGTCTATTGTACCAGAAGATAATCACCACACATGTGTTCAACCCCCCAATCTTCCCAAAGCAAAGAGTTTTTTGGGTTTTTTTTTTTTTTTTTTTGTATGAATTTAAAAGGTACAAGTGCAGTTTTGTTACATGGATATATTGCAGAGTGCTGAAGTCTGAGCTTTTAGTGTAAACATCACCAAATAATGTACATTGTACCCATTAAGTAATTTGTTTTTAATTTTATTTTATTTTAAGTTCTGGGATACATGTGCAGAACGTGGAGGTTATGTAAGTATACAGGTGCCATGGTGGTTTGCTGCACCTATTAACCTGTTGTATAGGTTTTAAGCCCCGCATGCATTAGGTATTCCCATTAAGTAACTTATCACTCATCCCCTCTCCCACCCTCCTATCCTCCTCAGTATCCAGTGTCTATTTTTATTCCACACTCTGTCCATATGTACACATTACTTAGCTCCCACTTCTAAGTGGGAACATGTAGTATTTCCCTTTCTGTTTCTGAGTTATTTCATCAAGATGATGGCCTCTAGTTCCATCCATGTTGCTGCAAAAGACATGATTTCATTCTTTTTTTTAAGGCTGAACAGCATTCTATTGTGTCTATACATATACCACATTTCCTTTATTCAATCATCCACTGATAGACACTTAGGTTGATTCCATATCTATGCTATTGTGAAATGTGCTCCTATAAATATACAAGGGCAGGTACCTTTTTGATATGATGATCTCTTTTCCTTTGGGTAGATACCAAGTAGAGGGAGTACCAGATCAAATGATAATTCTATTTTTAGTTCTCTGGGAAATTTCTATACAACTTTCCATAAAAGCTGTACTAATTTACATTCCCACGAACAGTACACAAGCGTTCCTAAAGGAAAGAGTTTTTTAAAATGGGGCAAATGGCATTTTGTCACATATGTGCTCTTATTCTCCTGTTTACTTGGTCCTTGGGAATTGGTACCTGGTGGTTTCAGCTTCCATTTCTCTCTATATATGGGGCTCTATGTGGTCAAACTTTGCCTTATAGTTCGTTTCCAAACTGCCCTATGACTAGCACAATGCTACGTGCTAGAACAAGTTGAATAATGGAAGAAAGGAAAGAGGGAGGGAGGGAGGAAGGCCCTCATCATTCTGTTCCCAGATACTACTGAAAGTTTTGTGTTCCCAGGACAGTTTCAAGTAGTGACTCAAGATGCAATTAAATTTCCACCTATAAAACACACAATAACAAGCAATCTAAACAGAAGCCTGGCTCAGAGGAACTTTTGTATGCCCTAAAATTGCTTTCACTTTTACTCTTCCCTTTGAAAGCATCAACCCCACAAAGGAGGTGCCAGGTAAGTGGCAATACATTGGGCTACAGAACTGGGGACTACATGGAAAATATTTCAATCTCTCAGGAGCTATTTAGCATGAACACCGTCATAACAGCTATTCAGGGTCAAAACGTGTCTTACTTTCCACTGTAATGTTGCTGCTGTTATTGTCATTTCCCAGAGAAAATAACTGCCTTTCCTAATGCCAGAGGATAAAAGCGGATGCCATTTTAATAAATGTAACAATTTTCTTTAATGTATGTGACCCTCGTGTAAGTGCATCCAGTCAGTATTGTCAATGAATGCACAAAAAAGGAAATTGGTAAAAAACAGGAAATCTGTAGAAAACAAATTTTCCAAGGATAGTAAACCTATAAAAATGTTATTTTCTCTTAGGATAATTAGTGTGCCTTTTATGCATATTTAGATGCTTTTAAAAGCCTATGTATGGTTGGCTTTTTAGTTACACTTTTCAGAAAAACAAAAATAATTTTTGTCAAATTATACAGCAAAGCATCATTAATTTGAACTTGATCAATTGGAAATTCATAAACAAATTCATTGAATTTAGCCAGCATATACTCTGTACTGGCTATGAAACAACAGATGGCAAAACAAACTCATATACAACGTAACAACTGAGGAATGTTCCTTTATATAAGAAAAGCGAAGTTTTCACATTTTACTTAGCATTATCTATCTATACACAAAGTGATTATTTCAAATAAATCCAGTTAGTTTAGATAAACGAAATTAGAAATCACATATTTTAAACTTTTTTGTATGTTGGCATTTTTCATATATTTATCAACAAATACTTCGTAATTACTCTGTTAACATATTTATTAAGTACTAACTACGTGCTAGGGATACTCCATTGAAAAATAAGCAAACAGGACTCCTCTCCTCCAGGAACATTCTAGTAGGGAAACCAGATACATAAATAAGCACACCACTGCCCTGTATGCCCCACCACCACTTTAGCTTAGATCTACATCATCAGAGAGGATCTGGGGTATCCAAGTTGAGACCTAAATATAGACATTTGAGCTTTCCAAGCAGCAAGAATAGAACTTGAGAAGTCCCCAAGATGGCAATGAGCCTGAGAGATTCAGAGAAGGGACAGAAGACTGAAGTGGTCAAAGTGAAGTGAAGGAAATGAGGGGTGAAGGGAGAAGACAGGGAGGATGCAGTTGTCTCCTCGAACGGAGACAAGTCCCAGGGCATCAGTAAACTAACATAAGGAGCTTGGATTGTATACTGTTTGCAGGAACACACTGAGGAAGAGGGGGTGTGGTGTACTGTGGGCACATAATCTGATTTGTATTTTAAAATGATCATTCTGGCTGTCCTATGGCACCCAAAGAGAAAAGAAACAGGAGTGGAGAGTGGGTGACCACTGAGGGAGCTGCTGTGGGACTGGACCGAGAGATGACTGTGGGTTGTGCATGAGCCAGGGCAGTGTCGCAGAAAGCAGCCAGATTCAATATGTCTCCAGGAGGTAGAGCCAACAAAACATACGCAGAGGGTAGATGTGACGTATTAAGGGAAAATAAGGATTCAAAGATCATTGCTATATTTTTGGCATGAATAACAATCATGCAATGACTTGGAGAAGAAGCACAATTGGGGTTTGAAACCCAAAGTTCTATTTTGTTCATGTTAGGCTTAACATCTCCACCAGACAAGGAAGGGAAGATGCAGAGTACACAGTTACCTAGGTGTGTCTGGAGTTCAGAGAAGAGACCTGCAGTCTTGGTTTAAATGTGAAGTCCACAGCAAAGAGCTGTTGAAAGAAAGTACGGGGATGAACAAGGGTCTGACGACAGAAGTCAGGTGCAAGAGGCAGAGCTACAAAGCAGAAACCCTTCCCCAATTAACTTTATCCCCTTCTCCCCAGCCTCGAACCTTAGAAAGCTGAGCAAGTATCCAGCCTCCTTCAATAGACACAGACACAAATCTCCTGTGTCTTCCACTTGGGTGCATTTCAGTGAGTTCTCTCTATCCTTCAATCTTACCTCTGTTCTGTTCCTAAATCCAACCCTCTCCTTGTCTTGCTTATCTCCTGCTGCTTCCTTTCAGCATGCTTTTCTCATTCTTCTTCATCTGGGACCCCTTGCTCTTCAAGGGAAATTTGGAAAGAGTGAATTATGCACAGTGACAGAGTATGGGTTCTATTAGACTTCCTGGATTCAGATGACAGCTCTAATTCTTCCAGTTTGTAACTTTTAGCCAATGTTTTAACCTCAGTTTCCTCATCGGATAAAGGGGATAATTACAGTATCTTCCTTATTAGATTGTTGCAAAAATTAAGTGAATTAATAATGAAAAGTTCTTAAAGCGAGGACTAGCACAGATATTTAGCATTTGGTAAATATTAGTCTAAGCAGTCAAAGTGAGAGCTGAGCAATGCTTAAAACTCTTTTTTTTGGGGGGGGTGACTTACTCTACTCATCCCCAGTAATTACGGAATATTTCTCAGTACTTGGTCCTTGCCTTCCCTGATTTATATCAAGGAGAGACAAAACTCTTTCCAAGCATACAGACATTTTATTCCATGTATTCCTATAGATCTCTATGTTAAGGAACTGGGGCATACTAACTGGGTGAACTATACCATGCTGAATGTTATGTCCACTAAAATTAGAATAATTATACTACTAAGACACTGTATGCTGGGATATCATTTGTCACAGCTTAAAAATTTTTTAAATGTAACAACCATACTGATTTAGCATAAAAGGCAAATATGACAAATCTTTAGGAGTAATTCTAAATAACTGAACATATACACAAGGAAAGAAGAAGTTATTTTATTAGGGCATTTGAAGGGACCAAAGGCCAAATGCATACCCACCACAGGAAGGGATTTTACCAGTTCAAACAGCTCTGGGTTGGAAGTGTTCCCTTTTAATTCAAACTCTGTGAATGTCCAGGCATATAAGCATCATTGGGTTTTAATTTTCAATAATCATTCATGAATACTGAGGTAGATGATCTTTCAGGCTCTTTAACACCCACAATTCCTGGGTTACAACTGCCATGCATTTTACAATAAGCCTTATTACTGGTTTAACTGCTAAAGGCAGCTAAGATAGTCTTTCTAAAGGCGTATGTATATTATGTTACAATTCTTTCATTTCTTCATTACACAAACATTTATGGAATAGCTGCCATGTATAATATAAGGCTTTGGGAAAGCAGAAAATATTTAAGACAATGTTACAATGTTCTGAGAAAAAGAATAAAGCACACCCATGTGACAGATGCATACCAGTTCCGACTATGGTAGTTAAATATCCTTAGCTGAGGCTTGTTTACATTTCAAAACACTCTTCTTAAAAGTACTTCCATACAGATTTCTCTCCTAAACTCTGTATGCTTAAAAACTCTTTGCACTGAAAAAATTACCTGATTAAGGAAAAAAAAAAAAAAAAAAAAAAAAAAACCTTCACCTTAATCCTATTGTAAAGGAATATTACTTGATGCCAGTAACAACAAATTATTGAATGCTTGCAAAAACAGTCAAAAAGTTATGGAAGAACGACATACTCTAAGCTTTTTATTTGATAAAACTATTCTAACTAAACAATGTATCAATTTTTTTTTTAACTTTTGGTAGTAAAATTGAAATAAGAAACAAATCTCAAGAGTCCTCTTAAATCCAGCCAACACAGGGCAACCTAAATGTGTTTACCCAGTTCTTTATGCCTTTTAATTTTAGAAACACTTCACAATAGTGTGGTAGGGAGGAAAAGTTCTGGTCAGGAAAATTCCTGCTGACCTTGAAGTTCATTTGGGCCCTTCAAGTTTCACAAGGATTCCATCATTTTGTCTTCACTAAATAGTTACTAGGCAACAACAGACTAGTCAATTTGGTTAAGCAAGCAAATCAGATGACACAAAATAATGCTAATGACATTTATTTGATTTATTATGTATCAAGCACTTTGCCTAAAAACACACGCATTTTTTACATATATTTAATCTTCACTGCAAAACTAAGAGGCAAATAATATTATCCCTATCTTACAGATAAAAGACTGACAGCTTAAAGATGTTAATTCCTCAAAGTCACAAAGATAGTAGGCTGCAATTCTGGAACTTAACCTGAGGTGTGCCCAGCAAAGCCCACTTCTGCAGCATTATAAATAGTCCTCACTGCTGGAGAACATAGACGCTGCAGAGAGACAAAGTAAAGGCCAAATTAAGCAAGTTTCAAAGAATTTGAGCGGCACCAAGTCTGCTTGATTTAAACCCTCTTCCTTATCATTATACTTGAATGCAACACTATCCCTCAGTTAATGCATTTGTTGAAGGAATGAAAACCATATTTTGCCTAAGACACAATAACTGCATCAGGTCCTTAATCAATTCAGTGGTGCCTTCAAATAAACAAGAGTCAGCTGAAGTGAAGACGGCAAGTTTTAGTCAACAACCAAGCCAACCAAAGCAAAGTGCTTGAATCTGCTAAGTCATTAGTGGGCTTAATAAATACAGATGCCACTCACAATGCAGTCTGCAAAAAATTTCACAAAGTTCTTACAACCCAACTCTCAGAGGTAGATAGAAGAAAATGACAGACACAGGCAAAGCACAGTTTCTTCTGGCTTGTAAATGTCTAATTTTAGTTTTCAAATGAACTATTTTCCTGAATCTCTCCTGGATTTTCTCTCTTCTGGACAACTTGAGGAACCCAAGGAAATATTCACTCTGTTCAATTTAAATCCATGGCTATCAATACTGTTAACATTATTTTTGGTAGATAACAAAAGATAATTTGATATATATCACCTAACAGAAGTGATCACAGACATTAGAACAGAAGTTGCTTATTCCCCATAAATCAAATATCTCAATATGCTATTTTTAAAGTAATCCATTCTTGTCCACAAAATCTTACGGACTCTGAGAATATATATCAATATTTATGCTACCTGAGAAATTGGGGTAAATATAATAAACTTCTACACCTAAAGTAACTATTATCTACAAATGATGGTTTCTTAGGCTAACTACATCTCCATACAGCCTATAATTATACATATAATGACCAAAAGGATATTTTAAATTCATGCTGGCCATACAATTAATCTGTTAAATTTGGTTCTGCTTACACTAATTTTCAGATTGATTTTATATATCACAGAAATATTGTGTGCTGTATTATAAAATCACATTCTTAAATCAATAATTTTTATTCACCCTCACAAAATACAAGAGTGCTTCTTTAACTTTCAAAGCAGATAAAATAGAAAATCTTTAAGTTTTCATGTTAGTTATCCCTTTTCAGTGCATGGTCATTTCAACTGTTTATGGGAAACTTTAAATTATGAATGAAAAAGAGAAATATAAATAAAAAGTGAAGAAATGAATAGAACAATTAAATCCATGTACCATAGGGAGGGAACTGTGATTTATTCATGTTTGTAAGCCCAAGTCTGACACTAATATTTTACCCCAAAGAGTCACTAAACTAAGGTGCATGCCTCTTGGACATAAAAATACTACCTTTGAGTATTTAAAGAGTTAAAAATATCTCTGTAAAATTCAAGACTAGGAGAGCTAAAAGAAAATACAAGCAGTTGACTTCATGGAATAAATACAATTGTGAATGACATAGAAGTGCAAATAACAACAAAAACATTCCCCTTTAGAACACATTAAAATTATGTTTAAAAAGTCTACCCGGTCCCACATGGTTTGAGTGAGACATTCTAATTAAAAATAATAATAATTAAATGATGTTTTAATACACTTGGGAAACTTCCAATTCTTATCTAGTAAGATATCTCAGGGCATGCTAGGTGGAGGGAGGCTGGCCAGAGGAGTGTCTCCTGCTTGTATTTCTTTAATTAATAGCTAACATTATTCCATCCTGGCTACTCAGGAGTACATAGCTATAGGGAGCATCACCACTGTATAAAAAGAATTATGAATCTATTTCCCCCTTGAGAGAGGACAAAGTCATGCAAGATTTTAAACAATGCAAGAAATGGAGGGTCTGCTAACAGAACTGTCTATAAATACACCCTTCTCCCCTCTGTTGGCAGCTCAGCTTTCTGTCATTAGCACCAATGACCCAACTGGGGCCTCCGTTTGAGGCTCCTGGCTTAGCAGATTTACTGAGAAAGGCTTCTTAAATCATCATGTTATATACAGGAATAGGACAAGATGAATTGTTTTTAATTTGCAGTTTGTCCTTAAGAAGTACCCAAGAACATTAAGATGGAATAAAGCAATAGACCCATGGCCCCTGTAAATTCAAATCCATGAAAAACGATGGACACCTCCTACATTTATAAACGTATATATCTTTCCATAAATGACCGTTTTAATGAACTGATCTATAGAGAGATCAATCTTCTTAGTCTAAATAACAATTCATTTGAAATGTATTCTATTTGCTCTCTATGCGGGGGTGACTGAGAAGTCAATTTATCATCAAGAGACGCCAACTTCTCATATCCTATCATTGCTATCAAGCTAAGAATTTAGTTCCTAATACATATGGAGAAAAATGAATCGCTTGGAAGGGGTACACATAATAAGTCTGAAGCTACAGCTCCTCAATCCTATTCTAGTAAGAGTCAATCAGTCCTTTGCATAGAGGTTTAGAAAAATACTCGCTTTGTGACAACCAACATGATTGTGTATTTGTTAAATTTGTAGGGAGGATTCAGAAGCTCAGCCAAATAATCCACATAAGCTTAGAGAAGGTTCTTCCCCAGGAAGCAGCATCAAAAAGGGAAGCATTTGGAACTTTCTCAGACCCACAGGGTCAGAAACTTTCTGTCATTATCTTCTGTTCACTCCAACCTAAATAGCAAGCAGATGATATAGTAGCACCAAAGTTATCTATCTTGAACACAAAATCTCCCTGGAGCCCTAACCCATACACTCTCGCAGTGGTGAGATTCACCCCCCCATTTCCTACACCTTCAGAAGCGAAATTCTGTCTTGCTATTCAATACCTCTGCACCTGAATTCTAAGCTGACTGCCTAGTCACTTTGTGTGTGGTGCCCAATGAATTCCCCAGTCAACTTCCAAGACATTACACAGGGTCCTGGTCTGTGAATCTTGGGTCTTTTACTTGACTTCAAGTGCTGAAACTGTCAAAACTCAGAGGTCTCTCTTGAGATGATGGCTGGTACATGAATGAAATGCAGATTTACGAGGTATCAATTCCTTATACATTCAGCATCATTGTGGTGTCAGCTATAACCATTGTTTATTTATTCTATTGTCTGTTCCATATATTATATTTTACTTTTATCAGCATCTAAAAAGAGTGTGAAATATTTATTTACTGCCAAACAGCATTTACCAGGAGTTAATGAGTTCTTTTTGAAATTTGTTCTGGTGCTTAAGAGTTACCCTGTCTTTGCCCATATTCCCTTTATGCTACTTTAAGAACCAGCTCCCTGAAAACATCATCTGGAACTTGGTGTGGACTAGCAGTTAGAAGCATGGATGTGAGAGCTAGACTGTCTGGGTTTGAATCCTGGCTCCAGTACCTACTCTGTGGATTTGGGCACATTATTAAACTCCTGTGTCTCAGTTTTCCCATTTGAAAAATGGGTCAATAATAGTACCTACCCCATAAGGTTGTTGTACAGATTGAGTTGCTATGTGTAAATCACCAAAGACAGTGCCTGGCATGTAGCTCCTTCTAGCAATTTATTATTACCTGCTTCCATTCTAGTGCTAACTACAGTTTTGATATCACCACCCACGCCTCCCCCTCCCCATTTCCGGCCCTCTCCAGTGGAGTTGGTTACTCGCTTTACTCTGCTCCTGCTCCAGCACCATGACGGCAGATCTAGGACTATGCTCATCATTGGTGCACAATCGTCTACCCATTGCACCCCACATACTCTTCAGACTAGCTTCCTGTCCTTGGTTTTCATGGACTACTGTATCACTCAGCCATATATACTTAACACCAGCAAGAAAGAGCAGTTTTCACTGGGTGCGCTCACTACTGCATGGAGCACTAAACATAAGCATTGGGAATTTGAAATAGGAGTGAAAACCAGATAAATACAAATGAATACAAAGATTCAAAAGGAAGTGAATGTCTTATGCTTTGGAGTACCATTGAATAAATGACTGTGCACACAAAATTTGTTCAATTAGTGTTAGTAAACTGACTAACTACACTCTAGTTGTTAATAAACATTTAAATTGGGCCAAAAAAGGTTATCAATAAACAGTATATTTATTTATGCAATAAATATTTGAATGTTCCAGATGCTGAAATATAATGGAGAATAAATAAATAGATAATAATAGATGAGAAACAAGAAAATAAACAAAAATATTTTTAAATGTGTTAAGTGCACTGAAGGAATGATCCGATGATCAGAGTAGGCATCTCTGAGAAATGACAATTGGTTGTTAACTAATGAATGAATGAAAGCCAGTTGTGGTTAGAGGATGAGCATTCTAGACTGAAAGGACAGCTCATGCACAGGCCCTGCAGTGTGGATAAGCTTAGCACGATGGAGGAACTGAAAAACAGCCTTCCTCATTAGGGTCTAGCCTATGAAACAAGCAGGGAAAGGTGACACAGAGTGTCATAGGCCATCGATGGAAGGACAGCAAAGTATTTTTTAAATAGAGAACACAATGAGAAAGAAGAGTATTAAGCATTAAGTCTTATATCTGTCTCAAATCAGCTGAGTGATCAGGGTCATGTGATTCCTTCTCGCTCTAAAATTCTATTAAGTCTCTGTAGGAAGTGATGTATTGATAGGCACAGATAAGACATATTGGCTTTAACATCTTGGACTGACTATACAAAAATGCTAAAAGAAGGCGTTTGAGTAGATGAAATGCATAGCAGACATCAGCCTTTACTACAAGAATAAAGAAGATGGACTGGATTTTGGAAACTGTGGTAATCTGGTGAGTCAAGCAGAGAGTGAAGCGATAATAGGTAATCCCCCAACTTCATACATAAAGTCTCCTACTTGAGAATGGAGGTGGTATGAATAGAGAAAATGGGAACTGAAAAGATTACACAGCTACAGGCAAGCAGATTTGTAAACAACTTAAGAGTTTAAAAAATCATTTTCATTCCTTTTTCCAAACTAAAATGGAGACTTCTAAAAGTTTAATCTCCAAAGAATTGTTCAAGGGCATCAATCAAAATAATCTGCAGGGGAGCTTTGAAATAAACATCCCTTTCCAGTCCCTCCTGAAAAACTAATTTCTGATTATGAATACAATTCTAATATTTCAGGTAAAATTTCCTCTTAATGAGGAAAAAGAAGAGTCTGGGGACAGATGAACTGAGTTGCCTGGTTAAGTATTTAATTTTCCACTTAGCTTTGCAAGACAGGAGAGACAGCCTTAGTTCATACATTAATATTTATGAAAAATGGCATAATGTTTCATTTGGAGAGAAGATCGCGGAGAAATGCTATACTGGCAATGCCAGTGTAGATTTTTGGATCACTCCATACAAGGGTAGGTGTGTTCCTTAATATAGAAAGTAAAACCTCCAAATAACATGGAATTGATTTTGTGAAAATATATTTACAGATAAATTGCTTAAAAGGATAGCAAGGAAATCAGAGTAACTACATATTTTCATGAAAGTTTGCTGCTTGAAAGAAAAATCTAAAATAATTGGTGCCTTCAAGTCTTAGCTGAATTGACTTGGCTATGAGAAATACAGGCTTTTAACGATAAGATAAGGCTTCCACTTTGCCATCTTCCATTTACAGGTACATCTCTTATAACATGAGATAACCTTAGTTAATTTCCCAATATTTGGAGCTAAAATTTGCCCTCTGAATAGAAAGTCCACTTTAACAGAAAATAGAAGAAAAATCGTAACTCTGGTTTAGGGATGTTTTTCTAGCCATGTACAATAAGACATACAAAAAGAAAGACATTTTAAAAATATCTGTGGCAACTATTGTTAATACTTTCAATTTAATAAATGTCAATGATACCTGCTTACCATAAAAAAGTGACATTTTGCCATTTTGTGAATAACTGCCTGAAATAGAAGTGGGAATCTTCAACCACACATTTATTCGGCAAACATTTATGGGCAGTCAACTATGTATCTGTACAAAAATAAAAATCCTTAAGAGTATACTTCACAGAACATCCCCTTACTAAATAATTTCTCAACACTTTTTGCTTTATCCTTACAGTAGTCATTGTCTCTATTCAATCGATAGGGCAGATGGGATCTAGCTAAGTGAAGTGAGTTTTTTCAAGTACTAAGATCATATCTACACCAGTAAACCACTTCAACAGCTTCAAAAGAATTGACCACTGAGCTTCAAAAATAACTTGTCAATTATGTAAATAACAAAGTTAAAAATAAAATTCAGGTAAGTCACTGGACTGATCTTCGTATGCACTCAACAGGACCAAAGTTCCTTTGAGTGGGTCCTCAGACCCAGTATAAAACAGAACATTCTGAGGTTTTGCCTAATATACAAGAGAAAAAAATCCAAAAAATATATAAATCAGTTTTCCACTAATATGCAAAAATAGCTTATAGGAGAATTATATAAACCAACATATATATATAGATATATAGATATATAGATATATATACCAATTATATAAAACAATGTCCTGCCAGAGATTAATGGTTAAAAGCTGTCCAAACCAAATTTGATGCTGGGACAGTTCTTAGGATGATTCCAAATGAAAACTGCCAACATTGTATTTGAAATGTATAATCTCAGCTGTTAACTAACCCAAATCTCTATTTAAGTTATTTTGACAAATATGTCTAAGGGACAACCTTGACATTATGTTCCTTGCCAACATTCTGTCTGAATCCTGGTGTCCCAACACCAAGCTGACCCCTAGTCTAGCTGGCCTACAGAATTTCACCGAGCTGGGAAAATTCTGACTTCAAACTAAGGAGGGAAGTTGGGATTGGTTGTTCTCTCAGTTACACTCTAGTTACATGCATTCATTCTTACAGGTCCTACACACCTACTGCCTGCCTCAAAGAGGGAATTCTCACTGTTATCCATAATATGAAATACACTGCCTGACATACAGCAGAGTCTCAAATATATTTATTTGAGAAGGTTTGATTTGCTTGTGTGCATTCATCATCTAAACACTACCCCTTTGCAAAATCTACAAATCCCACCAATCTTTCAAGAGCTGGCCCTTATAGCCTTTTATTTTGGCAGAGCCCTCACTGACTAAATCAGCCTGTAAAGGTCAGTCCCATCTCTGAATTCATACCATACTTTCCCTTCACTCAATGGCATATCATACAGATTAACACCGAATCCCATTCTAATTGATTCCATATGGTGGTCTTACCTACTCAGTTACATGCATTCCTTGAGGGTCGTTTGGTTGATATCCCACAGTATCTGGCACAATATTACTCTCATGGTATAAACTGCAGAAGTATTTTCTATGTGAGTAAATATTTTTAGTCTCAAAGTTATTACCATAACTTGATTCAACCACTTAAAAAGTCACTTTTATTTGCACCAAGTTTATTTTACAAAATCTTCCCATTCCCAAAAGGAGGGGGGAGAAAAAGTGAGCTGTTCTTTAGTTATTTATGCAAAATGCAGTCTGCTAAAACAATTAGTATTTCTTCCTACTCTTGATAACAAAAATGTTTAAACAGATTGTATGTAAGGAATTACCTCAGTCAACCTCATGGGAGGTGGAATGAGATGGGCAGAATTCCAAAAGTTTATTTGTTAATGAGTTGTTTTGAAAGAGGAAAACACATTCCCAGTGGCAAAAATAATGCTCTATGTGGAGGTTAGTTTTCCAGAAGCCTATGACAGATGAAGCAAAGGGAGATGGCAGAAAGAGAAGTTCTTCTAGTAAGGGAATAGAAGCAGACATGGGGAGGCTGACTTTAAGACCAACACCAGGCTCTGGGAAGGGAAGGAGGAACAATTACAGTCACTATCCACACCCTTTCCTCTAAGTGATGATCTGGGAACCAGGGACCAGTGCTCCAGTGCTGGGAGACAGGAAACTCCAAACAGCAGTAGGGTCTATACTATAACTCTCAAGAGGAAAGGGAGAAGGAAATACCAAGTTAAAGTTGTGGGAAGGGAAGGAACCATCTGTGGCCACCCAACTGGACAGGCCATTAGTGTATCAACAGCCTCAGAAATGCATGCGTATGCTCCAATGGCAGGCATCTGAGAAATCAGTGAGTCCAGCCTTTTCCAAGTTATATCCCTTCCAATTCCAGAATCCCTCACCAAATCAACCAGGGGAAGAAATATTCCATGGTCAATCAGTTTCAGAATTGCTAGACTAAATAAAATCACAGAGCATCACTGGCTATTTTAAGATAATAATGAGCATTACAAATCTTAGTGATGTTGGGGTAACATATACTATGCAGCACTTCCAAAACTATTTTAACACAAAATGTTTTTTGGAAAGGAAAACTCTACACAGGTCATAGGTTGCAAAATACACATCAACCCACCCTTCTCATTCTACAGATGAGGAAACTGAGGCCTAGAGAAGCAAAAAGAAAAAAAATTCCAAAAGATAGCAGGCTTAGTATGTGGAAGAGCAGGGATCAGAAGTCAAATTTTTCTATTCTAGGTCAGTACTATCTGTTCTATACCATCACACATCTGACCCCAGCTCTGACCACAGGTTCAATTCTGCTGAACAGCTATGCCTTAGCCCTGACTTCTCTCCTGACAATCCTGAGGCTCTGCTTCCACTCTCCCACTATGGCTATGTGCCCGAGCTCATTCAAGACTGCCCTTGATTCCTGTCCCTGGTCTATTCTGCTTCATACTAGATCCAATCTCAACTCCTAACTCACCTGATCTCTGCAGATTACGTGCTTCCAGAATCCCCATGACAACATGACTGATCACCAGCCAAAACTTCACCTGTTGCCCTTAATGGACCTCCTCAATGCTAATTACCTGCTTGCAACAACACTATCTCCTGGTATCACATGCTCCCTGAACAGGCCAGGCCCAGCCCTGAATATCTGACTAGAATGCCTCTTATAGCTTCTGCTGGGTCCAACCAAAGTCCCTGCCCTCCCTGTGAGTGGCTGGCATTCCTGTCCCACCCCTGTTCCTTCTGCTACCCACTGAGCTATTTGTTGCCACAGGCAACATCATGTTCCATGCCTGTAGGACAACCTTCTGCCACAGCAAGTATCCATGGCAACCAGATGGGGCTGGCAAATAGAAGTGAAGTCCACAGGCAATTCCCCAAAGTTAGCTTAGCCAATAGATGATTTATTAGAGCAGTGAACGTTTGGCAAAACTGAGTATACAGGACTCCAAATCCTCTTTGTTGCACCATGGTCTGCTGTGCAATGACATGGCTTAAAGCAAGGGCCTGGAAAACGAGAGGGAAGCCCCAGGCTTGGCTGGCCTAAAAACAAAAATACCGCCCAGAGAATGAAACAAATGAAGGTAGGATGCAAATCAAGGTATCAGTTCTCCTTATTCCCACTTCAGATTCAATGACATTTACTGAAGGCTTACAATGTGCCAGGCTCACAACAAGGAATATTAAAAGAATAGTAAATGACGAGTTGATGGGTGCAGCACAGCAACATGGCACAAGTATACATATGTAACAAACCTGCACGTTATGCACATGTACCCTAGAACTTAAAGTATAATAATAATAAAAAATAAAATAAATAAAAAAAAAAAACAAAGATAAAAATACAATTAAAAAAATAGTTAATATTGCTTTATAATTTTAAAGAAATATAGCACACATGAGATATGCAGGCTAGTTGGGAAAACAAAACTGAAATGTATAAAAAGAAAATTTTACTTAAAGGCTATTAAGATAAAAATAGAAGACAGAGTTACAACAAAAAAGAACATGATTAGTTGCCAACTGGATTGTACAAAGAGCCATAGCCATGAATGTTCAGGACAATACAATTCCCCATCTATAAACATAATAAAAGACTTTCAGGATGCAAATGGCAACAAGTTCATCTAATGTATCATCTATCCTCCCATAAAATGAGCACGTTAAGACACAACTAATGTGAGAATTAAATAAGACAGAATCTATAGAAGCATTTTAGAAGCATAAAGCGCTCTCTACAAACTTAGTTATCCTGCTTTTGTATGTCGGGATGATAGACTAACAAGTTTATCCTTGATATATAAAACTAGAAATATTATATCAAATCAATTTTAAGACTTGTAAATAGTCAGATTTTCAAAATTAGAGATCAATTTACTTAGTGCATAATAGGTGCTGAATAACTAAAATAAATGAATGTTAAAACGAAAGTGCTACACAGAAAGTATTTCCTTTTTGCCAAGTTAAAATCCTTAAAAATCATTTTATAAAGTAGATATTCAAAAACCAAATCATGTTTTCTTAATGGGACTGTACTGTAATTGGGTGTTTGTTTCTGACCAAGGGTTTGGTATTATAGCTGTCACAGGTATGATCTATAATGTCATAAAAGCAAAAATAAAATCATCATAAATCTTTATAATCCTGTAAAATAGTAAAGTTATTCTTCAAAACCTGTATTACGGGCATCATGTATGGTATACTGATTATACAAAGGGCCCTAAATGCATCATAAATTGTAACTACATCACAAAATACAACTTTATTACATTATACATTCAAACCTAAACTTCTGGAGTCACTATAATAACCATTAAATATTTAATTATTAATGATTTCTTGCATTTTTAGCACTGTATCCAGGTGTTCAAACACAGTCCAAGGAATTCTAATTTAGGTCACATTTTCTCCTGATAAATTTAGAGTGCAAACAGGCACTGTAAATCATTCCATAAACTGACAGCTGCCCTCACGGTGCTTTGCTGTAACAAACATCTATCTACAAACATCGTGTTTGTAGTGACAGTCACGTTCCTACACCTCAAAACTTAGTCTGCAAAGTTACCAATTCCTCAATGTTTCTCTTAATCATTTTTTCCTATCCTTTGCTTCATTCAAAGATTGAAAAGCAGATCTCCAATATCATAGCCAAACAGGGCCACTCGGAAGCAAGTGCCCCTGATCCTCCTTATCTACTGCAGCCTCCAGTTTATCTGAACTTCCAAGTACAGCTGGGTTTCTCAAACTTTAACATGCACTCAAATCACCTGTAGATATTGTTAAACTGTAATGCTGGTTCAGGAGGTCTGTGCTGGGATGTAACTCCTGCGGCTGCTTTTCCACGGACAACCCTTTGAGGAGCAGAAATAGAGCACTATGAAACCCTGAATCCCTGCACCAATGGTGAGACCATGAGCAAGTTACACAGCCTTTAGAGCAGGTTTTACATCTGCAAAAGGGAAATTATATTGCTACATTTGGGGGAATTATTATAAAGATAAACTCATAGAAAAGCTCTTAGCACAGTGCCTGAACGTGCAGTTAGATTCTCACTAAATTTTAGTTACTTTCTCTTCATTGTAAAGTCATTAAAAACAATGATTAACAGATCATTAGCTTAAGCTTTTAAAAGCAGTCTCAAAACAACTCTCAGCAGAATAGCTAAAAGCCAGCAAAAGCCAAAATTCTATGTTTGAGCATTGACGGAAACTGTCAAATAAACAGGTTAAGGCATTGAGACCTGAGGAATGTTATGAATGATGCAGTGTTAATGAGGGCAGGAGGGAAATAGGAAGCGGTGGAAGAGGAAGTCTGCTCCAAATAATTGACTATAGAATTTGAGACATGAAAGTGTGTCTATTTCCCTCTCTCTCAGCCTTATCACCAGGGAACCAAGAATTCTAAAGAATTTTTAAAACCGGAACAAAAATAAGAATCAAAATCACGATTTCTAGATTATGTCATAAGTCAAAACACCAGCAGGTAGGAATAATATATCTATGGAAAGGTCTAAGGACACTGTCGTCGAACTTAGGGGAAATGTGAATGTCAAAAGTCACGTTATATGTTTTCTCCCCAAAAGTCACCAGCACTGCAAGGACCAACAGTTCCTTGATGATCTGAATTCAAGAGAGACAAATGGCTCAAGCTCTGGGGAAAAAAGGACTTTAGCAGTGTTCCTGGTTTCTGTCAATTCACACCTACCAAACCAAAATGGAAAATAGATGGAACTAATCCTCTCTTCCTGAAAAGCACATGCAGCTGTCCATATAACCTTGCTTCCATCTAGCATCCTGGAAGAATTCTGGGTGCTTTTCTTCTTAACAATACACAGTGCTGTAGACCTTATATAGTTAGATGTCAAGGGAACAGCTCTGATAACAGAAATTCCATTTTTCTTTTGTCATCTTTGGGGCACATCCTTAAATGGGCATTCTCAAATGCTGAAGTAGATCAAATTGTTTGTTGTTTGCTTGACTGGTCTGGTCTGGACTGACTTGGTTCCTAATACGCAATCATCACTGTGGTCCAAACTTCTTAGGCCATGTTATAAGTTGGAATAAAGGAAAGCCGTTTTGTCTAAAAGAATTATTTTGAGATGTCTTTCACATCCAAGATAAACACTGGGGATTTCTCGTTGCTTCTAGTAGCTGCAATTGACAGGACTGAGTACAAGAAAATCAAATTCCTGCAAGAATATGAGCTAACCTCCTCAGTATCCTAAGCTGGTCCTCAGTCAGTCAGAAACTGTGTCCTGTATTAGGGGACAGCTCTCCTACCTAGACTTCTCCCTTACCAAAATAAGCCAGCATCCACTCAACAATCAGGTGCATCAGTAAACACAGTCATGACATTTTACCCAAGGTATGTCCCTGTCTCACTGTAAAGTCTAAGTGTAGGTTAAACAGTGGTTAAAAATGGAGACTGAAAATGGCTCTACCCCTGTCACAAGTTGGATGAGACCTGGAGAAGTAATTTATTTAGGTCTTTGGTTCCTCACATCTCAAATGAAACAAACAGGTAAAAGGTGATGGTGTGAATAGTGTGACTCCTCCAGGACCTTGTGCAAATATATAAAGGGCAAAGAACTGAAGGATAAGGAAAAATAGTATTTTTCTCTCTTGGGCAAAGTGCACATTATATTATAATCACTTAAGATGCAGCCATAAAAAGTCTGCACATGAAGCTGACATTCAGCCAACCGTGCTGTAACGCAGCCAGCCTCAAACCCCACTGCCAAAACCCCAGAGCAATCTCAAAAGTATTCAAATCTTCAGCACGCATCCTTTTAGGTCCTCAGCACAATGGTCAAAGTCAATGACAACCTTTTACATCGGGATACACAGTAACTTCTTTAGTTTGTTCAAAACCCTTCCTAAAACTGTTTTCTAAATGTGACTGTCCAAAGATGAACCATTACCAAGGAGATTCCTGTTCCCCAGTTTACTAATCTGTCCTAGTTCATCCAACTGCCTCAAACTTTATTTTTAAAATCGCTTTCATTGTTCACCAAACACTATACACAATCTTGTCACATCTCACTTAGGATCACCATTATTTTCTGGGCAATATCTTACATTGTGACATTAAATAAACTATCACTATACCATAAAGTATTTTAGAAACATAGTCTGTAATGCCAACCAGGGTCTGTGAAGCTTTTATTATAATTAAGCTGGCAGTGTCGTTTAATGTGCTTCAAGCTGAAGTCCATAAAACACATTTGCAAAACTGCTATGATCTGTGTAGCTGCCTATTAGATTTAAGAGCTAGGTCTGATGTCAAGAAATCTAATTTGAACCATCACAGAAAGGTCTCATATCATAAATTGATTATTTTCTCTTTGAACAAGAAATACAACTCTGAAATTTTACTCTATACATTGCTACCCTTCTTATAAGAAGTTTATTTATTTTTATTTATTTTTTTTAGATGGAGTCTCACTCTGTCACCTGGGCTGGAGGGCAGTGGCGCAATCTCGGCTCACTACAAGCTCTGCCTCCCGGGTTCAGCCATTCTCCTGCCTCAGCCTCCTGAGGAGCTGGGACTACAGGCACCTGCCACCATGCCCGGCTAATTTTTTGTACTTTTAGTAGAGATGGGGTTTCACCGTGTTAGCCAGGATGCTCTCAGTCTTCTGACCTCGTGATCCGCCCACCTCGGCTTTCCAAAGTGCTGGGATTACAGGCGTGAGCCACTGCACCCAGCAAAAAGTTTAATTCTTTTACATAGAAATAATGCCCATGTTCCCATATGACCAACAAACATCATATTTTACTCTCAGTACAGCAGAACTATCATATTAATAATGGTATTTTCCTATTATTTCTATAGAAAGCACAATCCCAAGTCCCAGTTGGAGAATTTTGGAAACTGAGAAACCCACAGATCTCTCTTCCTCTGAAAGAGAGTTCTGGCTTCTAGAAGAGCTGCCCCTCACTTTTCCCAGCTCACTCTTGACAAAAGCTACAACCATCACCACCTTCTCTTCTCTTCATCCAACAGCCTGGAATTTACAAGGCCAGGATTCAATCCTAAGTCTACGTGACTCCAAAGCCAATCACATTGTCTCCACTACAGTGCAGAGATCAATGATTAAGTGTATGCAGCAGATCTGCCAAAGGAGTTGGGCCGGTGGACTTTCAATAAACATGAGTTCTCTTTCTTCCTCTTCATAAAAAAATGCCATTCGGAATGAAGTTTCCTCTTAAATTTCAGGGAATGTCAGTACCAAGTAGAAACAGAACCTTCCAACAAACATTCAAGGTGGGTATTATTAGGTCCTATTTTTCAGTTGAGGAAAACCAAAGCTCATAGAAACTGTGTTGTTGTGGTGGTTGTTGTTGTTGTTGTTTTCCATGTCTGACTACCTAGAAGGCAATAGAACCAGATTTTGAACTTCAGCTTTTATGAATCCAAAAGAAAGTTCATCTGGCCACCTCCAACATTAAGTCTATTTTCTAAGTTCAGCAGCTTCCTAAATAAAAACCCACTCCCTCAAACACACACTGAATGGGTCCAGACCTCTTGGATAAATCTGTTGATGAAAGCTCCCCCAACACTGTCTTCCATTTTAGTCCAAGATAGTTTGAGTGGGAGGAAGGGAGGAGTTCTCTCTATAGTGGTACAGACAGCTCAAAGATTGGGTTTCAGAACAGAAACATTTTGATAAATATGAAATGTCTTGCTTGACAAAATGTCTGAAAATGGTGAACTATACTGACTTCTCACAACTAGTTTGAGGAAGTGTCAAGAGTTGCCTGAAATGGTTTGGTACTGTCAAACCACCAAGTCTCCAGATATTCTCCTTAAACGGCGACTCATGCTATGAGAGTACAAATAGGATGATACTGGGGTAAATAAACTTCAGAATTAGAGTGACACATGTAAAACACACTTTCTAAAGACACTTAAGTGTTTACTGTTGAAAATATGTCATCATAGCTGTGTTCAGAAAGGCTTCTCTTTTCTGCATTCTAATGCACAGCCTAGCTCACTTTAAATGGCAAAAGACACTGCTCAAAGCACTCAGTCCTATCTATGAGTTATATCCACTTGTCCATACCCACCATCTTGCCTCGCTAAGTAAAAAGACATAGCATGAGAAAAAGACACGAATTTTAAAGCCATGGGGACATGTGTTTTAATCCTGGTGCTGTCAATTTTCAGGTACATTACTTTGGGCAGTCTTTACTCTCCCTGAGCCTCAGTTTCCTCACCTGTAAAATAAAGATAAGAATACCTTGTATAGTTACTACAAGGATAAGAAATAACCAAATTAAATAACTGCCATGAAATAAACATTCAATCAATGATATACTAATTATTACATCCATAAAGAAGAGCAAACCCAGTTTTCATGTGTCAGTGTCACTCAATATGCAAAAAAGGACCATTTACTCAACACAAACTTATTAGTTCATTAAATTTCTACCCTACCTCCTATCACTGGGTTAGGCACTAGCGTTACTCCTGTCAATGAAGGGAGACAGCAAGGAGCTTGACTACAACGACCTGATTGCACTGGGACTTGAACACAGTTTTTTTAAAAAAAGCATATATGATAATTTCTGCACTCTAGAATTAATATATTTCATCATGACAAACTTTATCTATCTTTTTTTCTTGCTTTGCATACTTAATAGTAGATAATCCCTCTAACTGATAAGACTGTATTGTGCAATAAAATGACAAATGAGTTTGAAAACAGTTTATTTATAAGAAACAATTTCTTTATAAAGGCTTGTATCTATTCAAAGCATAGGAACTAAATTATAAAGATAATCCCCTAGATTGTTCTGATTTGGGCTGTAGTTCTTGAATTTTTATAAAATGCTTAATCTTATCTCTATCTAAAATTAGTAGAGGGCCACATACATTTTGGAAGAAGCAAAACCACTATTCTAAATTTTCAATCAATCATTCCAAAATAGGCTAAAATTTCCTGAACTAGAAAAAAAAGTCTTCCTAACATGGCAACAGCTAGGAAAAAAAAATTAACTCATATCAGACAATAACCTCATCAAGTCTGGCAGTCTCCTACTAGATTGTCTTGTCTGAGAGGATAAGGCACTGCCTCTTTCTCACTGCTGTAACTCAACACCTAGCTTAGGCCTGGCACATAGTAGGGCTTCAACAAACAGCTATTGCCTAGCCAAGTGATGGAAAAATTACTTGAAATTTTAGTATACCTAGAAGATCTCCAGTTACAAATAGTATGGGTCATTAATTGCATGAGGCTACTGTATGCAATAAACATACAGTAATAAAGCATTTATAATTTATATTCATATGACATAACCGCTTATACAACCATATATCCAAATGTCATTAATTGAGAAACCCCACATTTTTTTCTGACATTTGGATGTATGGTTGTATAAGTGGTTATATAATGTGAGTTAAAATTTGAATATTTCTATAAAGCATTTTCAAGCTAACTCAGAAATAATTGTTGTTTAAAAAGATCTGGGCCAGGAACGGTGGCTCACACTTGTAATCCCAGCACTTTGGGAGGCCGATGCAGGTGGACCACCTGAGGTCAGGAGTTCAAGACCAGCATGGCCAACCTGATGAAACCCAGTCCCTTAAAAATACAAGAATTAGCTGGGTGTGGTGGCAGGCACTTGTAATCTCAGCTACTTGGGAGGCTGAGGCAGGAGAATCGCTTGAAGCCAGGAGGCAGAGGTTGTACTGAGCTGAGATTGCACCGTTGCACTCCAGCCTAGGAAACAACAGTGAGACTCCGTCTCAAAAAAAAAGGATCTCATACATTGGAAGTTTCGCAAAACTTACAGTAAAAGGAGAGACAGGCACAGCCTTCCTGTTATATTGATCACTGTAGCCGTTACACTTAGCACAGTCCTGGCACTTAGCAAGACTTAATATGATGTTTGTTAAGGCAATGAAAGAAGGAAGAGAGTAAGAGACAAGAGAATCACTTCTTGGAGAGAATTTATAGTCCAATTAAAAAGAAATGTGTCAATCTTCACATTGTCATTTTGGGTACCTAATGTCATTATCTGGGAAGCAGGAGGACTTGATTATTAAATCAGCAATGCTGATTACACAATCAGAAGTACTCTGTACTGAAATAAATTCAGCAATTAATCAAAGTCAATGTGCCCACTTGTAAATATCAATATTGAATTTTAAGCATATAAACCAGCCAATCAATTAAACCAAGACCATGACTTTAATCAGTGAATGCTGAGATACAATTTGCTGGATTCTGACTGTAATGAAACTTGTGTCATTGTTGAAACCTAATCCTGCTGCCTGTGAGGCAAATACACAAATTATAGAATCTTTTGAAAACATTAATATCTATGGACTGTGCCCTTGCCTTCTGAATAACTCTAGCAGTAGATGTTGCATACTACAGAGTACTCTTCCAACTTCCAACTCTATAAACACAGAGGGGTTACAGCATTTAACAGCATAGGAACCAAAGACTGCCCAGGTTCAAATCTCCACTTTACCACTTACTAGCTATTTGACCTGGGGCAGGTTACTTAACCTCTCTGTGCTTCATTGTACTCATCAGTAAAATGGGGATAATAAATAATACTTACCTCACATGCTTGTTGGAAGATCAAATAAGTTTATACTGTATTTGCTAAACTAACTGTTCAGTAAACACTAGCCATTACTAGTAAACATATGTATTCATCTCCATTCCTTAAAATGATCATGTATCAATAGTATAATGTCCTAAATATAATCATGACCACCATTATGCTTTTTTTATTTTCCTAATGATCCTGAGGATAATATCCTATACTTTTTTTTTTTTTTTTTTTGGAGACAGAGTCTTGCTCTGTCGCCCAGGCTGGAGTGCAGTGGTGCAATCTAGGCTCACTGCAACCTCTGCCTCCTGGGTTCAAGCGATTCTCTTCTCATTCTCTTCTCTTAGCCTCCTGAGTAGCTGGGACTATAAGTGGACACCACCACGCCTGGCTTTTCATTTGTTTGTTTGTTTGTTTGTTTTAGTTATTTTTAGTAGAGATGGGGTTTCGCCATGTTGGCCAGGCTGGTCTCGAACTCCTGACCTCAAGTGATCCGCCCGCCCTGGCCTCCCAAAGTGCTGGGATTACAGGCGTGAGCCACCGCACCCAGCCTTATCCCATACAGTTTTATTGAAGCATATTAAAAGGAGTATATTGAGGTCAGATATTTTCTTTAAAATATTTGAGAATCTATCTCACAGATTACCCCATGGATAAAAGTTTGGAGAGTGAGCAATAGGTGAACCCTATTTTTTGTACATTTACTATTTCATTATTTCTCAGTTTTACTTTCATCACAATGTTACTGTGGGTGATCCCGTCCCACAGTTCTCACAATTTGAATTTCCTATTCCACCACCAGCACAGTTGCAAATAAAATCACTTAGTGTTCTTTCACCTCATAATTAAGTCTACTTGGCCTGGTGAACTCTCACATAAATGTACCAGTCCTAGAGAAAATTTTTGATGCCACTGCACAAAAGTCAAATTTTTATGCATATCATATTCCTCAGATTTAAAATTCTACTCAGAATACATTTTCAGTGCCATTGTTCAGTATGAGGGCATTTCAGAAACATTTGTTTGAAATGTCAGTTCTATGAATTCTCCATAAATCAAGAAAGCCCAAATAACAGGTGCTATATCCAATTAAAAGTACAGAGTCAAAGGTCAACTTTATTGTAAGTGGCATTAGTCAGGAAATGGCTTTGGATTTTAGTTAACATGCCATATTTCCTAATAAGAATGCACTTAACAACAGCTTCGTTCATAGATATGCAAGGAACAATCACAATTGCCACCAAACTGAAATGATTTATGTAACTACTTTCATTTGATGAAAATCACTAGGGCATAGAGATCCAACATCCACTCTTCCATCATTTTGTTCCAATTCTTATCTCTTTCACAGATCCTTCTGGCTTTACCTGAGATGATGAACTTCCTCAGCTTTTAGTGTCAGTTCCCCAAAAGTCTGTGCAGACCGTTAGCTCCTAACCAATCTCCATTAGGAGACACTCACGTCGACCAATATCTTGCTTGCCCATTAATGATGCCAGAACATAACAGTTCAAATGACCCTTTATACTTGTCAAAAACTTGATCCTTGCATTCACCAAGGACATTTCAAAACCTTTAAGGATATGGTAATTTTCTACTCTCAATTTAAAAAAAAAGTATCTGGTAGTTTCTCATCTGCACTACAAACATAGCAACCATTCAGACAGAAAAAAAAATAATGATTTCGTCCTCATAAGGATCAATTCCTCATTCATTCTCCCAAGTCTTCTGCTCATAGCAATTACTATTCTTAGAAGCCCTTTCCTGCTTGGTGCCCTTTAGGAAATGCCTACTTATTCTACCAGGTTCAGGGTTCAACAAGTTCTCTTCTACCTGTGACAGTCCTTGCTCATCTTCCTCCATTTCTTCATGCAGTAAATACTGATTAAGCACTTACTCTGTGCTGTATTGTGCCAGGAATTCAGAGTATAAGAGAGAGAAAACTAACGACTAATGCCCCCTGGGTTCTCGTAGTCCAGTATTATGTCTTTTTGACTATTTTTAGCTTTAACCACAAAATTATACACACTCTTTCATTTAATACTACATCATAACTATTTACTACATGTCATGACTGGGGAGATACAGAGGAAAGAGACATAACCCCAGGCCTCAAAAAGTGCACTCCAAATCAAGTACAGGGGATAGACAAACAAGTCAATGAAGAATTCCAATGCAGCAAGATGGGTTTGTAAAAGATCTTTCAGGGGTGAGGATGAGGTCGGGGAAACCAGCAAGTTCATTCAAAGAAGCCATGGCATGTAAAGAGAAGCACTGGCTTGGGGATCCAGAAACCTCGCTCGACCTGCTTCACGGAGCGAGGCAGGACACTGAGCACACCACGGAACTTAACTTCCCCACCACCCCTACTTGGTTTTCACAGCTAAAATGCCCTAACTAAGCCTGTTGATTTGTCTCACAGGGTTAGGATGAACATCAAATAAGAGGAAAAAGAAACTGTGATTTACTAAGGACCCATTCTCAATTCTTACACTAGACTGGCTACAGAGAAGGAAATAAAAGAAAGCTGAAAAAGACCTTACATAACATACACAAATAAATGTAACACACACAGTGACTCTGACTTAGATATCTGTAAAAATGAGCTTTATGTTGAAATCACAACATGAGACTAAGATAAAGAAAGGTGACTTTGTATTGTAAAGATGGTGTCTGGACAGACTAATTTCTATCCATATCTCTTTGTGCTAAACAAATAGTATAAAACCAAATACATTTTTTCCCAAATGGTTTTCCTCCTATAATCATGTGGGTTCATTTTTCTGTTCCAAAATTCTAGAAATCATGCCCATTTCTGTCTTTGACAGGTGACAGAAAAAGAATTCGTGTGGGCCAAATATTACATGTTACCTTCAGTGGCTTTCCCCTTGAGCTCAACTCCAGTAAATTTATCTCAGAAGCTCCTCATTACAGCTTGCTTCATCTCACCCATACAAATATCTCCTTCTACTACCCTACGTGAAACAACTCTTTCACTTTAATGAGGCAGATCTATTTATGGTCTTATTTATTTATTTATTTGAAGATGGAGTCTCGCTCTGTCATCCAGGCTGGAGTGCAATGGCATGATCTCAGCTCACTGCAACCTCCGCCTCCCAGGTTCAAGCAATTCTCCTGCCTCAGCCTCCTGATTAGCTGGGATTACAGGCGCTCACCACCACACCCGGCTAATTTTTGTATTTTTAGTAGAGATAGGATTTCACCTTCTTGGCCAGGCTGGTCTCGAACTCCTGACCTCAAGTGATCCACCTGCCTCGGCCTCCCAAAGGGCTGGGATTATAGGCATGAGCCACTATGCCCGGCCTATTTATGATTTCTTTTTTTAATTACACTTTAAGTTCTGGAATACCAGCTTGGGAAGACTGCAAAAAGGAAGTGTAATATCACTCTTTCCATTCATCACTGCTTATAAAATAGAACCAGAGTTTCAAAATCCAGATTACTTAGATGATACTTAAGACTAAACTTTGGAGTTTGTGTTTGTAGGAAAAATAAATATGATTAAATGTGACTCAAACCAGATTTGTAAAGCAAGATTCATCAATGTTGCAAGGCAAACGTCACAAAGGCAATCATGCCACTGTTCCCTCGTGGGAGATTATAAAAGTGGGCCAGTCTCTCATACTGGCTGTCATGCCCAAGACTGCTACCTGTTTTTATCATGTGGGGTTATGTTGTATATACTTTGAATAGCTTCCTTAAATCCTCTGGGGAAAAATAAAGGAAGAGTATAAATTCATTGAGTTCACAAACTCCAAGGTATTCCCTTCTGGAAAGTCAGGCAGCAGCATGCCTGAGCATATAATGGCATCCCTGTGTTTTCTGCTCCTGTGTTTCTCTTGCATCTAATTAGTGTCACTGGATCAGATTCTAGAGTAAGCTGCTTCTACACAAACCAGGTTCAGCATCAACCCTAGATGACTAAGATTGCCCTTATTGGGGAAGAAAAGGGGAGAGAGGATTGTCAACTCACCAACATATCTGAGTCAACTTACCAACAAATCAGCATTAAATTGCCCTTGCTAATGGTCTATATCTGAATCTACTCTTAGCATCAAGAAACATTTTTTCCATATTCATTCACTTTTTCAACAAATATTAATTTAGACCTACTTTGCATGATACATGGTATTTACCCTGAAGGATCATCTTATGGTCTAGATACTAAAGTCCAACTGTATCCATTCCTTCCTCATAGGAAGGCTGTGTCCCTATCCTACTCCCCCAGTGTCTGAGGCTGTGCATTGATAACCTAACAGGCTAGCTCCTCTAGGTTTGGGAATCTCAGTTGCTTTGGAAGGGCCTAGTTTGCCTAGACCGAGGTGTACTCTCTGTTTCTGAATGCTGGCTGCCTCTCAGGCCACCGCTAGTATACACTATTTTGTCACCCAGATGCCTCTTGCTCACCTCCCACAATTCTCTCTCCTTTTTCTAGAACAGGGCCTGCTACACATGGCAAAGCTCATGTTACTTGCACAGCTGCTCACTTCTTACAGTTTTACTTGGTAAAAACTCACTCTTCAGCCCCATGTCAGACTTTTTCATAGAGTTGTAAAAAGAAATGGATGGAGGGGAAGGTAAGCACCAGCTGATTTCCTGAGGACAGCAGCAGGGAATCACGGGTAATATTACTTCGGGGATTTTATTTAATTGTCTTTTTGCTTAAAATGACCTGTCTCTTACTTTACCCAGTTTCTTGATTTTCTTGATTCAGTATGTGTATTCACTGATGATAGCCTTTTCTAATGTAATTGCAGCAGCTGGAATGTCCTTTTCTGAGTCAGACAGACTGTAACTGACCATCCTCCATTCCTAGCATTTTCTTTCTCATGTTCAATGCTGCTCATCCAACCATCAGCCAACGTGCCAGGAAATCTGTTTTCAGTGGCAAAGCTAGGAAACAAAAGACGTCTGGGCTCCAGAACAGAGTACAGCCTCGGGATCCCAAGCAGAGATTATGAATTTTAATTCTCTTATTGCAGCACAGATGCATCCAGGCAAGAACATTAGAAAAGACTAATCAAGGAAGAAATCAGCAGGGGGCATCCATGCAGTAGATCACTGACAGCACTCTAAACTTAATACAGCCAAGGCTAATAGCCTCCTCAAATCCTCTTCTCTCATTAAAGATGTCCTGAAAACAAGCTACCCAAGAATATTGCTGCAGTTATCACAGTTACCAAATTGGCAGGCAATATTCTCTAAGTGCACTGGGCCTGGAGCTGAGGATTTCCTGTGTAGCCTTTACTCTTCCAGACTGAGTGCAGCTGTAAGCGGAGTAAGAGCGGAGGTATCAGAAATAAATAATGCATGAGAACTACAGGGGGGAAAGCTTTATTCAGGCCTTCCACGCTGATGCATACCTAAACCCTGCATTTGCTAGAAGGTGACTAGATTTGCTACCCTGTGTGCCCCAAATGATAATGAGAATGACAGGGCTGAAGAAGAAACTGTACCTTTGATCCTGTCCTTAGCCTCTCTCCAGCTGTTCTTGCCCACTATGTGTCTCAGCCCCCTCCCAGGCCTCTCCCCTCCAGACTCTTGAAACTTGGCTAGCTAATAAAATCACAGCATTTCAAAGGCCACAAAAGTAAACAGAAGTGGTATGCATGGTTAAATATGTCCTATTTGGTTAATGGCCCAAATTTCAAACCTCCTGTCACTGCCTCTCCTAATTCCCATCTATTATCTGATCTCTAGATTAGTGATGTCATTACAAACCATTTTAAGTGATCTCCTAGATTCCAGTTATCCTAGAAAAAGTTTTCAGGGGAACATCACACACCAGGCTCTATTGTGGTGAGGGGGAAGTGGGGAGGGATGGCATTGGGAGTTATACCTGATGTAAATGACGAGTTGATGGGTGCAGCACACCAACAGGACACATGTATACATATATAACAAACCTGCACATTGTGCACATGTACCCTAGAACTTAAAGTATAATAAAAATAAATAAATAAATAAATAGATAAATAAATAAATAAATAAATAAAATAAAATAAAATTTAAAAAAATTAGAAACTAGAAAAGGGATAGTAACCTTAAAAGATTTCCTAAATTCATCAAATCCTCAGGAAATGCATGATACCATACACCTCAGAAAGGTGTTTCTTAAGAATTTCTTGACTCAAATTTAGCTGAGCCCTGAAACAGAATTTAGGACCTAAATACTCATTGAAAGTGTTAAAATGTTTCTTTAATGAATGGTGGATCAAGATCACTTCTTTTCCATAATGCAGCCTATAATTTGATTGAAATGAGGGCTCTCCTTCATTTAAATTCCTTTCCAACATGAAATTCCATGTTGCTTCCTAGGCAATGCAGGGGTCTGTCTAGCATTTATTCATGCACCGGAACCCTCACTTCTGTAATTACCTTCTATCAAACTCAGAGTAGTGGGCATCATTTCGGTCTTGTGCATTCCCTCTCCTGCTGCCATTTCTCAACCAGTGCTACTCTATCAGCTTCAAATGACCTGAAAAAACCTCCTTGGCACAAACTGCCATTCAGCCAGTGCATACACTAAAATAGAATCATTTTTCAACATAACATCAACCCAGGAGGTTCGTTGGCTATGCAAGATGGTTCTGATGCCTGGGGCATGACCTTATAAATCTCTTCTGCAGTCTGTGCAGGACGGCACTGTTAGGAATCACAGCTGTAACCATTTCCAGAGATGAATATGTTGTTGATGGCAGATCATCGTGTCTCAAACATGGAACAGGTTAGAAGATACTACCATTTCACAACCCTGTTTACACCCCCACACACTGCCAGTGGTTGGTGCCAAGCTGCAGCTAACCATCTGCCAAATGCCACCCACTTTGGCCAAATGGCCTGAAAAAGAATTAAGTCCTATACCCAGTTCCACACCAATATCCAAGTCCCCGACATCACCTCACACGGGAAGCTCTGACGCTCACCTGGATTTGCTGACCAAATACTTTGTCCACTGCCCTTTGTTGTTAAACTTCACTGACCTTACTGAGGAAAAGGCTTTCTCCTGGCCCTCAGAACTCACAATGTAACACAGAAAATCTACCAATGAGGGGCCACTTTCCATGGCCCTGCACTGTGATTCCACTTGAAATACAGCATCATTCAGTCAGTTAACTCTTGCCTACTGAATAGCTACATCACAAATGTGCCAACTCTTAGCCTTAATCCTTGGACAATCATATAAACACACTCTGGAAACAGAAAAAAAATACATAGTTGTTTCACACAAAGGTCACACAATAAAAAAATAGGCTCGTACAAAGACTAGTATCCAAGGAGCCTACGAGAAAGATGTGGTTTTCCAAGCACAGAGCTAGAAGAGAGGAAATGCCTCCCTGCTGTTCTGAGTAAGTTTCCCCAACTCATCCACAGTCCTCTTAGCATACCAGTAAGAATCCATTTCACAGAAGCAACCTTGCTCTTGGCTTCCCTCTCATTTCCTCTGATCATTTTAGTGCCACTGTGGGAAGCATTTGTAATGCACTTACAGACACATGCCCCCACCTCTCAACGAATAAGTATTTCCTTAGTAAATCCCACTGAGAGCACACTCCAGAAAAAAGCAGTGCTTGCAAAACATCTCAGGTTCATTTTTCAGAATTCAGAATGAAATGACTAACCCCTGGTATACAATAAAAATGATTAAATGCAAACACTACTGAGCCTGTATAATAAATATTTCATATATTAATATGTTTTCAAAAGTCTTATTTCATTTTTACTGCTTTTCTATATGGCGTTATTCTATTTTAGTACATGGAATGAAATAATCTTTCATGAAAAAAGTAGGCATTTCTGGCCCATTTTAAATAAGCAAATAGATAATTCTGCTATTAATTTGCTATGTAAATTGTTTAAATTGCTAACTCTTTCTTCTTTCCACTATTATAGCAGTTCACTTCTTCCCAAGGAAACTGGAAAATTCCCTTTCAAAGTAAACTGTTCCTTCCCTCACGCCCCAGATGTACAACCCAGGTGCTCTGTCCTATGATTCTTTTGTAAAACCAGCCAGAATCCTGATAAAAGCCCTTCTGAATAATGCCTGCTTAAGGTGCATCAAATATCAAAAGCCACCAAAATTCCTTTTCCTACTCTAGAAAGGAAAAACACACTGGTTAGGGATCACCTCCATAAAAGTAAGAAATAATAGGGTGCTTGGTGACCGTTCAGCTGCCTTCTCCTTCTGCAGGCTTATGTATGCTTCAAAAGGTCCTCTTCTCATTTTCACTTGCTGTTTATGGAAAAGGGAAAGAAGAAAACATTCCAGGAACTTCTCAGTAGGTATGTTATAAATAGTTTTTAAGTTATTTCATAACATCCTGGCACAGTAGGGCAAAAAGAAACCCTTCTGAACTATTAATGACTCTTTGGGATACACCTTTACCACAGGTGCTGTTGCAATAGCAAAAAAGGGCACCCAGGCCATCAGACACATATTTAGAAGCTTCTATAAGAGGGAAATATTGAGGAAAAGAATAAAAAGAGGCAATGAAAGCTATACCCATGAGATCCTGCCAGTGTGCTAAAGTTCCTGATGTCATTTTCACATAGAGGAAAGGAAAATTGCTGCCTGTAGATTTCACATTTTTAAAACCGACTTCTTTCTTCATTTTCAGGGCTGCCTGCCTCCTTTCTCCTTTTCATATATGTAAGAAAGATGTCAACACTTACAGACTTAATTAGAATGTCGTAGAAAAACCTGTCAGCTAGATTTGCAGAATCCTGACACAGAAGTTCTTGGGCACACATCACCTGGGCAGTGACACTGGTGGCTCTGCAACTTACCTTCTCACCTGGCCTTTGCCGGAAGCCGGAAGCCGATATGATAGGGGAGGGAGGGAGATTCCTCCAGGCACTTCCTTTTCAGTCTATCCTCCAAGGAATTTCCTGACACTAGATAATGATGCTAATACTCAAGAAGTCACTAAACAGATACCACCTTCTTAATTTGCAGAGAAATGATCCCGAACAATAGTGAGTGGCAGAAACTCACACTTCTAGAAAGAGGGGCCATTTCTTTTTGTAGGAGCCAAGCACTTGCCACGTATACCCCACACCTACTGTCAGCCCTCTGAGGGCCCTGATGGTGAACTCCAGTGGCATCCTTTCACAAAGAGGTCAACCTTCTTTCCACTAGCCATGTGGAAGCTGATTTGCTGCATCACAACACTGTAAAGCTATCAGCATATTATTAATCAGTTACATTTATGCCATAGGCAAAATCTGTCCATTTGTGAAGAAGTCAACTCACCATGAAAGATCATGGCTTAGTCAATGGAAACCTTAAGTCCCACTATATAAAAGAATGAAAACCCTGCTATAAAATTCAAAAACATTGATCTTAAAAACTGTGAGCAAAAAATAAATACTTAAAGGTCCAATAAACATACTGGTTAAATTGACCTCTTTCTTTGAAGCTCTGAGACAAGATTTATTGGGGGGTGGAGAGGGGGTATTTAGGGAGGTGTCTGATTCATTAAAATAAAAAAAAAAATCCAAAACAACTGGTCCATTCAATGAAAATCTAAGCACAGAAATACATAGCAACTAAAATCTGACACACTTCTTCAGCAATCTGGATGCCATAAACACAATGTTTTGAATTTACACCAGATAATGCAGACAATTCAATTACTTGAATTCAGGCTATCACGTATTTAGTCCTCAGCATTGCCAAAATCACTGTCATAATTATTACTACTTGCTAACACCACCAACCCATCCTGGGCATTTCAGGGAGCTAGCTAGTAGAGCTACCAGCCTTAGTAGTTACCATGTACTACTTTGCACCTAAAGTCCTCTTCAAAGCACCAAGACTTATAGCGACCTAAGAGTTTTAAATGTGATATTTTCCAGAAGTTCTCCTCTACAATCCAGCAACCCAGAAACATTATCACTTTTTCAAACATAAGTCTCCAAGTTCTGATGCTGTTTAGACAAACTGTTTTATCTGTCATTGTCAGTCAGTCCCTACATAATCATAGAGGAAATGACTGATAAAAGATATGAATCAAATTGTCAACTCTGAATAGAGTTATATGCTTGAGATGGACAAGGAAATAAACTAATTCCAAGAAGCCACTCCTAGACCAAGAAGATCAGTGAGTGTATAACACTGGCCTTAAACAGTCCTACAGAATGAATAAAAATGCCATGACTTGGAAATCTGATTTTTTTAAAATTTTATTTAAGTTACGGTATACATGTGCAGGATGTGCAGGACGTGCAGGTTTGTTACATAGGTAAACGTGTGCCATGGTGGTTTGCCACATCTATCAACCCATCACCTAGGTATTAAGCCCAGCATGCATTAGCTACTTATCTTTTTTTTTTTTTTTTTTTTTTTTGAGACGGAGTCTCGCGCTGTCGCCCGGGCTGGAGTGCAGTGGCCGGATCTCAGCTCACTGCAAGCTCCGCCTCCCGGGTTTGCGCCATTCTCCTGCCTCAGCCTCCCGAGTAGCTGGGACTACAGGTGCCCGCCACCTCGCCCGGCTAGTTTTTTTTTGTATTTTTTAGTAGAGACGGGGTTTCACTGTGTTAGCCAAGATGGTCTCGATCTCCTGACCTCATGATCCGCCCGTCTCGGCCTCCCAAAGTGCTGGGATTACAGGCTTGAGCCACCGCGCCCGGCCTAGCTACTTATCTTGATGCTCTCCCTCCACTGCCACCCCCACCACAGACCCCTGTGTGTATTGCTCCCCTCCTTGTGTCCATGTGTTCTCATTGCTCAGCTCCCACTTACAAGTGAGAACATGTGGTGTTTGGTTTTCTGTTCCTGCATTGGTTTGCTGAGGATAATGGCTTCCAGCTCCATCCATGTCCCTGCAACGGACATGATTTTGTTCCATTTTATGGTTGCATGGTATTCCATGGTGTATCTGTACCACATTTTCTTTACCCAGTCTATCATTGATGGGCATTTGGGTTGATCCCGTCTTTGCTATTGTAAACAGTGCTGCAATAAACATAACTGTGCATGTATCTTTATAGTAGAATGATTTATATTCCTTTGGGTGTATACCCAGTAATGGGATTGCTGGGTCAAATGGTATTTCTGGTTCCAAATCTTTAAGGAATTGCCACATTCTCTTCCACAATAGTTGAACTAATTTACATTCTCACCAACAGTGTAAAAGCATTCCTATTTCTCCACAGCCTCGCCAGCATCTGCAGTTTTTTTACTTTTTAACAATCGCCATTCCAACTGGCGTGAGATGGTATCTCACTGTGGTTTTGATTTGAATTTCTCTAATGATCAGTGATGTTGAGCTTTTTGCTTTTTTTCCTTTTTTTTTTTTTTGAGACGGAGTCTCGCTCTGTTGCCCAGGCTGGAGTGCAGTGGCCGGATCTCAGCTCACTACAAGCTCCACCTCCCCGGTTTACGCCATTCTCCTGCCTCAGCCTCCCGAGTAGCTGGGACTACAGGCACCCGCCACCATGCCTGGCTAATTTTTTTGTATTTGTTTATAGTAGAGATGGGGTTTCACCATGTTAGCTAGGATGGTCTCCATCTCCTGACCTCGTGATCCACCCGCCTTGGCCTCCAAAAGTGCTGAGATTACAGGCTTGAGCCACGGCGCCAGGCCAAGCTTTTTTCATGTGTTTGTTAGCTGCATTATATGTCTTCTTTTGAGAAGTGTCTGTTCATGTCCTTTGCCCACTTTTTGATGGAGTTGTTTTTTCTTGTAAATTTGTTTAAGTTCCTTGTTGATTGTGAATATTAGACCTTTGTCAGATGTTTCTCCCATTCTGTAAGCTATCTGTTCGTTCTGATGACAGTTTCTTTTGCTGTGCAGAAGCTCTTTAATTAGATCCCATTTGTCAATTTTTGCTTTTGTTACCATTGCTTTTGATGTTTTTGCTATAAAATCTTTGCCTGTGTCTATGTCCTGAATGGTACTGCCTAGATTTTCCTCTAGGGTTTTTATAGTTTTGAATTTTACATTTAAGTCTTTAATCCATCTTTAGTTAATTTTTGTATACAGTGTAAAGAAGGCATCCAGTTTCAATTTTCTGCATATGGCTAGCCAGTAGAAAACTGATTTTAAAGGTCTATGTCTGGTATAATTTTGGCTTTTCTCCACATGGAATCCTCCAGCCTAGAATGTTGTAACAAGTACATCTGGTAGGCAGCTAATGGGACCTAATATATGCCACAGATGTTGACTCCCCTTCTATCAAAGCTGCCAGCCAGTAACCAGGGGGCATGAGCCCTGACTCTGGTCTTCTCCAGCTGGGGGTAGCCTGGTCCACTCATTGCCCTGCACTGTACACCTGCTCTCATTTCTATGTGTGCCATGACATGGAAAAGCTGGAATGGTGTTCTAAGCCCCCTTGATTTCTCCCAACTTGGCTATCATATTGGGTTTAGAAGATTATCTGCTCTATTTTAAAATCAAGGGAAATGATGCCAATATGGGTTTGCACACTATCCTAGGTTCAGCTTCTTTTTATAAGCAATATCATATATGTCATTGATGGGCCGTGGTGGAATAGAAAGACACTCAGCCAGGAACAAAAATCCTTCCCTATGACAGCCACAGTACCTTCATGGCCCCTGAGAAGATGTATGCACCAATGATATATCCAGGGCTCTCATGTCCCATTGTAAGCCAGAATTAATCATATAGAGTTATTTATTTATTTATTTATTTATTTATTTATCGCCTATGTGAAAGGCAGGTATGAGTGGCCTACAACACTAAAAGTAGGCAAAACTAATCTCTTTTCCCTCATCCTACTTAAATCTAACTAAATAATCACATCATTCTCCTCTTTTCCGGAGACTGAGAGAGGGCTGTGGAGGGCAGAGGGGTCTATAGGTCCCTGTCAAGACCAAAACTGAAAGGTCTGGACCAATAGAAAATAGGAGAAAATGTGTATCCATTGTTAAGTTGAAAATTATGCTGCAACTCAAAATGTGCCTGTGCTGCAATAATAAATGTTTTTAACTCAGGCATTTGTTTTACTGAGACATATGTCTCAAATATGCCTAATTCCCTCCATCTGTCTCTTTAAATAACACTGTAGTGCAAGCTATCCTTTGCCATCTCTCACCTGGGCCTGCACCAGCCTCCCACTGGGCTCTCTACTTCCATTCTTCCTGGCTACAATTCTCCCTTCAGGAGTCAGCATGAGCTTTCTCACATGTCAATCAGGTTATGTCCTCCCTCTCCTTAAAACTCTAAAAAAAAAAAAAGCCTTCCCATTTTTCTTTGAGTAAAAACCAAACATTTAACTCAGCCTGCAGGGCCTTACATGTTCTATCTACATTTCCAACTTCATTTCATGCTATGTGTCCCTTTGTCTACAAAGCTCCCAACACATCAGGCTCTGACAGCCCACCAAACATTCTTTCCCACTTCAGGGTCTTTGTACTTACTGATCTCTCTTATCTTCTCCCAAAGTTTCAAGTGAACAGTATCTTTCTATCCTGTAAATCTTCAGCTTAAACATCATCTACTCAGGGAGGCCTTTTCTGATTGCCCTAGCCATAGTAGCTCCCACATTGCTATTTTCTCTGAAGCCACTGTCACTTACTTTACAGCACTTACCATCAGCTGTTTTCACTAACTAATGATATATTCAGTCCTTTATGCCTTTATCTCACTCTAACGCTGTCTTGTTCACCCCAGTGCCCAGCACAGTGCCTGTCTCCTAGTGGAGGTCTCCATCAGTACTTGCTGATTGACTAATAGATGAATAAACGAGAACCCACAATATGGTTAGATCCATCTATGCATCTTTTTGTCACTGAGCCTCTACTCAAAGATTAAGACGTTAAGGTTTTCTTAGTTCTCTCATTATTCTATGTGTACTCCTCAATATTTGCCTCTAAATGAGAAAGGAATACATTTACATTTTATGAAAACCAAAGTTTCACAATTCATCAATTGTGCTAATAGCAATTGCCATATAACCCACAATATAAGTTCTTCGAATAATCCCCCCAAAAGAGTTACATGGTCAAATGAATCTGCAAAATACTACACATTTTTTCTTTTTCTTGTTTTGACTTGGAAATCCACAGTGTGTTTTAGCATATTAAAGACACCAAAAGAATTCCAGTAAGGAAACCTGACTTTGTTTTAACCCAAGATTTTCCATGCTTGTGACAAGAGTCAATTTTTCTAATAATGCCAATTAACATCCCTACAAACTAGTATACCTCAAAATAGACTTTGGAAACAATTTTCTAGATAAATGTATAGAGGAAAATGTCAAATGTAGTTTTCTTGAGAGACGTCCTTTTGGTTCACAGTAAAGAAGCTGGTGATATAATTTGAAACACTAACAATGATAATTAAAAATCAATTATCTATAGACCAGGGGTTGATTACATAATTTCAGAACTATCTACACTATTTGCTTCTTCTGCCTGTCTTCTAAATAGTTAAATGATCACCATTAGTGATGTTACTAACTATGGATTCAACAAACAGCTAAGTCTGAAACAGTGAAACAGCAACATTTCACCATGGACACAAATAGGGACACAAATGTAATTCATTTGTCATAGTAGAGAGGCACAGAATCAGGCATATTTAATCTCCTATAAACACAGGAAATGGCAAAAAAAAAAAAAAAAAA